>NW_027325374.1:26263493-26449122 GCF_036924035.1 Leuresthes tenuis
GTGGACATTCAGACCTTCTTGCAGCCGAAAACCTCCGCTCCCTCTTTTGATCATACATTGTCGGGCATTCGCACCTTGTCTTACCCGCTTTTTATAAACTTTAGTCGGACATTCACACCTTCTTGCAGCTGAACGACCTCCGCTCCCTGTTTTGATCATGTATGGTCTGGCAATACTACCTTTTCTTAACCGTTTGTGAGTAATTAATCCCAAAATATTGAGCATAAAATAAGTCTTTATGCTGATGATGTATTACTTTTCCTTCAGAACTCACAGACGTCTCTCACTCACACGATCACACTCATAAATAAATTCTCAGCACTTTCTGACTACTCTATCAACTGGTCTAAGACCACAGTTCTGCCCATTAACTGTAGGGTCCATAATATACCTGCGATCACTTTACAGTCAGGAAATATTAGATATTTAGGCATAAACATTTCCTCCAGGCTCTCAGAGCTAACAAAGCTAAATTATGTGCAATTATTAAAGACAGTAGAGGACGATCTCTCTCGTTGGAAGTCCTTAACTATATCATTTATGGGGAGAGTTACATCCATTAAAATGATGATACTACCAAAAGTTAACTATTTGTTCTCAATGATCCCCATAAAACCAAAAATTAAGTGTCGCCATTCCGACAATTGGAGACCCATGTCGGAATGGCGACACTTAATTTTTTATCAAATGTCCCGCCATTCCGAAACTTTTTTCCTCCTATGGTCGGAATGGCGGTATGTTTTTTTTTTTTTTAACATACCGCCATTCCGACAGTTCCTTTTAATAGCCTATTTTTTACCCAAAACATTTTGCACTAATGATATGCCGGCAAACAAACTTTAATAATCTATTATCAAAATCCCCTGAATTTCAAATAGAAAAATACAGATATTAATGTAACTCTGGCGAGACTGAAACTGATTAAGCAGAAATACAGTGTCAGTGAGCTGTCACAGCAGCCAGCTGGAGCGGCGCTCTCCACAGAGCCCATGCGTCTTTTGCACGCTGTCATCATATGCAAAAGTAATAATTGCAATAACAGATATCACGGCTACTGCACAGGACACAGTTGCGAGCACTCTGCCTTGCCTTGCCAATAGGAGAAGAGAGAAATGACAGCATAGAACGTATAAAACACAACAAAATGCAGTAAAAACGTTTATTCATGTTATTCACGTGATTTATGAGTACTCGCTCCAATTTTGGGAAGCGCGGATGGGCTTTGCGCATTTGTCACAAACACACAGCCGTTGCGCAAGGCTTTATACAGCCTGTTGATATCTTAAGGACCTAACTGGTCACACCTGGGAGTAAATGTCATGTAGAGATTGTTTTTACATGACATTACAGCTGAACATATAGCTTTCATCCACAAACCAACGTGGGAGAGCCCGAAGACGCATGTGCCAGACGCACATAGGCATGCGTAAAACCAATTTTGACCACTTCATACTTTTTATTTGCTTTCTTTTAGTTAACTTTCGTTTCTTTTGGATTCTTGTGCGTGTTATGGAGCCGTTTTGGTCCATGTTTGTAAGCCTTTTTTTCCTGGATTAAATTTTCGGAAGTTGAAACAAGTTGCATTGGAGTGTGTGATTGAAAACCACCGCGGACTGCTTCTCCTCCTCCAGTTGCCGAGACTTTGTGTTTTTAATAACGCTTGTCTATAAACATGTGTTAAACATATAAATTGCATGAACAGAAAGAAGGGACTCACCTGTTGAGTAACACACATTTCCTTATACGGAAAGCCTTGTCGGAATGGTGGGACATTTGAACGTCGGAATAACGGGATGTCGGAATGGTGGGATGTCGGAATGGTGGGACGTTTGCATGTCGGAATGGTGGTATGTCGGAATGGTGGGATGTCGGAATGGTGGGATGTCGGAATAGCGGGATGTCAGAATGGCGGGATTTCGGAATGGGTGTTGCCACCCCCTTCGTCATATACACAGTTATTTATACATCACCTTCCACCATGAAGCGTTGTCCCTTTTTGTTTCTCTCTTTGTTCTTAAAATGCTGTTATGCATGTCTAAACCATCCATCCATCCATCCATCATCTGCCGCTTATCCGGGGGTCGGGTCGCGGGGGCTGCAGCTTGAGTAGAGAAACCCAGACGTCTCTGTCCCCGGCCACTTCCTCCAGCTCTTCCGGGGGGACCCCGAGGCGTTCCCAGGCCAGCCGAGAGACATAGTCTCTCCAGCGTGTCCTGGGTCTTCCCCGGGGTCTCCTCCCAGTGGGACATGCCCGGAACACCTCCCCAGAGAGGCGCCCAGGGGGCATCCTAACCAGATGCCCGAGCCACCTCATCTGACTCCTCTCAATGCGGAGGAGCAGCGGTTCTACTCCGAGCCCCTCCCAGATGACTGAGCTTCTCACCCTATCTCTAAGGGAGAGCCCAGACACCCTGCGGAGGAAACCCATTTCGGCCGCTTGTATTCGCGATCTTGTTCTTTCGGTCACTACCCACAACTCGTGACCATAGGTGAGGATGGGAACGTAGATTGACCAGTAAGTAGAGAGCTTCGCCTTCTGGCTCAGCTCCCTCTTCACAACGACGGGTCGGTGCAGAGCCCGCAACACTGCAGACGCCGCACCGATCCGCCCGTCAATCTCCCGCTCCATTCGTCCCTCACTCGTGAACAAGACCCCGAGATACTTGAACTCCTCCACTTGGGGAAGGATCTCATTCCCGACCCGGAGAGAGCATTCCACCCTTTTCCGGCTGAGAACCATAGTCTCGGATTTGGAGGTGCTGATTCTCATCCCAGCCGCTTCACACTCGGCTGCGAATCGCTCCAGTGAGAGCTGAAGGTCACGGCCTGACGACGCTAACAGAACCACATCATCTGCAAAAAGCAGAGACCCGATTCTGACGTCGCCAAATCGGACACCCTCAACGCCCTGGCTGCGCCTAGAAATTCTGTCCATAAAAGTTAGGAACAGAATCGGTGACAAAGGACAGCCCTGACGGAGTCCAACTCTCACCGGAAACGTATCCGACTTACTGCCGGCAATGCGGACCAAACTCTGGCACCGGTCATACAGAGACCGAACGGCCCCTATCAAGGGCTGTTTGGCGCATAGGCACAAACAACAGTCAGGACGGCACCCCCCACAGGACTCCACGAGGGACACGGTCGAACGCTTTCTCCAAGTCTACAAAACACATGTAGACTGGTTGGGCGAACTCCCATGCACCCTCCAGGATCCTGACGAGGGTATAGAGCTGGTCCACTGTTCCACGGCCAGGACGAAAGCCACACTGCATCTCCTGAATCCGAGGCTCGATTATCCGACGGATCCTCCTCTCCAATACCCCCGAATAGACCTTACCAGGGAGGCTGAGGAGTGTTATACTATAGTTGGAACACACCCTCCGGTCCCCCTTTTTAAAGAGGGGGACCACCACCCCAATCTGCCAGTCCAGAGGCACTGTCCCTGATGTCCACGCGATGCTGCAGAGGCGTGTCAGCCAAGACAGCCCTACAACATCCAGAGCCTTGAGAAACTCAGGACGGACCTCATCCACCCCCGGGGCCTTGCCACCGAGGAGCTTTTTGACCACCTCGGCAACCTCAGCCCCAGAAATGGGAGGCCCCGTCTCCGAGCTCTCCGACTCTGCCTCTTCCGAGCACGTGTTGGTAGGATTGAGGAGTTCCTCGAAGTACTCCCCCCACCGACTCACAACATCCCTAGTTGAGGTCAGCAAAGCCCCGTCCCCACTGTAAACAGTGTTGACTGTGAGCCGCTCCCCCCCCCTGAGACGCCGGATGGTGGATCAGAATCTCTTCGAGGCCGTCCGTAAATCGTTCTCCATGGTCTCACCGAACTCCTCCCAGGCCCGAGTTTTTGCCTCTGCAACCGCCAACGCCGCGGCCCGTCTGGCCTGTCGGTACCTTTCAGCTGCTTCCAGGGTCCCACTGGCCAAAAAGGCCTGATAGGACTCTTTCTTCAGCTTGACGGCTTCCCTCACCACTGGTGTCCACCAGCAGGTTCGAGGGTTGCCGCCACGACAGGCACCGACCACCTTACGGCCACAACTCCGATCAGCTGCCTCGGCAATGGAGTCACGGAACATGGCCCATTCGGACTCAATGTCCCCCACCTCCCCCGGGATATGGTTGAAGCTCTGCCGGAGGTGGGAGTTAAAGCTCCTTCTGACGGGGGATTCTGACAAACGCTCTCAGCAGACCCTCACAATACGTTTGGGCCTGCCAGGTCTGATCGGCATCCTCCCCCACCAGCGGAGCCAACTCACCACCAGGCGTTGATCAGTTGACAGCTCCGCCCCTCTCTTCACCCGAGTGTCCAGGACATACGGCCGCAAGTCCGATGATACAACCACAAAGTCGATCATCGAACTGCGGCCAAGGGTGTCCTGGTGCCAAGTGCACATATGGACACCCTTATGTCTGAACATGGTGTTCGTTATGGACAGTCCATGACCAGCACAGAAGTCCAACAACATAACACCACTCTGGTTCAGATCGGGGGGGCCTTTCCTCCCAATCACACCCCTCCAGGTCTCACTGTCATTGCGCACGTGAGCATTGAAGTCCCCCAGCAGAACGAGGGAGTCTCCGGTAGGAGCATTCTCCAGTGCCTCCCCCAGAGACTCCCAAAAGGGTGGGTACTCTGAACTGCAGCACAGGGACAGCAGTCCAAGTCTTCTTTCCTCTTCTTCTTTCCTTGTCCCCCGGTCTGGTTCAGTTCAGTTCATGTCATATATTGTAAACAGAAATAAATAAATGGGCATCAAGGGGAGCTTTACATTTATAAAACTTCCCTTGGCAAAGCAAATCTGTTTGGCATCAAAGGTATTCAGACTACAATTCTTCTGAAGGGAAAAAAAAAAAAAAGTAAAGAAGACAGTTCTGCCGAAAGCCAGGGACTAGACCTGTTCTAAGTTCTATACTTTTTAAAAGGGGCGTGTTTATCAACTATGGAATTAGAAGATTTACAAAAATGGTCAAGTGCTAGATCTTCATCTGGGATTTTAACAGTGTCATATAACTATTCAACAGATCAGTTAAAAAAAAGCCTGCTCATGGAGATGTTTCAGGATCTGAATACCAAGCGTGGACCTAATTTTTTCATTTTTGCAATTCTGATACAGGCTATTGAGCGGTGATAACTAACACCAAGTTCAGATACTGCGGATTTTCTACGTTTGATTTGTTAAGATTGAGCAAATCAGGGACAACCTTGAAGGATCTCTTTGGTTTTGTAGGATCAGCAATTACCTGAGAAAGGTTGATATTGGTACACACCTTTTTTAAATGATCAGAGGCAGAGTCCAACTTGTTTAAATTAAAATTGCCACACAGAGATTGGGTTTAGGCCACATGCACACAGAATGACATCAACAAATATAAGAAATATTAAATATTTACACATAGATTTTTGAATACATGTAGAGGAATGATACTTTGAAATGTGCTCATTGCGGAGTTATGATCAGTTGAGTAATGAAGGTTGAACTATTCTGGGAAAGAGGTTCTATTCCCAGCATCATGATGGACACTCCTGATATAGAAGGTTTCGCTAACGCATTGGAATTGTTTTACTATTTTCATATGCATGTGCAATGAAGAATTGCTTGCTGCTGATAAATGCAAAGAAGAACAGCTTACACATAGATGCTCACATATAGGCTGCTGAATGCAATGAAGACCTGCTTATCCAGTAAAGTTCAATGTCAATCTGTAATATTCAATTAGGATTTGCAAAACAGTGAAGTTAAACAATGAATGGGTCCATAGTCGGTATGAGAAGACTACAGGAATATTTACCTGGGTGTACGTTCAAACAGAGATGAGAAAATTGCGATAAATAATTGTTTGTTTGTTTGTTAGTATGTATATGAATGTTATGTGTATAAACTGTGTTGAGTTATAGTTACTCAGTAGTGTCTCAGTGAAACAACCGACGGGGGAAGCCTTGCGGTGACAACAAAAGCAGTGTTTTACTGATCAGTCAAGTTGCTCCAGTGTACTCCATACAAACTGATTGGCTACTGAAGGGATAGAAAATGGGCAATACTTGTTTTAAAGCAAACAAGGAATTAGATGGGAAAAATACATGTTTTAACGGGACCCAGACAATATTAAATACTCAGACAGATGGGAGAAGAAGTGTAGTTTTGTAGGAAATCACAAAATTATTACATAAAATTAGTGAAATCAATTGAAGAATGCCTTTCTGAAGAGCTGTTTACCACAGATGAGCAGCTTTGCGACCAAGCACATTGTAGATCGCTTTACTGCAAAAATGATCTAATTTAATGGATTGGTTTAGACATGCATAACAGCATTTTAAGAACAAAGAGAGAAACAAAAAGGGACGCTTCATGGTGGAAGGTGATGTATAAATAACTGTGTATATGATGAAGGGGGTGGCAACAACCATTCCGAAATCCCGCCATTCTGACATCCCGCTATTCCGACATCCCACCATTCCGACATCCCACCATTCCGACATACCACCATTCCGACATGCAAACGTCCCACCATTCCGACATCCCACCATTCCGACATCCCACCATTCCGACATCCCGCTATTCCGACGTTCAAATGTCCCACCATTCCGACAAGGCTTTCCGTATAAGGAAATGTGTGTTACTCAACAGGTGAGTCCCTTCTTTCTCTTCATGCAATTTATATGTTTAACACATGTTTATAGACAAGCGTTATCAAAAACACAAAGTCTCGGCAACTGGAGGAGGAGAAGCAGTCCGCGGTGGTTTTCAATCACACACTCCAATGCTACTTGTTTCAACTTCCGAAAATTTAATCCAGGAAAAAAAGACTTACAAACATGGACCAAAACGGCTCCATAACACGCACAAGAATCCAAAAGAAACGAAAGTTAACTAAAAGAAAGCAAATGCGCAAAGCCCATCCGCGCTTCCCAAAATTGGAGTGAGTACTCATAAATCACGTGAATAACATGAATAAACGATTTTACTGCATTTTGTTGTGTTTTATACGTTCTATGCTGTCATTTCTCTCTTCTCCTATTGGCAAGGCAAGGCAGAGTGCTCGCAACTGTGTCCTGTGCAGTAGCCGTGATATCTGTTATTGCAATTATTACTTTTGCATATGATGACAGCGTGCAAAAGACGCATTGGCTCTGTGGAGAGCTCCGCTCCAGCTGGCTGCTGTGACAGCTCACTGACACTGTATTTCTGCTTAATCAGTTTCAGTCTCGCCAGAGTTACATTAATATCTGTATTTTTATATTTGAAATTCAGGGGATTTTGATAATAGATTATTAAAGTTTGTTTGCGAGGCTGTGGCCTCTGGATGTGCAGAGCTTGTGCGCCAAACTTTAGGGCGTATTTGCGCCGGCATATCATTAGTGCAAAATGTTTTGGGTAAAAAATAGGCTATTAAAAGGAACTGTCGGAATGGCGGTATGTTAAATTAAAAAAAAAACATACCGCCATTCCGACCATAGGAGGAAAAAAGTGTCGGAATGGCGGGACGTCGGAATGGCAGCATGTAACCATGATGAAGGAGAGACCATTTGAGCAGCACAGCCATTTCGCAGCACAGGGACAGCAGTCCAAGTTAAAGGATCTCCCACGTGGTATCACCTGTCACATTGTGTCAAGGCATCAAAAGAAGAAAAAATCAGCAAACTCAAGGACAAAAAGACGAAGACTCCGGTGAACGAAGAGAGAGGACTGACAAACCAGAAATACAAAAGGATTCTCGATATCAAGATCCAGAAGAAGAGGCTAACAATGCCACGAACACTTACGATGCTGGGAATGATGCCAGCAATGAACAGAGAAGAAGATTCAGTGTCATCAATCTTCAACACGTGCCTCTAATGAGGGGGTGAATATAGAATCCTCAACGATTACAACGTCTCTGGGAACTGTGACAACAACAAGGTTTAAACCATTTTGATATATATTGTAACCTATTGGCTAAGGAATAGTGCTGAAAATGAGGTAAATCTAATACACCACTGTCCTTGGTCTTCTGTAGGGTTTTTAAACTAATACGTGGTGGTTTGTTTTTCCACAGAAATTTGGAGATGCATGAATCTAGTGACTTAAACCAAGTAGCAGATGGTTTTATGGGGATCATTGAAAACAAATAGTTAACTTTTGGTAGTATCATCATTTTAATGGATGTAACTCTCCCCATAAGTGATATAGGTAAGGACTTCCAACGAGAGAGATCGTCCTCTACTGTCTTTAATAATTGCACATAATTTAGCTTTGTTAGCTCTGAGAGCCTGGAGGAAATGTTTATGCCTAAATATCTAATATTTCCTGACTGTAAAGTGATCGCAGTTATATTATGGACCCTACAGTTAATGGGCAGAACTGTGGTCTTAGACCAGTTGATAGAGTAGTCAGAAAGTGCTGAGAATTTATTTATGAGTGTGATCGTGTGAGTGAGAGACGTCTGTGAGTTCTGAAGGAAAAGTAACACATCATCAGCATAAAGACTTATTTTATGCTCAATATTTTGGGATTAATTACTCACAAACGGGTAAGAAAAGGTAGTATTGCCAGACCATACATGATCAAAACAGGGAGCGGAGGTCGTTCAGCTGCAAGAAGGTGTGAATGTCCGACTAAAGTTTATAAAAAGCGGGTAAGACAAGGTGCGAATGCCCGACAATGTATGATCAAAAGAGGGAGCGGAGGTTTTCGGCTGCAAGAAGGTCTGAATGTCCACCCATAATTCCTGAAAAATGGGTAAAAAAAGAGTGCGAATGCCAAACCATACATCATCAAAAGCAGGAGTGGATGTGTTCGGCTACAAGAAGATTTGAATGTCCATCAATAATTGCTTTAAAACATGAAAGAAAATTTTCGAATATCAAACCGCACATGATCATAAGCGGGAGCGGAGGTGGTTCAGCTGCAAGAAGGTGTGAATGTCCGACTTAAGTTCAAATATATTAACAAAAGTGGGAGGAGAGGTGTTCGGATGAGAGTGGTTGAGAATTTCCAACCATAATCTATAAAATGCGGTGAAAAAAAAGGTGTGATAGAACACTAAAAGGTGGAGCGGAAGTGTTCGGCTGCAAGAAGGTGTGAATGTCTGACTATATTTGGTGAAAAGCAGGTGAAGCAAGGTCTGAATGCCCAACCTTACATCATCAAAAGCGAGATCAGAGGTTGTTGGCTGCAAGAAGGCCTTAGTTTGCCAAAAGCGGGTAAGCTGCGAATGACCGACTAAATATCAACAAAAGGTCTTCGGATGCAAGTGGGTGTGAATATCCCACCATACAAGTATGGTGGAGAGGAAGCTGTGAACAGCCGACCATAGTTTGCAAAAAGCGGGTGAGAAAAGGTGCGAATGTCCAACCATACATGATCAAAACAGGGAGCGGAGGTGTTTGGCTGTGACAAGGTGTGAATGTCCACCCAAAATTAATGAAAAGCGGGCAACAAGTAGGTTTGAATGCCCAACCATACATCATCAAAAGCAGGAGTGGATGTGTTCGGCTACAAGAAGGTTTGAATGTCCGAGCATAGTTTGTAAAAAGCGGGTAAGAAAAGGTTCGAATGCCCAAACATACACCATCAAAAGAGGGAGCGGAGGAGTTCCGCTGTAAGAAGGTGTGAATGTCAGACCATAGTTGGTATAAAACGGGTAAGAAAAGGTTAAAATACCCGACTGTACACAATCAATAGCGGGAGCGGATGTGTTTGGCTACAAGAATGTGTGACAGTCCGACCATGGTTTGTAAAAAACGGGTAAGAAAAGGTTCGAATGCCCGAATATATACCATCAAAAGCGGAAGCGGAGGTGTTCGGCTGCAAGAAGGTGTGAACGTCCGACCAAAGTTTTTAAAAAGCAGTAAAGAAAAGGTTCGAATATCCAACCAAACATAATCAAAAGCGGGAGCAGAGCTGTTCGACTGCAAGTAGGTGTGAATTTGAATTTGCAAAAAGCTGATGAGAAAGGTTGAGAATGCCTGACTATACACCATCAAATACCGGAGCGGAGCTCCGAGCATAGTTTGTAAAAAGGGGGTAAGAATAGGTTCGAATGCCCGAACATACACTATCAAAAGAGGGAGCGGAGGTGTTCCGCTGTAAGAAGGTGTGAATGTCCGACCATAGTTGGTAAAAAGCGGGTAAGAAAAGGTTAAAATACCCGACTGTACACTGTAGTCGGACATTCACACCTTCTTGCAGCCGAACACTTCCGCTCCACCTTTTAGTGTTCTATCACACCTTTTTTTTCACCGCATTTTATACATTATGGTTGGAAATTTTCAACCACTCTCATCCGAAGACCTCTCCTCCCGCTTTTGTTAATATATTTGAACTTTAGTTTTACATTCAAACCTTCTTGCAGCTGAACCACCTCCGCTCCCTGTTTTGATCATATATGGTCTGGCTACTACCTTTTCTTACCCGTTTGTGAGTAATTATGGCTGGACATTCACACCTACTTGCAGTCGAACACAACCTCTCTCGCTTTTGATGATGTATGGACCGGCATTTTTACCTTTTCTAACACATTTTTCAGCAATTATGGTCGGAGATTCACACCTACTCACAGCCGAACAACTCCGCTCCCGCATTTGATGATGTATAGTCGGTCATTCTCACCCTTTCTCATCAGCTTTTTGCAAATTAGGATCTGACATTCACACCTACTTGCAGTCGAACAGCTCTGCTCCCGCTTTTGATTATGTTTGGTTGGATATTCGAACCTTTTCTTAACTGCTTTTTACAAACTTTGGTCGGACGTTCACACCGTCTTGCAGCCGAACACCTCCGCTTCCGCTTTTGATGGTATATAGTCGGGCATTCGAGCCTTTTCTTACCCGCCTATTACTTACTATGGTTGGACATTCAAACCTTCTTGTAGCCGAACACATCCGCTCCTGCTTTTGATGATTTATGATTTGGCATTCGCACCTTTTCTTACCCATTTTTCAGTAATTTTTGGTCGGACATTCAGACCTTCTTGCACCTGAACAACTCTGCTCCCGCTTTTGATGGTGTATAGTCGGGCTTTCGAGCCTTTTCTTCCCCGATTTTTACAAATTGTGGTTGGACATTCAGACCTTGCAGCCGAAAACCTCCGCTCCCTCTTTTGATCATACATTGTCGGGCATTCGCCCCTTGACTTACACGGTTTTTACAAACTTTAGTCAGACATTCACACCTTGCTGCTGAACCACCTCCATTCCCTGTTTTGATCATGTGTGGTCTGAAAATACTACCTTTTCTTCCCCCGTTTGTGAGTAATTATGGCTGGA
Source organism: Leuresthes tenuis (assembly GCF_036924035.1). Lineage (NCBI taxonomy): Eukaryota > Metazoa > Chordata > Actinopteri > Atheriniformes > Atherinopsidae > Leuresthes > Leuresthes tenuis. The sequence goes on from NW_027325374.1 coordinate 26,274,748, forward strand.
CATTCACACCTACTTGCAGCCGAAAAACCACCTCTCCCGCTTTTGATGATGTATTGTCCGGCATTCTAGTCTTTTCTATCACATTTTTCAGCAATTATGATCTGACATTCACACCTACTTGCAGTCGAACAGCTCTGCTCCCGCTTTTGATTATGTTCGGTTGGATATTCAAACCTTTTCTTAACTGCTTTTTACAAACTTTGGTCGGACGTTCACACCTTCTTGCAGCCGAACACCTCCGCTTCCGCTTTTGATGGTATATATTCGGGTATTCGAACCTTCTCTTACCCGCTTTTTACAAACCATGGTTGGACTTTCATACCTTCTTGTAGCTGAACAACTCCACTCCTGCTTTTGATGATTTATGGTTGGACATTCGCATCTTTTCCTACCGATTTTTCAGTAATTATGGGTGGATATTCACACCTTCTTGCAGCTGAACACCTCCTCTCCCGCTAATGATCATGTAAGGTTTGATATTCGAAAATTTTCTTTCATGTTTTAAAGCAATTATTAATGGACATTCACACCTACTTGCAGCCGAACACCACCTCTCCCGCTTTTGATGATGTATGGACCGGCATTCTTACCTTTTCTAACACATTTTTCAGCAATTATGGTTGGAGAATCACACCTACTCACAGCCGAACAACTCCGCTACCGCATTTGATGGTGTATAGTCGGGATTTCTCACCCTTTCTCATCAGCTTTTTGCAAATTATTCTCTGACATTCACACCTACTTGCAGTCGAACAGCTCTGCTCCCGCTTTTGATTATGTTTGGTTAGATATTCGAACCTTTTCTTAACTGCTTTTTCACAAACTTTGGTCGGACGTTCACACCTTCTCTTAGCTGAACAACTCCGCTTCCTCTTTTGATTGTGTACAGTCGGGTAATTTAACCTTTTCTTACCCGCTTTTTACCATCTATGGTCGGACATTCACACCGTCTTACAGCGGAACACCTCCGCTCCCTCTTTTGATGATGTATGGTTAGGCATTCGCACCTTTTCTTACCCATTTTTCAGTAATTATGGGTAGACATTCACACCTTCTTGCAGCTGAACACCTCCTCTCCCGCTTATGATCATGTGCAGTTTGATATTCGAAAATTTTCTTTCATGTTTTCTAGCAATTATTGATGGACATTCAGACCGTCTTGCAGCTGAACACCTCCGCTCCCACTTTCTATGGTGTATAGTCGGGCTTTCGAGCCTTTTCTTCCCCGGTTTTTACAAATTATGGTTGGAAATTCAGACCTTCTTGCAGCCGAAAACCTCCACTCCCTCTTTTGATCATACATTGTCGGGCATTCGCACCTTTTCTTACCCGCTTTTTACAAACCATGGTCGGACTTTCACACCTTTTAGTAGCCGAACAACTCCGCTCCCGCTATTGATTGTGTACAGTCGGGTATTTTAACCTTTTCTTACCCGCTTTTTACCAACTATGGTTGGACATTCACACCTTCTTACAGCAGAACACCTCCGCTCCTTCTTTTGATTATGTATGGTTTGACATTCGCACCTTCTCTCACCCGCCTTTTACTATGGTCGGCCATTCACAGCTTCCTCTCCACCATACTTGTATGGTGGGATATTCACACCCACTTGCATCCGAAGACCTCCTCCCCCACTTTTGTTGATATTTAGTCGGTCATTCGCACCTTACCCGCTTTTGGCAAACTATGGCCTTCTTGCAGCCAAACACCTCTGATCTCGCTTTTGATGATGTAAGGTTGGGCATTCAGACCTTGCTTCACCTGCTTTTCACTAAATATAGTCGGACATTCACACCTTCTTGCAGCCGAACACTTCCGCTTTTAGTGTTCTATGAGGCATTCACATATATTTTTTCACCGTATTTTATAGATTATGGTTGGAAATTCTCACCCACTCTCATCCGAAGACATCTCCTCCCGCTTTTGTTAATATATAGTCGGGCATTCGAACCTTTTCTTACCCGCTTTTTACTAATTATGGTCGAACATTCACACCTACTTGCAGCTGAATACTTCCGCTCCACCTTTTAGGTATGTATGGTTGGCATTTGCACCTCTTTTTATACTGATTGCTGAAGATTAAGTTGTTCTTTCTCAAACTACAAATTTTTTTAATTGTTGAAACTTGATTTGAAGTGGATAAATAAGGAGGACAAACAGTTTTAAGTCAGGCTGATAGAAGGAATTAATTTTATAGCAAAATCTGTATTTCGTCATATGTCGAGAGATGCTTATTGCTGAAGAAGTTCTTTCTCATTCTACAAAGTACAACGTTGTTTATCGTTGAAACTTGATTAGACATGAATAAATATGAAGGACAAAGCAGTCTTAACTTGGTTTGAGTTAAGGAATTCGTTTTATAGGAGAATCCGAATTCGTGCATAACTCATAAAATAGAGCTTATTTTCGGATTCCTGAAGAATGATTCTGGTTCTTTCTCATAATACAAAGTTTGTTGTTTATTGTTGAAACTTCATCAGAAGTGAAGAAATAAATGAATGCCTATCAACAAATGTGGGATCTAAACTCTAGTGCTTCCTCTAAAATAATTTCCTTTCTCAATTTAGAAATGTGTGTGTGTAAGTCACAACACCCGTGACACCAAAACGGCTTTCTTTTCTCTACACTCTGCACTATGAGCACACACACCAAATCAGAAAGGCTTTTTTCTCTCTTTTCTACATTATGGACTGTGGGGACACAAAACCGCTCTCTCTCTTTTTTTTTTTATCGTGTGCCAGGGCGTTGTCTCATGTATTAGATTATGCTTAAGATACGAATGGGTTTATCAGTCACATCAGAATCCATACATACTGATCCTCCCGTAATAAAATGGTCGGATCTTATCAAACACACTTTGTTTCTTGTGACAATCAAGTCAGCGAAACAGCGTATACACGTCAAGACACTGAATCAAGTTTGCCACAAGAACTCATAAGTTTGGCAGTATTGCTCTGCCATCAGCAATGATACACCCATTTTATTTTCGTGAGACATGTGCAAGCACCTGTTCATCTACTGTTCTATCACTATGAATTAGTGATCTATTATCAATAAGGATACTTCTACAACTACTATCAAAGTATGTCCGGACTTCTTATGTTGTCAGTTGCTATATATGAATAAGTGGGGAGCTACTGACAAGCATTAAGCATGTCACACAGCCCAAACATATAACATTTCAGGACACACCACACAGTTAACAACCACAGTGAAGCGTGTCAAAGCCCAAACATGTAACATTCAACAGGACACTTACACAACACATTCAAATCAAACAGTCAGACAACATACAAGAACATATACCCCAGCCGGCATTGCTCCCTGCCTATTTTCGTACAGCACACTATGTGTGCGCACACCTTTATTCACAAACTCTTCAACTTATACTCTTTTACCGAAGCTGCTACAGCTCGATTGGCCGAATACCCTTAGATCCTATTTCGGTGAATTTGACATCTGCCTTACATGTAACAGATTAGCGGTTTAGCAGTTTTAATTTAGTTTGAGTGAAGGAATTCATTTTATAGCAAAATCCGAAATCGTGAAGCACTCATGAAAGTAAGCTTATTCTCGGATTCCTGAAACTTTAGATTTGCTCTTTCTTTTACTGCAAAGTACAACGTTGTTTTTTTTGTTTAAATCTTTCTAGACATGGTAAATATGAACGACAAAGCAGTTTTAACATAGTTTGAGTGAAGGAATTCATTTTATAGATAAAATCCCAAGAGTCTGCTGAGAAAAGAGAGTGAATGCGAAGTAGACTTTAACACGGCTATGGGAGCGAGCCGAGTGTCGGCTAACCGGGAGAATTGCTTGAAAGAAACGCGACACCGAATGAGCGGTCAGAACAAAGCCTCAATACGGGATTCTCGTGGTGTTTTTGTTGCTGCCTTGTCTTTTGCATAGAGTAAAAGACAAGGCAGCCATCGAATAGGGCCCGATTGTTCCTACTTGGTCAGCCGAGGAGCAGGGGGGGGGGGGGGGGGAAGCGTCTCAACCAAGCAAAGCTCACCATGGGGAAGGTGGCTATACCAACTAGCCTGATGCCCTGCTCCCGCAGTGACGGATAATCGTACTCTGGTTTCTCTTCATAACATACAAGTCTTTCGCCTTTTACTAAAGACTTCCGTGGAGAGCAGCACTAATGAGTTGTTTCTATTATTGGCAGGCTTTACCTTTGCGGGTGAAGCCCTTTCTGTCTGTGCAAAAGAAATCTTGCTACTTTGCAGAGTGACTTCTCTGAGTAGAGTCGCCTTACAAGACAAGGCAGCCATCGAATAGATTGTTTCTACTTGGTCAGCCGAGGAGCAGGGGGGGGGGGGGCAAGCGTCTCAACCAAGCAAAGCTCACCAAGTAGGAACAATCGGGCCCTTTTCGATGGCTGCAACACCTGAAAGAGATATTGATGCGAGACCCGATCAAATGCTTTTTCAAAGTCTAAATTTAAGATGACAAGCCGGGTGTTTCTGTCTCTAGCGTAATCAATGATGTCTCGAATCAGTACGAGGCTGTCGGTGAGTTGTCTCCCTGAGATGGCACAAGCTTGGTCTGGGTGAATTACCTCCTCTAAAACAGAGGACATCCGTGTCGCTAAAACCTTGCTAAAAAGTTTACAGTCAAAGTTTAAAAGTGTGATGGGCCTCCAATTCTTTAGGTCAGTCTTATCATTTTTTTTATAAAGTAGAGTCACTATTCCCACTCTAAAACTGTCAGGCAGTCGGTCGAGTTTTTCAAAATCTTTAAAAACATCTAAAATGTCTGATGATAAAAGGTCCCAATAGGTCAGATAGAATTCTGCAGGAAGCCCGTCTAAACCCGGAGCTCGACTTCTCTTAAAACCTGTTAGGCATTTTTTTAACTCTAAAGCAGTAAAATTCTGTGTCAAGTGTGCATTCTCTTTTACGGTTTTGTCAACGAATTTTAAGATTTCTGCCGATGTTTCCAAGTGCACTGGTTTCTCTTTGTACATGTTACTATAAAAGGTATGTACAGTTTCAATCATCTCTTGTGTGGATTTTGTTAAAAACCCATCTTCTCTTTTTAGATTTTGAATACACTCCTTTTTATTTATAACTTTCTTTCTTTTTCACCTTCCTCAATTTCCTGCTCCCTGCTTCTTACAAAAATTCCTTTACTCTTTATTTCTGCTAAAACTGACATTTCCTTTTTGACATCTTTGATTTCTTCTTTAAAGTCTATGCCACACTGATTTAGTTTAAAGTAGCGCTGTAAGCGTTTATGTAGTCCCATCATACATCTATTCTCTTTCCTTTTTTTACGTTTACCTTGCTGTTTAAAAAAAGTCTGGGTCGTTTCCTTCACCATTTCCCACCATTGTGCATGTGTTTCGTAGAGGTCTTGAAGGGTCTGCCACTCTTTATAACATTCCCTGTACTGACTGACTATGATTTCATCCTCCAACAGGGAACAGTTGAGTTTCCACAGACCACTTCCTACCGTCACACCAGAAGGGGGTGAAAGGGTGCAGGAGAGCATAAGGTGGTCTGAAAAGAAAACAGGGGTTAATCTAACATCAGTGGGTGGGCAATCTCTAGTAAAGAAATAATCAATGCGAGAGGCTCTGGTGCCATCATGACTAAACCAGGTGAAGCCCTCCTCTCTGGGATGCATGGTTTTAAAACAGTCAGTAAGCTTAAAATCCCTGCATATGCCCTGAAGTAAAATCGAAGTCTTATCCACTTTAAAATCTACCCCTGCTCTTTTTCTATCTTTCCTGCTCAAGATACAGTTAAAATCCCCTCCTACAACTAAAGGTACTTGCCCTAGCATGTAAAGCTGTATATCTTCTAAAAGGTCATACCTTTCATTTTTTCCATTGAAACCATAAATATTTAAGAGGTTAAAGTCTTGCCCCATAAAATTCAAGTGTGCTAAAAGTGCCCGTCCGTCTCTCACCACTGTGCTACCTTTCACCAGAACATGCGGATTTTTAATTAGAATGGCCACACCATCATTTTTATTTTGATTTGAGCCACTCCATATCGATAAATGGGGCCACATTTCCTCCCATTGTCTATGGTTTTTAAAAAAGGTAGTCCACATTCTTGTATTAAAAACACATCTGATTTTATGGAGTCTAAGATGGATAAAATACTCTGGGCTCTTGTCTTTGATTTCACACTTCTCACATTTAGTGTTGAGAAGGTGAGAACCATTAAAAGCATAAAGGAAAGTAGGTATGTCATTTTCGTTTTTCTAAGTTATCAAAACAAATTACACACAGGTTATTTCTTGGGAAACTAGCTCTTCCTTCATTTCTTTAGGTGAAAAGTGAGTAGGTTGATCTATATTTCATTTTCGGACTCTCGGTGTTGGCCTCTGACGCAATGTTGCATTTAACTTTGAGTCCCTGGGGGTCGAGTGCAGAGCTGAAGTTAAAAAGGAGACCTCATTTGGTGAGTCGGAGGGGAAGACTCTAGGTTCTTCCACTGAAGAACTGTCTGAAAGGGACCTAACCCTTCCCCTCTTCTCTGATACCACTGGGGAATCAGAGGCTCAGATGCCGTCCTCTTCGGCTGTTGACCTTCGGGGAGGTGAGTATCTTCACTAGACTCACCTGTCTGCTCTTCCTCCTCATTTAGCGTAGCTCCACCCTCTGCCTGTGAATTCTCACAGACTTCAACACTGAGTGGTGAGGCCTCTACAGGCCCCTCCCCTTTTTGCTCCTCACTTCCAATCCAAGCTTTTGGCGGGAAGTTTGAATTTATTGGGTCAACCTCTTCACTTTGTTCACCAACTGCCACCTTTGGTCCTTCTCTTTGTTGGCTTGACTGTGGCTTTACCGTCTTTAATTTGTTGGCAAAAGATTTAGGGCAATCTCTGAAGAGGTGATTTAATTCTCCACAGAGATTACATTTCCTGCCATTTGGACACTCTCCAAAAGTTTGCCCAATTTCTCTGCTCTTCCCACATAACACCTTGGTACAAGCCTCAACCAGGTGCCCATGCTCACCACACTTGCGGCAGAACTTGGGCTGCCCCTGGTAGTGGATGTAATCTCGGTTTTCAAGGTGGCCAGAGTGTCGCCCACCCGCTGCACTGAGCACTCTTCAGCCCTTTTAAATGGTATAACTTTGCACTCCCGCACGCTCCAGCAAGCACCATTCAAGCAACAACTTTGCACTCCAGCTTCGAACATCGGCACAGTCGCAACAAGTAAGGCGACTCTACTCAAAGAAGTCACTCTGCACAATAAGAAGATTTCTTTTGCACAGACAGAAAGGGCTTCACCCGCAAAGGTAAAGCCTGCCAAAAATAGAAACAACTCATTAGTGCTGCTCAACATTGTACTTTGCAGTAAAAGAAAGAGCAAATCTAAAGATTCAGGAATCCGAGAATAAGCTTAGTTCTTCACGATTTCGGATTTTGCTATAAAATTAATTCCTTCACTCAAACTAAATTAAAACTGCTAAACCGCTAATCTGTTACATACAAGGCAGATGTCAAATTCACCGAAATAGGATCTAAGGGTATTTGGCCAATCGAGCTGTAGCAGCTTCGGTAAAAGAGTATAAGTTGAAGAGTTTGTGAATAAAGGTGTGCGCACACATAGTGTGCTGTACGAAAATAGGCAGGGAGCAATGCCGGCTGGGGTATATGTTCTTGTATGTTGTCTGACTGTTTGATTTGAATGTGTTGTGTAAGTGTCCTGTTGAATGTTACATGTTTGGGCTTTGACACGCTTCACTGTGGTTGTTAACTGTGTGGTGTGTCCTGAAATGTTATATGTTTGGGCTGTGTGACATGCTTAATGCTTGTCAGTAGCTACCCACTTATTCATATATAGCAACTGACAACATAAGAAGTCCGGACATACTTTGATAGTAGTTGTAGAAGTATCCTTATTGATAATAGATTACTAATTCATAGTGATAGAACAGTAGATGAACAGGTGCTTGCACATGTCTCACGAAAATAAAATGGGTGTATCATTGCTGATGGCAGAGCAATACTGCCAAACTTATGAGTTCTTGTGGCAAACTTGATTCAGTGTCTTGACGTGTATACGCTGTTTCGCTGACTTGATTGTCACAAGAAACAAAGTGTGTTTGATAAGATCCGACCATTTTATTACGGGAGGATCAGTATGTATGGATTCTGATGTGACTGATAAACCCATTCGTATCTTAAGCATAATCTAATACATGAGACAACGCCCTGGCACACGATAAAAAAAAAAAAGAGAGAGAGCGGTTTTGTGTCCCCACAGTCCATAATGTAGAAAAGAGAGAAAAAAGCCTTTCTGATTTGGTGTGTGTGCTCATAGTGCAGAGTGTAGAGAAAAGAAAGCCGTTTTGGTGTCACGGGTGTTGTGACTTACACACACACATTTCTAAATTGAGAAAGGAAATTATTTTAGAGGAAGCACTAGAGTTTAGATCCCACATTTGTTGATAGGCATTCATTTATTTCTTCACTTCTGATGAAGTTTCAACAATAAACAACAAACTTTGTATTATGAGAAAGAACCAGAATCATTCTTCAGGAATCCGAAAATAAGCTCTATTTTATGAGTTATGCACGAATTCGGATTCTCCTATAAAACGAATTCCTTAACTCAAACCAAGTTAAGACTGCTTTGTCCTTCATATTTATTCATGTCTAATCAAGTTTCAACGATAAACAACGTTGTACTTTGTAGAATGAGAAAGAACTTCTTCAGCAATAAGCATCTCTCGACATATGACGAAGTACAGATTTTGCTATAAAATTAATTCCTTCTATCAGCCTGACTTAAAACTGTTTGTCCTCCTTATTTATCCACTTCAAATCAAGTTTCAACAAATAAAAAAATGTTGTAGTTTGAGAAAGTACAACTTAATCTTCAGCAATCAGTATAAAAAGAGGTGCAAATGCCAACCATACATACCTAAAAGGTGGAGCGGAAGTATTCAGCTGCAAGTAGGTGTGAATGTTCGACTATAATTTGTAAAAAGCGGGTAAGAAAAGGTTCGAATGCCCGACTATATATTAACAAAAGCGGGAGGAGAGGTCTTCAGATGAGAGTGGGTGAGAATTTCCAACCATAATCTATAAAATACGGTGAAAAAAAATATGTGAATGCCTCATAGAACACTAAAAGCGGAAGTGTTCGGCTGCAAGAAGGTGTGAATGTCCGACTATATTTGGTGAAAAGCAGGTGAAGCAAGGTCTGAATGCCCAACCTTACATCATCAAAAGCGAGATCAGAGGTGTTTGGCTGCAAGAAGGCCATAGTTTTCCAAAAGCGGGTAAGGTGCGAATGTCCGACTAAATATCAACAAAATTTGGGGCGGAGGTCTTCGGATGCAAGTGGGTGTGAATATTCCACCATACAAGTATGGTGGAGAGGAAGCTGTGAATAGCCGACCATAGTTTGGAAAAAGCGGGTAAGAAAAGGTTTGAATGCCCGAACATACACCATCAAAAGAGGGAGCGGAGGTGTTCCGCTGTACGAAGGTGTGAATGTCCGACCATAGTTGGTAAAAAGCGGGTAAGAAAAGGTTAAAATACCCGACTGTACACAATCAATAGCGGGAGCGGATGTGTTCGGCTACAAGAAGATGTGAAAGTCCGACCATGGTTTGTAAAAAGCGGGTAAGAAAAGGTGCGAATGTCCGACAATGTATGATCAAAAGAGAGAGCGGAGGTTTTCGGATACAAGAAGGTTTGAATGTCCCACCATAGTTTGTAAAAAGCGGGTAAGAAAAGCTTCGAATGCCCGACTATACACCATCAAAAGCGGGAGCAGAGGTGTTCCGCTGTAAGACGGTGTGAATGTCCGACCATAGTTGGTAAAAAGCGGGTAAGAAAAGGTTAAAATACCCGACTGTACACAATCAATAGCGGGAAGTAAATTTTCGAATATCAAACCGCACATGATCATAAGTGGGATAGGAGGTGTTCAGCTGCAAGGTGTGAATGTCCACCCATAATTCCTGAAAAATGGGCAAAAAAAAGGTGTGAATGCCCAACCATACATCATCAAAAGCAGGAGTGGAAGTGTTCGGCTACAAGAAGGTGTGAACGTCCAACCAAAATATGTAAAAAGAAGTTAAGAAAAGGTTCGAATATCCAACCAAACATAATCAAAAGCGGGAGCAGAGCTGTTCGACTGCAAGTAGGTGTGAATGTCAGATCATAATTTGCAAAAAGCTGATGAGAAAGGGTGAGAATGCCCGACTATACATCATCAAATGCGGGAGCGGAGTTGTTCGGCTGTGAGTAGGTGTGAATCTCCGACCATAATTGCTGAAAAATGTGTTAGAAAAGGTAAAAATGCCGGTCCATACATCATCAAAAGCGGGAGCAGAGCTGTTCGACTGCAAGTAGGTGTGAATGTCAGATCATAATTTGCAAAAAGCTGATGAGAAAGGTTGAGAATGCCCGACTATACACCATCAAATGCGGGAGCGGAGTTGTTCGGCTGTGAGTAGGTGTGAATCTCCGACCATAATTGCTGAAAAATGTGTTAGAAAAGGTAAGAATGCCGGTCCATACATCATCAAAAGCGAGAGAGGTTGTGTTCGGCTGCAAGTAGGTGTGAATGTCCAGCCATAATTACTCACAAACGGGTAAGAAAAGGTAGTATTGCCAGACCATATATGATCAAAACAGGGAGCGGAGGTGGTTCAGCTGCAAGAAGGTTTGAATGTCCGACTAAAGTTCAAATATATTAACAAAAGCGGGAGGAGAGGTCTTCGGATGAGAGTGGTTGAAAATTTCCGACCATAATGTATAAAATGCGGTGAAAAAAAGGTGTGATAGAACACTAAAAGGTGGAGCGGAAGTGTTCGGCTGCAAGAAGGTGTGAATGTCCGACTATATTTGGTGAAAAGCAGGTGAAGCAAGGTCTGAATGCCCAACCTTACATCATCAAAAGCGAGATCAGAGGTGTTTGGCTGCAAGAAGGCCATAGTTTGCCAAAAGCGGGTAAGGTGCGAATGTCCGACTAAATATCAACAAAATTTGGGGCGGAGGTCTTCGGATGCAAGTGGGTGTGAATGTCCGACTATATTTGGTGAAAAGCAGGTGAAGCAAGGTCTGAATGCCCAACCTTACATCATCAAAAGCGAGATCAGAGGTGTTTGGCTGCAAGAAGGCCATAGTTTGCCAAAAGCGGGTAAGGTTCGAATGTCCGACTAAATATCAACAAAATTTGGGGCGGAGGTCTTCGGATGCAAGTGGGTGTGAATATCCCACCATACAAGTATGGTGGAGAGGAAGCTGTGAATAGCTGACCATAGTTTGGAAAAAGCGGGTAAGAAAAGGTTTGAATGCCCGAACATACACCATCAAAAGAGGGAGCGGAGGTGTTCCGCTGTACGAAGGTGTGAATGTCCGACCATACTTGGTAAAAAGCGGGTAAGAAAAGGTTAAAATACCCGACTGTACACAATCAATAGCGGGAGCGGATGTGTTCGGCTACAAGAAGATGTGAAAGTCCGACCATGGTTTGTAAAAAGCGGGTAAGAAAAGGTGCGAATGTCCGACAATGTATGATCAAAAGAGAGAGCGGAGGTTTTCGGATACAAGAAGGTTTGAATGTCCCACCATAGTTTGTAAAAAGCGGGTAAGAAAAGGTTCGAATGCCCGACTATACACCATCAAAAGCGGGAGCAGACGTGTTCCGCTGTAAGATGGTGTGAATGTACGACCATAGTTGGTAAAAAGCGGGTAAGAAAAGGTTAAAATACCCGACTGTACACAATCAATAGCGGGAGCAGAGTTGTTCGGCTACAAGAAGGTGTGAAAGTCCGACCATGGTTTGTAAAAACCGGGAAAAAAAGGCTCGAAAGCCCGACTATACACCATCAAAAAGAAGGTTTGAATGTCCATCAATAATTGCTTTAAAACAAGAAAGTAAATTTTCGAATATCAAACCGCACATGATCATAAGCGGGAGAGGAGGTGTTCGGCTGCAAGAAGGTGTGAATGTCCACCCATAATTCATGAAAAATGGGTAAAAAAAAAGGTGCGAATGCCTAACAATACATTATCAAAAGCAGGTGTGAATGTCAGATCATAATTTGTAAAAAGCTGATGAGAAAGGGTGAGAATGCCCGACTATACACCATCAAATGCGGGAGCGGTGGTGTTCGGCTCTGAGTAGGTGTGAATCTCCGACCATAATTGCTGAAGAATGTGTTAGAAAAGGTAAGAATGCTGGACCATACATCATCAAAAGCGGGAGAGGTGGTGTTCGGCTTCAAAAAGGTGTGACTGTTCGACTAAAGTTTGTAATAAGTGGGTAAGACAAGGTGCGAATGCCTGACAATGTATGATCAAAAGCGGGAGCGGAGGTGTTCAGCTGCAAGAAGGTCTACATGTCCATCAATAATTGCTAGAAAACATGAAAGAAACTTTTCGAAAATCAAACCGCACATGATCATAAGTGGGATAGGAGGTGTTCAGCTGCAAGGTGTGAATTTCCACTCATAATTCCTGAAAAATGGGCAAAAAAAATGTGTGAATGCCCAACCATACATCATCAAAAGCAGGAGTGGAAGTGTTCGGCTACAAGAAGGTGTGAACGTCCAACCAAAATATGTAAAAAGAAGTTAAGAAAAGGTTCGAATATCCAACCAAACATAATCAAAAGCGGGAGCAGAGCTGTTCGACTGCAAGTAGGTGTGAATGTCAGATCATAATTTGCAAAAAGCTGATGAGAAAGGGTGAGAATGACCGACTATACATCATCAAATGCGGGAGCGGAGTTGTTCGGCTGTGAGTAGGTGTGAATCTCCGACCATAATTGCTGAAAAATGTGTTAGAAAAGGTAAAAATGCCGGTCCATACATCATCAAAAGCGAGAGAGGTTGTGTTCGATTGCAAGTAGGTGTGAATGTCCAGCCATAATTACTCACAAACGGGTAAGAAAAGGTAGTAGCCAGACCATATATGATCAAAACAGGGAGCGGAGGTGGTTCAGCTGCAAGAAGGTTTGAATGTAAAACTAAAGTTCAAATATATTAACAAAAGCGGGAGGAGAGGTCTTCGGATGAGAGTGGTTGAAAATTTCCAACCATAATGTATAAAATGCGGTGAAAAAAAAGGTGTGATAGAACACTAAAAGGTGGAGCGGAAGTGTTCGGCTGCAAGAAGGTGTGAATGTCCGACTACAGTGTACAGTCGGGTATTTTAACCTTTTCTTACCCGCTTTTTACCAACTATGGTCGGACATTCACACCTTCTTACAGCGGAACACCTCCGCTCCCTCTTTTGATAGTGTATGTTCGGGCATTCGAACCTATTCTTACCCCCTTTTTACAAACTATGCTCGGAGCTCCGCTCCGGTATTTGATGGTGTATAGTCAGGCATTCTCAACCTTTCTCATCAGCTTTTTGCAAATTCAAATTCACACCTACTTGCAGTCGAACAGCTCTGCTCCCGCTTTTGATTATGTTTGGTTGGATATTCGAACCTTTTCTTTACTGCTTTTTAAAAACTTTGGTCGGACGTTCACACCTTCTTGCAGCCGAACACCTCCGCTTCCGCTTTTGATGGTATATATTCGGGCATTCGAACCTTTTCTTACCCGTTTTTTACAAACCATGGTCGGACTGTCACACATTCTTGTAGCCAAACACATCCGCTCCCGCTATTGATTGTGTACAGTCGGGTATTTTAACCTTTTCTTACCCGTTTTATACCAACTATGGTCTGACATTCACACCTTCTTACAGCGGAACTCCTCCGCTCCCTCTTTTGATGGTGTATGTTTGGGCATTCGAACCTTTTCTTACCCGCTTTTTACAAACTATGCTCGGACATTCAAACCTTCTTGTAGCCGAACACATCCACTCCTGCTTTTGATGATGTATGGTTGGGCATTCAAACCTACTTGTTGCCCGCTTTTCATTAATTTTGGGTGGACATTCACACCTTGTCACAGCCAAACACCTCCGCTCCCTGTTTTGATCATGTATGGTTGGACATTCGCACCTTTTCTCACCCGCTTTTTGCAAACTATGGTCGGCTGTTCACAGCTTCCTCTCCACCATACTTGTATGGTGGGATATTCACACCCACTTGCATCCGAAGACCTTTTGTTGATATTTAGTCGGTCATTCGCAGCTTACCCGCTTTTGGCAAACTAAGGCCTTCTTGCAGCCAAACACCTCTGATCTCGCTTTTGAGAATGTAAGGTTGGGCATTCAGACCTTGCTTCACCTGCTTTTCACCAAATATAGTCAGACATTCACACCTTCTTGCAGCCGAACACTTCCGCTCCACCTTTTAGTGTTCTATCACACCTTTTTTTTCACCGCATTTTATAGATTATGGTTGGAAATTCTCAACCACTCTCATCCGAACACCTCTCCTCCCGCTTTTGTTAATATATTTGAACTTAAGTCGGACATTCACACCTTCTTGCAGCTGAACCACCTCCGCTCCCGCTTATGATCATGTGCGGTTTGATATTCGAAAATTTTCTTTCATGTTTTAAAGCAATTATTGATGGACATTCAAATCTTCTTGTAGCCGAACACATCCACTCCTGCTTTTGATGATGTATGGTTTGGCATTCGCACTCTTTTTTTAATCATTTTTCAGGAATTATGGGTGGACATTCAGACCTTCTTGCAGCCGAAAACCTCCGCTCCCTCTTTTGATCATACATTGTCGGGCATTCGCACCTTGTCTTACCCGCTTTTTATAAACTTTAGTCGGGCATTCACACCTTCTTGCAGCTGAACGACCTCCGCTCCCTGTTTTGATCATGTATGGTCTGGCAATACTACCTTTTCTTACCCGTTTGTGAGTAATTAATCCCAAAATATTGAGCATAAAATAAGTCTTTATGCTGATGATGTGTTACTTTTCCTTCAGAACTCACAGACGTCTCTCACTCACACGATCACACTCATAAATAAATTCTCAGCACTTTCTGACTACTCTATCAACTGGTCTAAGACCACAGTTCTGCCCATTAACTGTAGGGTCCATAATATAACTGCGATCACTTTACAGTCAGGAAATATTAGATATTTAGGCATAAACATTTCCTCCAGGCTCTCAGAGCTAACAAAGCTAAATTATGTGCAATTATTAAAGACAGTAGAGGACGATCTCTCTCGTTGGAAGTCCTTACCTATATCACTTATGGGGAGAGTTACATCCATTAAAATGATGATACTACCAAAAGTTAACTATTTGTTTTCAATGATCCCCATAAAACCATCTGCTACTTGGTTTAAGTCACTAGATTCATGCATCTCCAAATTTCTGTGGAAAAACAAACCACCACGTATTAGTTTAAAAACCCTACAGAAGACCAAGGACAGTGGTGTATTAGATTTACCTCATTTTCAGCACTATTCCTTAGCCAATAGGTTACAATATATATCAAAATGGTTTAAACCTTGTTGTTGTCACAGTTCCCAGAGACGTTGTAATCGTTGAGGATTCTATATTCACCCCCTCATTAGAGGCACGTGTTGAAGATTGATGACACTGAATCTTCTTCTCTGTTCATTGCTGGCATCATTCCCAGCATCGTAAGTGTTCGTGGCATTGTTAGCCTCTTCTTCTGGATCTTGATATCGAGAATCCTTTTGTATTTCTGGTTTGTCAGTCCTCTCTCTTCGTTCACCGGAGTCTTCGTCTTTTTGTCCTTGAGTTTGCTGATTTTTTCTTCTTTTGATGCCTTGACACAATGTGACAGGTGATACCACGTGGGAGATCCTTTAACTTGGACTGCTGTCCCTGTGCTGCGAAATGGCTGTGCTGCTCAAATGGTCTCTCCTTCATCATGGTTACATGCTGCCATTCCGACATCTCGCCATTCCGACATGGGTCTCCAATTGTCGGAATGGCAACACTTAATTTTTTATCAAACGTCCCGCCATTCCGACACTTTTTTCCTCCTATGGTCGGAATGGCGGTATGTTTTTTTTTTTATTTAACATACCGCCATTCCGACAGTTCCTTTTAATAGCCTATTTTTTACCCAAAACATTTTGCACTAATGATATGCCGGCGCAAATACGCCCTAAAGTTTGGCGCACAAGCTCTGCACATCCAGAGGCCACAGCCTCGCAAACAAACTTTAATAATCTATTATCAAAATCCCCTGAATTTCAAATATAAAAATACAGATATTAATGTAACTCTGGCGAGACTGAAACTGATTAAGCAGAAATACAGTGTCAGTGAGCTGTCACAGCAGCCAGCTGGAGCGGAGCTCTCCACAGAGCCAATGCGTCTTTTGCACGCTGTCATCATATGCAAAAGTAATAATTGCAATAACAGATATCACGGCTACTGCATAGGACACAGTTGCGAGCACTCTGCCTTGCCTTGCCAATAGGAGAAGAGAGAAATGACAGCATAGAACGTATAAAACACAACAAAATGCAGTAAAATCGTTTATTCATGTTATTCACGTGATTTATGAGTACTCACTCCAATTTTGGGAAGCGCGGATGGGCTTTGCGCATTTGCTTTCTTTTAGTTAACTTTCGTTTCTTTTGGATTCTTGTGCGTGTTATGGAGCCGTTTTGGTCCATGTTTGTAAGTCTTTTTTTCCTGGATTAAATTTTCGGAAGTTGAAACAAGTAGCATTGGAGTGTGTGATTGAAAACCACCGCGGACTGCTTCTCCTCCTCCAGTTGCCGAGACTTTGTGTTTTTGATAACGCTTGTCTATAAACATGTGTTAAACATATAAATTGCATGAACAGAAAGAAGGGACTCACCTGTTGAGTAACACACATTTCCTTATACGGAAAGCCTTGTCGGAATGGTGGGACATTTGAACGTCGGAATAGCGGGATGTCGGAATGGTGGGATGTCGGAATGGTGGGATGTCGGAATGGTGGGACGTTTGCATGTCGGAATGGTGGTATGTCGGAATGGTGGGATGTCGGAATGGTGGGATGTCGGAATAGCGGGATGTCAGAATGGCGGGATTTCGGAATGGTTGTTGCCACCCCCTTCATCATATACACAGTTATTTATACATCACCTTCCACCATGAAGCGTCCCTTTTTGTTTCTCTCTTTGTTCTTAAAATGCTGTTATGCATGTCTAAACCAATCCATTAAATTAGATCATTTTTGCAGTAAAGCGATCTACAATGTGCTTGGTCGCAAAGCTGCTCATCTGTGGTAAACAGCTCTTCAGAAAGGCATTCTTCAATTGATTTCACTAATTTTATGTAATAATTTTGTGATTTCCTACAAAACTACACTTCTTCTCCCATCTGTCTGAGTATTTAATATTGTCTGGGTCCCGTTAAAACATGTATTTTTCCCATCTAATTCCTTGTTTGCTTTAAAACAAGTATTGCCCATTTTCTATCCCTTCAGTAGCCAATCAGTTTGTATGGAGTACACTGGAGCAACTTGACTGATCAATAAAACACTGCTTTTGTTGTCACCGCAAGGCTTCCCCCGTCGGTTGTTTCACTGAGACACTACTGAGTAACTATAACTCAACACAGTTTATACACATAACATTCATATACATACTAACAAACAAACAAACAATTATTTATCACAATTTTCTCATCTCTGTTTGAACGTACACCCAGGTAAATATTCCTGTAGTCTTCTCATACCGACTATGGACCCATTCATTGTTTAACTTCACTGTTTTGCAAATCCTAATTGAATATTACAGATTGACATTGAACTTTACTGGATAAGCAGGTCTTCATTGCATTCAGCAGCCTATATGTGAGCATCTATGTGTAAGCTGTTCTTCTTTGCATTTATCAGCAGCAAGCAATTCTTCATTGCACATGCATATGAAAATAGTAAAACAATTCCAATGCGTTAGCGAAACCTTCTATATCAGGAGTGTCCATCATGATGCTGGGAATAGAACCTCTTTCCCAGAATAGTTCAACCTTCATTACTCAACTGATCATAACTCCGCAATGAGCACATTTCAAAGTATCATTCCTCTACATGTATTCAAAAATCTATGTGTAAATATTTAATATTTCTTATATTTGTTGATGTCATTCTGTGTGCATGTGGCCTAAACCCAATCTCTGTGTGGCAATTTTAATTTAAACAAGTTGGACTCTGCCTCTGATCATTTAAAAAAGGTGTGTACCAATATCAACCTTTCTCAGGTAATTGCTGATCCTACAAAACCAAAGAGATCCTTCAAGGTTGTCCCTGATTTGCTCAATCTTAACAAATCAAACGTAGAAAATCCGCAGTATCTGAACTTGGTGTTAGTTATCACCGCTCAATAGCCTGTATCAGAATTGCAAAAATGAAAAAATTAGGTCCACGCTTGGTATTCAGATCCTGAAACATCTCCATGAGCAGGCTTTTTTTTAACTGATCTGTTGAATAGTTATATGACACTGTTAAAATCCCAGATGAAGATCTAGCACTTGACCATTTTTGTAAATCTTCTAATTCCATAGTTGATAAACACGCCCCTTTTAAAAAGTATAGAACTTAGAACAGGTCTAGTCCCTGGCTTTCGGCAGAACTGTCTTCTTTACTTTTTTTTTTTTTTTCCCTTCAGAAGAATTGTAGTCTGAATACCTTTGATGCCAAACAGATTTGCTTTGCCAAGGGAAGTTTTATAAATGTAAAGCTCCCCTTGATGCCCATTTATTTATTTCTGTTTACAATATATGACATGAACTGAACTGAACCAGACCGGGGGACAAGGAAAGAAGAAGAGGAAAGAAGACTTGGACTGCTGTCCCTGTGCTGCAGTTCAGAGTACCCACCCTTTTTGGAGTCTCTGGGGGAGGCACTGGAGAATGCTCCTACCGGAGACTCCCTCGTTCTGCTGGGGGACTTCAATGCTCACGTGCGCAATGACAGTGAGACCTGGAGGGGTGTGATTGGGAGGAACGGCCCCCCCGATCTGAACCAGAGTGGTGTTATGTTGTTGGACTTCTGTGCTGGTCATGGACTGTCCATAACGAACACCATGTTCAGACATAAGGGTGTCCATATGTGCACTTGGCACCAGGACACCCTTGGCCGCAGTTCGATGATCGACTTTGTGGTTGTATCATCGGACTTGCGGCCGTATGTCCTGGACACTCGGGTGAAGAGAGGGGCGGAGCTGTCAACTGATCAACGCCTGGTGGTGAGTTGGCTCCGCTGGTGGGGGAGGATGCCGATCAGACCTGGCAGGCCCAAACGTATTGTGAGGGTCTGCTGGGAGCGTTTGTCAGAATCCCCCGTCAGAAGGAGCTTTAACTCCCACCTCCGGCAGAGCTTCAACCATTGACATTGAGTCCGAATGGGCCATGTTCCGTGACTCCATTGCCGAGGCAGCTGATCGGAGTTGTGGCCGTAAGGTGGTCGGTGCCTGTCGTGGCGGCAACCCTCGAACCTGCTGGTGGACACCAGTGGTGAGGGAAGCCGTCAAGCTGAAGAAAGAGTCTTATTAGGCCTTTTTGGCCAGTGGGACCCTGGAAGCAGCTGATAGGTACCGACAGGCCAGACGGGCCGCGGCGTTGGCGGTTGCAGAGGCAAAAACTCGGGCCTGGGAGGAGTTCGGTGAGACCATGGAGAACGATTTACGGACGGCCTCGAAGAGATTCTGATCCACCATCCGGCGTCTCAGGGGGGGGGAGCGGCTCACAGTCAACACTGTTTACAGTGGGGACGGGGCTTTGCTGACCTCAACTAGGGATGTTGTGAGTCGGTGGGGGGAGTACTTCGAGGAACTCCTCAATCCTACCAACACGTGCTCGGAAGAGGCAGAGTCGGAGAGCTCGGAGACGGGGCCTCCCATTTCTGGGGCTGAGGTTGCCGAGGTGGTCAAAAAGCTCCTCGGTGGCAAGGCCCCGGGGGTGGATGAGGTCCGTCCTGAGTTTCTCAAGGCTCTGGATGTTGTAGGGCTGTCTTGGCTGACACGCCTCTGCAGCATCGCGTGGACATCAGGGACAGTGCCTCTGGACTGGCAGATTGGGGTGGTGGTCCCCCTCTTTAAAAAGGGGGACCGGAGGGTGTGTTCCAACTATAGTATAACACTCCTCAGCCTCCCTGGTAAGGTCTATTCGGGGGTATTGGAGAGGAGGATCCGTCGGATAATCGAGCCTCGGATTCAGGAGATGCAGTGTGGCTTTCGTCCTGGCCGTGGAACAGTGGACCAGCTCTATACCCTCGGCAGGATCCTGGAGGGTGCATGGGAGTTCGCCCAACCAGTCTACATGTGTTTTGTAGACTTGGAGAAAGCGTTCGACCGTGTCCCTCGTGGAGTCCTGTGGGGGGTGCCGTCCTGACTGTTGTTTGTGCCTATGCGCCAAACAGCCCTTGATAGGGGCCGTTCGGTCTCTGTATGACCGGTGCCAGAGTTTGGTCCGCATTGCCGGCAGTAAGTCGGATACGTTTCCGGTGAGAGTTGGACTCCGTCAGGGCTGCCCTTTGTCACCGATTCTGTTCCTAACTTTTATGGACAGAATTTCTAGGCGCAGCCAGGGCGTTGAGGGTGTCCGATTTGGCGACGTCAGAATCGGGTCTCTGCTTTTTGCAGATGATGTGGTTCTGTTAGCGTCGTCAGGCCGTGACCTTCAGCTCTCACTGGAGCAATTCGCAGCCGAGTGTGAAGCGGCTGGGATGAGAATCAGCACCTCCAAATCCGAGACTATGGTTCTCAGCCGGAAAAGGGTGGAATGCTCTCTCCGGGTCGGGAATGAGATCCTTCCCCAAGTGGAGGAGTTCAAGTATCTCGGGGTCTTGTTCACGAGTGAGGGACGAATGGAGCGGGAGATTGACGGGCGGATCGGTGCGGCGTCTGCAGTGTTGCGGGCTCTGCACCGACCCGTCGTTGTGAAGAGGGAGCTGAGCCAGAAGGCGAAGCTCTCTACTTACTGGTCAATCTACGTTCCCATCCTCACCTATGGTCACGAGTTCTGGGTAGTGACCGAAAGAACAAGATCGCGAATACAAGCGGCCGAAATGGGTTTCCTCCGCAGGGTGTCTGGGCTCTCCCTTAGAGATAGGGTGAGAAGCTCAGTCATCTGGGAGGGGCTCGGAGTAGAACCGCTGCTCCTCCGCATTGAGAGGAGTCAGATGAGGTGGCTCGGGCATCTGGTTAGGATGCCCCCTGGGCGCCTCTCTGGGGAGGTGTTCCGGGCATGTCCCACTGGGAGGAGACCCCGGGGAAGACCCAGGACACGCTGGAGAGACTATGTCTCTCGGCTGGCCTGGGAACGCCTCGGGGTCCCCCCGGAAGAGCTGGAGGAAGTGGCCGGGGACAGAGACGTCTGGGTTTCTCTACTCAAGCTGCAGCCCCCGCGACCCGACCCCCGGATAAGCGGCAGATGATGGATGGATGGATGGATGGTTTAGACATGCATAACAGCATTTTAAGAACAAAGAGAGAAACAAAAAGGGACAACGCTTCATGGTGGAAGGTGATGTATAAATAACTGTGTATATGACGAAGGGGGTGGCAACACCCATTCCGAAATCCCGCCATTCCGACATCCCGCTATTCCGACATCCCACCATTCCGACATACCACCATTCCGACATACCACCATTCCGACATGCAAACGTCCCACCATTCCGACATCCCGTTATTCCGACGTTCAAATGTCCCACCATTCCGACAAGGCTTTCCGTATAAGGAAATGTGTGTTACTCAACAGGTGAGTCCCTTCTTTCTGTTCATGCAATTTATATGTTTAACACATGTTTATAGACAAGCGTTATTAAAAACACAAAGTCTCGGCAACTGGAGGAGGAGAAGCAGTCCGCGGTGGTTTTCAATCACACACTCCAATGCAACTTGTTTCAACTTCCGAAAATTTAATCCAGGAAAAAAAGGCTTACAAACATGGACCAAAACGGCTCCATAACACGCACAAGAATCCAAAAGAAACGAAAGTTAACTAAAAGAAAGCAAATAAAAAGTATGAAGTGGTCAAAATTGGTTTTACGCATGCCTATGTGCGTCTGGCACATGCGTCTTCGGGCTCTCCCACGTTGGTTTGTGGATGAAAGCTATATGTTCAGCTGTAATGTCATGTAAAAACAATCTCTACATGACATTTACTCCCAGGTGTGACCAGTTAGGTCCTTAAGATATCAACAGGCTGTATAAAGCCTTGCGCAACGGCTGTGTGTTTGTGACAAATGCGCAAAGCCCATCCGCGCTTCCCAAAATTGGAGCGAGTACTCATAAATCACGTGAATAACATGAATAAACGTTTTTACTGCATTTTGTTGTGTTTTATACGTTCTATGCTGTCATTTCTCTCTTCTCCTATTGGCAAGGCAAGGCAGAGTGCTCGCAACTGTGTCCTGTGCAGTAGCCGTGATATCTGTTATTGCAATTATTACTTTTGCATATGATGACAGCGTGCAAAAGACGCATGGGCTCTGTGGAGAGCGCCGCTCCAGCTGGCTGCTGTGACAGCTCACTGACACTGTATTTCTGCTTAATCAGTTTCAGTCTCGCCAGAGTTACATTAATATCTGTATTTTTATATTTGAAATTCAGGGGATTTTGATAATAGATTATTAAAGTTTGTTTGCCGGCATATCATTAGTGCAAAATGTTTTGGGTAAAAAATAGGCTATTAAAAGGAACTGTCGGAATGGCGGTATGTTAAAAAAAAAAAAAACATACCGCCATTCCGACCATAGGAGGAAAAAAGTTTCGGAATGGCGGGACATTTGATAAAAAATTAAGTGTCGCCATTCCGACATGGGTCTCCAATTGTCGGAATGGCGACACTTAATTTTTGGTTTTATGGGGATCATTGAGAACAAATAGTTAACTTTTGGTAGTATCATCATTTTAATGGATGTAACTCTCCCCATAAATGATATAGTTAAGGACTTCCAATGAGAGAGATCGTCCTCTACTGTCTTTAATAATTGCACATAATTTAGCTTTGTTAGCTCTGAGAGCCTGGAGGAAATGTTTATGCCTAAATATCTAATATTTCCTGACTGTAAAGTGATCGCAGGTATATTATGGACCCTACAGTTAATGGGCAGAACTGTGGTCTTAGACCAGTTGATAGAGTAGTCAGAAAGTGCTGAGAATTTATTTATGAGTGTGATCGTGTGAGTGAGAGACGTCTGTGAGTTCTGAAGGAAAAGTAATACATCATCAGCATAAAGACTTATTTTATGCTCAATATTTTGGGATTAATTACTCACAAACGGTTAAGAAAAGGTAGTATTGCCAGACCATACATGATCAAAACAGGGAGCGGAGGTCGTTCAGCTGCAAGAAGGTGTGAATGTCCGACTAAAGTTTATAAAAAGCGGGTAAGACAAGGTGCGAATGCCCGACAATGTATGATCAAAAGAGGGAGCGGAGGTTTTCGGCTGCAAGAAGGTCTGAATGTCCACCCATAATTCCTGAAAAATGGGTAAAAAAAGAGTGCGAATGCCAAACCATACATCATCAAAAGCAGGAGTGGATGTGTTCGGCTACAAGAAGATTTGAATGTCCATCAATAATTGCTTTAAAACATGAAAGAAGATTTTCGAATATCAAACAGCACATGATCATAAGCGGGAGAGGAGTTGTTCAGCTACAAGAAGGTGTGAATGTCCACCCATAATTACTGAAAAATGGGTAAGAAAAGGTGAGAATGCCCAACCATACATCATCATAAGCAGGAGTGGATGTGTTCGGCTACAAGAAGGTTTAAATGTCCGACCATAGTTTGTAAAAAGCGGGTAAGAAAAGGTGAAAATACCCGACTGTACACAATCAAAAGAGGGAGCGGAGTTGTTCAGCAACAAAGAGTGAAAGTCTGACCATGGTTTGTAAAAAGTGGGTAAGAATGCCGGTCCATACATCATCAAAAGCGGGAGAGGTGGTGTTCGGCTGCAAGTAGGTGTGAATGTCCAGCCATAATTACTCACAAATGGGTAAGAAAAGGTAGTATTGCCAGACCATACATGATCAAAACAGGGAGCGGAGGTGGTTAAGCTGCAAGAAGGTGTTAATGTCCGACTAAGGTTTGTAAAAAGCGGGTAAGAAAAGGTGCGAATGCCCGACAATGTATGATCAAAAGAGGGAGCGGAGGTTTTCGGCTGAAAGAAGGTCTGAATGTCCAACCATAATTTGTAAAAACCGGGGAAGAAAAGGCTCGAAAGCCCGACTATACACCATCAAAAGCTGGAGCGGAGGTGTTCAGCTGCAAGGTCTGAATGTCCATCAATAATTGCTAGAAAACATGAAAGAGAATTTTCGAATATCAAACCGCACATGATAATAAGCGGGAGAGGTGGTGTTCAGCTGCAAGTAGGTGTGAATGTCCAGCCATAATTACTCACAAATGGGTAAGAAAAGGTAGTATTGCCAGACCATACATGATCAAAACAGGGAGCAGAGGTGGTTAAGCTGCAAGAAGGTGTTAATGTCCGACTAAGGTTTGTAAAAAGCGGGTAAGAAAAGGTGCGAATGCCCGACAATGTATGATCAAAAGAGGGAGCGGAGGTTTTCGGCTGAAAGAAGGTCTGAATGTCCAACCATAATTTGTAAAAACCGGGGAAGAAAAGGCTCGAAAGCCCGACTATACACCATCAAAAGCTGGAGCGGAGGTGTTCAGCTGCAAGGTCTGAATGTCCATCAATAATTGCTAGAAAACATGAAAGAGAATTTTCGAATATCAAACCGCACATGATAATAAGCGGGAGAGGTGGTGTTCAGCTGCAAGTAGGTGTGAATGTCCAGCCATAATTACTCACAAATGGGTAAGAAAAGGTAGTATTGCCAGACCATACATGATCAAAACAGGGAGCAGAGGTGGTTAAGCTGCAAGAAGGTGTTAATGTCCGACTAAGGTTTGTAAAAAGCGGGTAAGAAAAGGTGCGAATGCC
Source organism: Leuresthes tenuis (assembly GCF_036924035.1). Taxonomy (NCBI): domain Eukaryota; kingdom Metazoa; phylum Chordata; class Actinopteri; order Atheriniformes; family Atherinopsidae; genus Leuresthes; species Leuresthes tenuis. Next base: position 26,299,537 of record NW_027325374.1, read on the forward strand.
CGACAATGTATGATCAAAAGAGGGAGCGGAGGTTTTCGGCTGAAAGAAGGTCTGAATGTCCAACCATAATTTGTAAAAACCGGGGAAGAAAAGGCTCGAAAGCCCGACTATACACCATCAAAAGCTGGAGCGGAGGTGTTCAGCTGCAAGGTCTGAATGTCCATCAATAATTGCTAGAAAACATGAAAGAGAATTTTCGAATATCAAACCGCACATGATAATAAGCGGGAGAGGAGGTGTTCAGCTGCAAGAAGGTGTGAATGTCCACCCATAATTACTGAAAAATGGGTAAGAAAAGGTGCGAATTCCCAACCATACATCATCAAATGCACGAGTGGATGTGTTCGGCTACAAGAAGGTTTGAATGTCCGACCATAGTTTGTAAAAAGCGGGTAAGAAAAGGTTCGAATGCCCAAACATACACCATCAAAAGAGGGAGCGGAGGTGTTCCGCTGTAAGAAGGTGTGAAAGTCCGACCATGGTTTGTAAAAAGCGGGTAAGAAAAGGTTAAAATACCCGACTGTAAACAATCAATAGCGGGAGCGGAGTTGTTCGGCTACTAAAAGGTGTGAAAGTCCGACCCTGGTTTTAAAAAGCGGGTAAGAAAAGGTTCGAATGCCCGAACATACACCATCAAAATAGGTAGCGGAGGTGTTCCGCTGTAAGACGGTGTGAATGTCCGATCATAGTTGGTAAAAAGCGGGTAAGAAAAGGTTAAAATACCCGACTGTACACCATCAAAAGAGGGAGCTGAGTTGTTCAGCTAAGAGAAGGTGTGAAAGTCCGACCATGGTTTGTAAAAAGCGGGTAAGAAAAGGTTCGTATGCCCGAATATACACTATCAAAACCGGAAGCGTAGGTGTTCGGCTGCAAGAAGGTGTGAACGTCCGACCAAAGTTTTTGAAAAAGCAGTTAAGAAAAGGTTCGAATATCTAACCAAACATAATCAAAAGCGGGAGCAGAGCTGTTCGACTGCAAGTAGGTGTGAATGTCAGAGAATAATTTGCAAAAAGCTGATGAGAAAGGGTGAGAAATCCCGACTATACACCATCAAATGCGGTAGCGGAGTTGTTCGGCTGTGAGTAGGTGTGATTCTCCAACCATAATTGCTGAAAAATGTGTTAGAAAAGGTAAGAATGCCGGTCCATACATCATCAAAAGCGGGAGAGGTGGTGTTCGGCTGCAAGTAGGTGTGAATGTCCATTAATAATTGCTTTAAAACATGAAAGAAAATTTTCGAATATCAAACCTTACATGATCATTAGCGGGAGAGGAGGTGTTCAGCTGCAAGAAGGTGTGAATATCCACCGATAATTACTGAAAAATGGGTAGGAAAAGATGCGAATGTCCAACCATAAATCATCAAAAGCAGGAGTGGAGTTGTTCAGCTACAAGAAGGTATGAAAGTCCAACCATGGTTTGTAAAAAGCGGGTAAGAGAAGGTTCGAATACCCGAATATATACCATCAAAAGCGGAAGCGGAGGTGTTCGGCTGCAAGAAGGTGTGAACGTCCGACCAAAGTTTGTAAAAAGCAGTTAAGAAAAGGTTTGAATATCCAACCGAACATAATCAAAAGCGGGAGCAGAGCTGTTCGACTGCAAGTAGGTGTGAATATCAGATCATAATTTGCAAAAAGCTGTTGAGAAAGGGTGAGAATGCCCGACTATACACTATCAAATGTGGGAGCGGAGGTGTTCGTCTGTGAGTAGGTGTGAATGTCCGACCATAATTGCTGAAAAATGTGTTAGAAAAGGTAAGAATGCCGGACCATATATCATCAAAAGCGGGAGAGGTTGTGTTCGGCTGCAAGTAGGTGTGAATGTCAGACCATAATTGCTGAAAAATGTGTTAGAAAAGGTAAGAATACTGAACCATACATCATCAAAAGCGGTAGAGGTGGTGTTCGGCTGCAAGAAGGTGTGAAAGTCCGACAATGGTTTGTAAAAAGCGGGTAATAAAAGGTTCGAATGCCCGAATATACATCATCAAAAGCGGAAGCGGAGGTGTTCGGATGCAAGAAGGTGTGAACGTCCGACCAAAGTTTGTAAAAAGCAGTGAAAAGCGAGAAAAAGCTTTTCGTGAGTTCTGCATGATTTGGGATTTTGCTTATAAAATGCATTACTTCACTCAAACTATGTTAAAACTGATTTGTTCTTCATATTTACCATGTCTACAAAGATTTAAACAAAAAAACAACGTTGTACTTTGCAGTAAAAGAAAGAGCAAATCTAAAGTTTCAGGAATCCGAGTATAAGCCTGCTTTCATGAGTTCTGCACGATTTCGGATTTTGCTATAAAATGATTTGCTTTGCTCAAACCAAGTTAAAACTGCTTTGTCCTTCCATATTCATCAATGTCTAGATCGACTTCAACAAAGAAAAACATTGGACTTTGAAGAAGTTGAAATCCATCTACACATTGATAAATATGAAGGAAAAAAGCAGTTCCCACTTGCCCATAAGAAAATAAGCTTATTCTCGGATTCCTGATCAGTTCAGGAAACTTCAGTTTTGCTCTTTCTTCTACTGCACAATACAATGTTTTTCTTTGTTGAAGTCGATCTAGACATTGATAAATATGAATGAAAAAGCAGTTTTAACTTGGTTTGAGTGAATGAATTCATTTTATACATAAAATCCGAAATCGTGCAGAACTCATGAAAATAAGCTTATTCTCGGATTCCTAAAACTTTTGATTGGCTCTTTCTTTTACTGCAAAGTACAACGTTGTTTTTTTGTTTAAATCTATCGAGACATTGATAAATATGAAGGTAAAAGCCGTTTTAACATAGTTTGAGTGAAGGAATTGATTTTATAGATAAAATCCCAAATCATGCAGAACTCCTCAAAAGGGGCGTATGGCTTAATCACAAGTGTGGCTCTTTCTCATTCAGGGTAGTATGAGGAAGTTTATGCTTGAAATATATGTAGAAATGGGTACATATGAAGGACAAAGCAGTGTTAACTTAGTTTGAGTGAAGGAATTCATTTTATACATAAAATCCCAAATCATGCAGAACGTATGAAAATAAGCTTATTCTCGGATTCCTGATCCTTCAGTTTTGCTCTTTCTTCTACTGCAAAATACAATGTTGTTCTTTGTTGAAGTCGATCTAGACATTGATAAATATGAAGGAAAAAGCAGTTTTAACTTGGTTTGAGTGAATGAATTCATTTTATACATAAAATCCCAAATCATGCAGAACGTATGAAAAGAAGCTTATTCTCGGATTCCTGATCCTTCAGTTTTGCTCTTTCTTCTACTGCAAAATACAATGTTGTTCTTTGTTGAAGTCGATCTAGACATTGATAAATATGAAGGAAAAAGCAGTTTTAACTTGGTTTGAGTGAATGAATTCATTTTATACATAAAATCCGAAATCGTGCAGAACTCATGAAAATAAGCTTATTCTCGGATTCCTAAAACTTTTGATTTGCTCTTTCTTTTATTGCAAAGTACAACGTTGTTTTTTGTTTAAATCTATCGAGATATTGATAAATATGAAGGTAAAAGCCGTTTTAACATAGTTTGAGTGAAGGAATTAATTTTATAGATAAAATCCCAAACCATGCAGAACTCCTCAAAAGGGTCGTATGGCTTAATCACAAGTTTGGCTCTTTCTCATTCAGGGTAGTATGAGAAAGTTTATGCTTGAAATATATGTAGAAATGGGTACATATGAAGGACAAAGCAGTGTTAACTTAGTTTGCGTGAAGGAATTCATTTTATACATAAAATCCGAAATCGTGCAGAACTCATGAAAATAAGCTTATTCTCGGATTCCTAAAACTTTTGATTTGCACTTTCTTTTACTGCAAAGTACAACGTTGTTTTTTGTTGAAATCTATCTAGACATTGATAAATACGAGCCGAAACTCTGCTGCCGCTTTTGATAATTTATGGTTGGGCATTCTCACCCTTTCTCATCAGCTTTTTGCAAATTATTCTCTGACATTCACACCTACTTGCAGTCGAACAGCTCTGCTCCCGCTTTTGATTATGTTTGGTTAGATATTCGAACCTTTTCTTAACTGCTTTTTCACAAACTTTGGTCGGACGTTCACACCTTCTTGCAGCCGAACACCTACGCTTCCGGTTTTGATAGTGTATATTCGGGCATACGAACCTTTTCTTACCCGCTTTTTAAAACCAGGGTCGGACTTTCACACCTTTTAGTAGCCGAACAACTCCGCTCCCGCTATTGATTGTTTACAGTCGGGTATTTTAACCTTTTCTTACCCGCTTTTTACAAACCATGGTCGGACTTTCACACCTTCTCTTAGCTGAACAACTCCGCTCCCTCTTTTGATTGTGTACAGTCGGGTATTTTAACCTTTTCTTACCCGCTTTTTACCAACTATGATCGGACATTCACACCTTCTTACAGCGAAACACCTCCGCTCCCTCTTTTGATGGTGTATGTTTGGGCATTCGAACCTTTTCTTACCCGCTTTTTACAAACTATGGTCGGACATTCAAACCTTCTTGTAGCCGAACACATCCACTCGTGCATTTGATGATGTATGGTTGGGAATTCGCACCTTTTCTTACCCATTTTTCAGTAATTATGGGTGGACATTCACACCTTCTTGCAGCTGAACACCTCCTCTCCCGCTTATTATCATGTGCGGTTTGATATTCGAAAATTCTCTTTCATGTTTTCTAGCAATTATTGATGGACATTCAGACCTTGCAGCTGAACACCTCCGCTCCAGCTTTTGATGGTGTATAGTCGGGCTTTCGAGCCTTTTCTTCCCCGGTTTTTACAAATTATGGTTGGACATTCAGACCTTCTTTCAGCCGAAAACCTCCGCTCCCTCTTTTGATCATACATTGTCGGGCATTCGCACCTTTTCTTACCCGCTTTTTACAAACCTTAGTCGGACATTAACACCTTCTTGCAGCTTAACCACCTCCGCTCCCTGTTTTGATCATGTATGGTCTGGCAATACTACCTTTTCTTACCCATTTGTGAGTAATTATGGCTGGACATTCACACCTACTTGCAGCCGAACACCACCTCTCCCGCTTTTGATGATGTATGGACCGGCATTCTTACCCACTTTTTACAAACCATGGTCAGACTTTCACTCTTTGTTGCTGAACAACTCCGCTCCCTCTTTTGATTGTGTACAGTCGGGTATTTTCACCTTTTCTTACCCGCTTTTTACAAACTATGGTCGGACATTTAAACCTTCTTGTAGCCGAACACATCCACTCCTGCTTATGATGATGTATGGTTGGGCATTCTCACCTTTTCTTACCCATTTTTCAGTAATTATGGGTGGACATTCACACCTTCTTGTAGCTGAACAACTCCTCTCCCGCTTATGATCATGTGCTGTTTGATATTCGAAAATCTTCTTTCATGTTTTAAAGCAATTATTGATGGACATTCAAATCTTCTTGTAGCCGAACACATCCACTCCTGCTTTTGATGATGTATGGTTTGGCATTCGCACTCTTTTTTTACCCATTTTTCAGGAATTATGGGTGGACATTCAGACCTTCTTGCAGCCGAAAACCTCCGCTCCCTCTTTTGATCATACATTGTCGGGCATTCGCACCTTGTCTTACCCGCTTTTTATAAACTTTAGTCGGACATTCACACCTTCTTGCAGCTGAACGACCTCCGCTCCCTGTTTTGATCATGTATGGTCTGGCAATACTACCTTTTCTTAACCGTTTGTGAGTAATTAATCCCAAAATATTGAGCATAAAATAAGTCTTTATGCTGATGATGTATTACTTTTCCTTCAGAACTCACAGACGTCTCTCACTCACACGATCACACTCATAAATAAATTCTCAGCACTTTCTGACTACTCTATCAACTGGTCTAAGACCACAGTTCTGCCCATTAACTGTAGGGTCCATAATATACCTGCGATCACTTTACAGTCAGGAAATATTAGATATTTAGGCATAAACATTTCCTCCAGGCTCTCAGAGCTAACAAAGCTAAATTATGTGCAATTATTAAAGACAGTAGAGGACGATCTCTCTCATTGGAAGTCCTTAACTATATCATTTATGGGGAGAGTTACATCCATTAAAATGATGATACTACCAAAAGTTAACTATTTGTTCTCAATGATCCCCATAAAACCAAAAATTAAGTGTCGCCATTCCGACAATTGGAGACCCATGTCGGAATGGCGACACTTAATTTTTTATCAAATGTCCCGCCATTCCGAAACTTTTTTCCTCCTATGGTCGGAATGGCGGTATGTTTTTTTTTTTTTTAACATACCGCCATTCCGACAGTTCCTTTTAATAGCCTATTTTTTACCCAAAACATTTTGCACTAATGATATGCCGGCAAACAAACTTTAATAATCTATTATCAAAATCCCCTGAATTTCAAATATAAAAATACAGATATTAATGTAACTCTGGCGAGACTGAAACTGATTAAGCAGAAATACAGTGTCAGTGAGCTGTCACAGCAGCCAGCTGGAGCGGCGCTCTCCACAGAGCCCATGCGTCTTTTGCACGCTGTCATCATATGCAAAAGTAATAATTGCAATAACAGATATCACGGCTACTGCACAGGACACAGTTGCGAGCACTCTGCCTTGCCTTGCCAATAGGAGAAGAGAGAAATGACAGCATAGAACGTATAAAACACAACAAAATGCAGTAAAAACGTTTATTCATGTTATTCACGTGATTTATGAGTACTCGCTCCAATTTTGGGAAGCGCGGATGGGCTTTGCGCATTTGTCACAAACACACAGCCGTTGCGCAAGGCTTTATACAGCCTGTTGATATCTTAAGGACCTAACTGGTCACACCTGGGAGTAAATGTAGAGATTGTTTTTACATGACATTACAGCTGAACATATAGCTTTCATCCACAAACCAACGTGGGAGAGCCCGAAGACGCATGTGCCAGACGCACATAGGCATGCGTAAAACCAATTTTGACCACTTCATACTTTTTATTTGCTTTCTTTTAGTTAACTTTCGTTTCTTTTGGATTCTTGTGCGTGTTATGGAGCCGTTTTGGTCCATGTTTGTAAGCCTTTTTTTCCTGGATTAAATTTTCGGAAGTTGAAACAAGTTGCATTGGAGTGTGTGATTGAAAACCACCGCGGACTGCTTCTCCTCCTCCAGTTGCCGAGACTTTGTGTTTTTAATAACGCTTGTCTATAAACATGTGTTAAACATATAAATTGCATGAACAGAAAGAAGGGACTCACCTGTTGAGTAACACACATTTCCTTATACGGAAAGCCTTGTCGGAATGGTGGGACATTTGAACGTCGGAATAACGGGATGTCGGAATGGTGGGATGTCGGAATGGTGGGACGTTTGCATGTCGGAATGGTGGTATGTCGGAATGGTGGGATGTCGGAATGGTGGGATGTCGGAATAGCGGGATGTCAGAATGGCGGGATTTCGGAATGGGTGTTGCCACCCCCTTCATCATATACACAGTTATTTATACATCACCTTCCACCATGAAGCGTTGTCCCTTTTTGTTTCTCTCTTTGTTCTTAAAATGCTGTTATGCTTGTCTAAACCATCCATCCATCCATCCATCATCTGCCGCTTATCCGGGGGTCGGGTCGCGGGGGCTGCAGCTTGAGTAGAGAAACCCAGACGTCTCTGTCCCCGGCCACTTCCTCCAGCTCTTCCGGGGGGACCCCGAGGCGTTCCCAGGCCAGCCGAGAGACATAGTCTCTCCAGCGTGTCCTGGGTCTTCCCCGGGGTCTCCTCCCAGTGGGACATGCCCGGAACACCTCCCCAGAGAGGCGCCCAGGGGGCATCCTAACCAGATGCCCGAGCCACCTCATCTGACTCCTCTCAATGCGGAGGAGCAGCGGTTCTACTCCGAGCCCCTCCCAGATGACTGAGCTTCTCACCCTATCTCTAAGGGAGAGCCCAGACACCCTGCGGAGGAAACCCATTTCGGCCGCTTGTATTCGCGATCTTGTTCTTTCGGTCACTACCCACAACTCGTGACCATAGGTGAGGATGGGAACGTAGATTGACCAGTAAGTAGAGAGCTTCGCCTTCTGGCTCAGCTCCCTCTTCACAACGACGGGTCGGTGCAGAGCCCGCAACACTGCAGACGCCGCACCGATCCGCCCGTCAATCTCCCGCTCCATTCGTCCCTCACTCGTGAACAAGACCCCGAGATACTTGAACTCCTCCACTTGGGGAAGGATCTCATTCCCGACCCGGAGAGAGCATTCCACCCTTTTCCGGCTGAGAACCATAGTCTCGGATTTGGAGGTGCTGATTCTCATCCCAGCCGCTTCACACTCGGCTGCGAATCGCTCCAGTGAGAGCTGAAGGTCACGGCCTGACGACGCTAACAGAACCACATCATCTGCAAAAAGCAGAGACCCGATTCTGACGTCGCCAAATCGGACACCCTCAACGCCCTGGCTGCGCCTAGAAATTCTGTCCATAAAAGTTAGGAACAGAATCGGTGACAAAGGGCAGCCCTGACGGAGTCCAACTCTCACCGGAAACGTATCCGACTTACTGCCGGCAATGCGGACCAAACTCTGGCACCGGTCATACAGAGACCGAACGGCCCCTATCAAGGGCTGTTTGGCGCATAGGCACAAACAACAGTCAGGACGGCACCCCCCACAGGACTCCACGAGGGACACGGTCGAACGCTTTCTCCAAGTCTACAAAACACATGTAGACTGGTTGGGCGAACTCCCATGCACCCTCCAGGATCCTGCCGAGGGTATAGAGCTGGTCCACTGTTCCACGGCCAGGACGAAAGCCACACTGCATCTCCTGAATCCGAGGCTCGATTATCCGACGGATCCTCCTCTCCAATACCCCCGAATAGACCTTACCAGGGAGGCTGAGGAGTGTTATACTATAGTTGGAACACACCCTCCGGTCCCCCTTTTTAAAGAGGGGGACCACCACCCCAATCTGCCAGTCCAGAGGCACTGTCCCTGATGTCCACGCGATGCTGCAGAGGCGTGTCAGCCAAGACAGCCCTACAACATCCAGAGCCTTGAGAAACTCAGGACGGACCTCATCCACCCCCGGGGCCTTGCCACCGAGGAGCTTTTTGACCACCTCGGCAACCTCAGCCCCAGAAACTGTTCATGTCATCTCCGAGCTCTCCGACTCTGCCTCTTCCGAGCACGTGTTGGTAGGATTGAGGAGTTCCTCGAAGTACTCCCCCCACCGACTCACAACATCCCTAGTTGAGGTCAGCAAAGCCCCGTCCCCACTGTAAACAGTGTTGACTGTGAGCCGCTCCCCCCCCCTGAGACGCCGGATGGTGGATCAGAATCTCTTCGAGGCCGTCCGTAAATCGTTCTCCATGGTCTCACCGAACTCCTCCCAGGCCCGAGTTTTTGCCTCTGCAACCGCCAACGCCGCGGCCCGTCTGGCCTGTCGGTACCTATCAGCTGCTTCCAGGGTCCCACTGGCCAAAAAGGCCTGATAGGACTCTTTCTTCAGCTTGACGGCTTCCCTCACCACTGGTGTCCACCAGCAGGTTCGAGGGTTGCCGCCACGACAGGCACCGACCACCTTACGGCCACAACTCCGATCAGCTGCCTCGGCAATGGAGTCACGGAACATGGCCCATTCGGACTCAATGTCCCCCACCTCCCCCGGGATATGGTTGAAGCTCTGCCGGAGGTGGGAGTTAAAGCTCCTTCTGACGGGGGATTCTGACAAACGCTCTCAGCAGACCCTCACAATACGTTTGGGCCTGCCAGGTCTGATCGGCATCCTCCCCCACCAGCGGAGCCAACTCACCACCAGGCGTTGATCAGTTGACAGCTCCGCCCCTCTCTTCACCCGAGTGTCCAGGACATACGGCCGCAAGTCCGATGATACAACCACAAAGTCGATCATCGAACTGCGGCCAAGGGTGTCCTGGTGCCAAGTGCACATATGGACACCCTTATGTCTGAACATGGTGTTCGTTATGGACAGTCCATGACCAGCACAGAAGTCCAACAACATAACACCACTCTGGTTCAGATCGGGGGGGCCTTTCCTCCCAATCACACCCCTCCAGGTCTCACTGTCATTGCGCACGTGAGCATTGAAGTCCCCCAGCAGAACAAGGGAGTCTCCGGTAGGAGCATTCTCCAGTGCCTCCCCCAGAGACTCCAAAAAGGGTGGGTACTCTGAACTGCAGCACAGGGACAGCAGTCCAAGTCTTCTTTCCTCTTCTTCTTTCCTTGTCCCCCGGTCTGGTTCAGTTCAGTTCATGTCATATATTGTAAACAGAAATAAATAAATGGGCATCAAGGGGAGCTTTACATTTATAAAACTTCCCTTGGCAAAGCAAATCTGTTTGGCATCAAAGGTATTCAGACTACAATTCTTCTGAAGGGAAAAAAAAAAAAAAAGTAAAGAAGACAGTTCTGCCGAAAGCCAGGGACTAGACCTGTTCTAAGTTCTATACTTTTTAAAAGGGGCGTGTTTATCAACTATGGAATTAGAAGATTTACAAAAATGGTCAAGTGCTAGATCTTCATCTGGGATTTTAACAGTGTCATATAACTATTCAACAGATCAGTTAAAAAAAAGCCTGCTCATGGAGATGTTTCAGGATCTGAATACCAAGCGTGGACCTAATTTTTTCATTTTTGCAATTCTGATACAGGCTATTGAGCGGTGATAACTAACACCAAGTTCAGATACTGCGGATTTTCTACGTTTGATTTGTTAAGATTGAGCAAATCAGGGACAACCTTGAAGGATCTCTTTGGTTTTGTAGGATCAGCAATTACCTGAGAAAGGTTGATATTGGTACACACCTTTTTTAAATGATCAGAGGCAGAGTCCAACTTGTTTAAATTAAAATTGCCACACAGAGATTGGGTTTAGGCCACATGCACACAGAATGACATCAACAAATATAAGAAATATTAAATATTTACACATAGATTTTTGAATACATGTAGAGGAATGATACTTTGAAATGTACTCATTGCGGAGTTATGATCAGTTGAGTAATGAAGGTTGAACTATTCTGGGAAAGAGGTTCTATTCCCAGCATCATGATGGACACTCCTGATATAGAAGGTTTCGCTAACGCATTGGAATTGTTTTACTATTTTCATATGCATGTGCAATGAAGAATTGCTTGCTGCTGATAAATGCAAAGAAGAACAGCTTACACATAGATGCTCACATATAGGCTGCTGAATGCAATGAAGACCTGCTTATCCAGTAAAGTTCAATGTCAATCTGTAATATTCAATTAGGATTTGCAAAACAGTGAAGTTAAACAATGAATGGGTCCATAGTCGGTATGAGAAGACTACAGGAATATTTACCTGGGTGTACGTTCAAACAGAGATGAGAAAATTGCGATAAATAATTGTTTGTTTGTTTGTTAGTATGTATATGAATGTTATGTGTATAAACTGTGTTGAGTTATAGTTACTCAGTAGTGTCTCAGTGAAACAACCGACGGGGGAAGCCTTGCGGTGACAACAAAAGCAGTGTTTTACTGATCAGTCAAGTTGCTCCAGTGTACTCCATACAAACTGATTGGCTACTGAAGGGATAGAAAATGGGCAATACTTGTTTTAAAGCAAACAAGGAATTAGATGGGAAAAATACATGTTTTAACGGGACCCAGACAATATTAAATACTCAGACAGATGGGAGAAGAAGTGTAGTTTTGTAGGAAATCACAAAATTATTACATAAAATTAGTGAAATCAATTGAAGAATGCCTTTCTGAAGAGCTGTTTACCACAGATGAGCAGCTTTGCGACCAAGCACATTGTAGATCGCTTTACTGCAAAAATGATCTAATTTAATGGATTGGTTTAGACATGCATAACAGCATTTTAAGAACAAAGAGAGAAACAAAAAGGGACGCTTCATGGTGGAAGGTGATGTATAAATAACTGTGTATATGATGAAGGGGGTGGCAACAACCATTCCGAAATCCCGCCATTCCGACATACCACCATTCCGACATACCACCATTCCGACATGCAAACGTCCCACCATTCCGACATCCCACCATTCCGACATCCCACCATTCCGACATCCCGCTATTCCGACGTTCAAATGTCCCACCATTCCGACAAGGCTTTCCGTATAAGGAAATGTGTGTTACTCAACAGGTGAGTCCCTTCTTTCTGTTCATGCAATTTATATGTTTAACACATGTTTATAGACAAGCGTTATCAAAAACACAAAGTCTCGGCAACTGGAGGAGGAGAAGCAGTCCGCGGTGGTTTTCAATCACACACTCCAATGCTACTTGTTTCAACTTCCGAAAATTTAATCCAGGAAAAAAAGACTTACAAACAAGGACCAAAACGGCTCCATAACACGCACAAGAATCCAAAAGAAACGAAAGTTAACTAAAAGAAAGCAAATGCGCAAAGCCCATCCGCGCTTCCCAAAATTGGAGTGAGTACTCATAAATCACGTGAATAACATGAATAAACGATTTTACTGCATTTTGTTGTGTTTTATACGTTCTATGCTGTCATTTCTCTCTTCTCCTATTGGCAAGGCAAGGCAGAGTGCTCGCAACTGTGTCCTGTGCAGTAGCCGTGATATCTGTTATTGCAATTATTACTTTTGCATATGATGACAGCGTGCAAAAGACGCATTGGCTCTGTGGAGAGCTCCGCTCCAGCTGGCTGCTGTGACAGCTCACTGACACTGTATTTCTGCTTAATCAGTTTCAGTCTCGCCAGAGTTACATTAATATCTGTATTTTTATATTTGAAATTCAGGGGATTTTGATAATAGATTATTAAAGTTTGTTTGCGAGGCTGTGGCCTCTGGATGTGCAGAGCTTGTGCGCCAAACTTTAGGGCGTATTTGCGCCGGCATATCATTAGTGCAAAATGTTTTGGGTAAAAAATAGGCTATTAAAAGGAACTGTCGGAATGGCGGTATGTTAAATAAAAAAAAAAACATACCGCCATTCCGACCATAGGAGGAAAAAAGTGTCGGAATGGCGGGACGTTTGATAAAAAATTAAGTGTCGCCATTCCGACAATTGGAGACCCATGTCGGAATGGCGAGATGTCGGAATGGCAGCATGTAACCATGATGAAGGAGAGACCATTTGAGCAGCACAGCCATTTCGCAGCACAGGGACAGCAGTCCAAGTTAAAGGATCTCCCACGTGGTATCACCTGTCACATTGTGTCAAGGCATCAAAAGAAGAAAAAATCAGCAAACTCAAGGACAAAAAGACAAAGACTCCGGTGAACGAAGAGAGAGGACTGACAAACCAGAAATACAAAAGGATTCTCGATATCAAGATCCAGAAGAAGAGGCTAACAATGCCACGAACACTTACGATGCTGGGAATGATGCCAGCAATGAACAGAGAAGAAGATTCAGTGTCATCAATCTTCAACACGTGCCTCTAATGAGGGGGTGAATATAGAATCCTCAACGATTACAACGTCTCTGGGAACTGTGACAACAACAAGGTTTAAACCATTTTGATATATATTGTAACCTATTGGCTAAGGAATAGTGCTGAAAATGAGGTAAATCTAATACACCACTGTCCTTGGTCTTCTGTAGGGTTTTTAAACTAATACGTGGTGGTTTGTTTTTCCACAGAAATTTGGAGATGCATGAATCTAGTGACTTAAACCAAGTAGCAGATGGTTTTATGGGGATCATTGAAAACAAATAGTTAACTTTTGGTAGTATCATCATTTTAATGGATGTAACTCTCCCCATAAGTGATATAGGTAAGGACTTCCAACGAGAGAGATCGTCCTCTACTGTCTTTAATAATTGCACATAATTTAGCTTTGTTAGCTCTGAGAGCCTGGAGGAAATGTTTATGCCTAAATATCTAATATTTCCTGACTGTAAAGTGATCGCAGTTATATTATGGAACCTACAGTTAATGGGCAGAACTGTGGTCTTAGACCAGTTGATAGAGTAGTCAGAAAGTGCTGAGAATTTATTTATGAGTGTGATCGTGTGAGTGAGAGACGTCTGTGAGTTCTGAAGGAAAAGTAACACATCATCAGCATAAAGACTTATTTTATGCTCAATATTTTGGGATTAATTACTCACAAACGGGTAAGAAAAGGTAGTATTGCCAGACCATACATGATCAAAACAGGGAGCGGAGGTCGTTCAGCTGCAAGAAGGTGTGAATGTCCGACTAAAGTTTATAAAAAGCGGGTAAGACAAGGTGCGAATGCCCGACAATGTATGATCAAAAGAGGGAGCGGAGGTTTTCGGCTGCAAGAAGGTCTGAATGTCCACCCATAATTCCTGAAAAATGGGTAAAAAAAGAGTGCGAATGCCAAACCATACATCATCAAAAGCAGGAGTGGATGTGTTCGGCTACAAGAAGATTTGAATGTCCATCAATAATTGCTTTAAAACATGAAAGAAAATTTTTGAATATCAAACCGCACATGATCATAAGCGGGAGCGGAGGTGGTTCAGCTGCAAGAAGGTGTGAATGTCCGACTTAAGTTCAAATATATTAACAAAAGCGGGAGGAGAGGTGTTCGGATGAGAGTGGTTGAGAATTTCCAACCATAATCTATAAAATGCGGTGAAAAAAAAGGTGTGATAGAACACTAAAAGGTGGAGCGGAAGTGTTCGGCTGCAAGAAGGTGTGAATGTCTGACTATATTTGGTGAAAAGCAGGTGAAGCAAGGTCTGAATGCCCAACCTTACATCATCAAAAGCGAGATCAGAGGTGTTTGGCTGCAAGAAGGCCTTAGTTTGCCAAAAGCGGGTAAGCTGCGAATGACCGACTAAATATCAACAAAAGGTCTTCGGATGCAAGTGGGTGTGAATATCCCACCATACAAGTATGGTGGAGAGGAAGCTGTGAACAGCCGACCATAGTTTGCAAAAAGCGGGTGAGAAAAGGTGCGAATGTCCAACCATACATGATCAAAACAGGGAGCGGAGGTGTTTGGCTGTGACAAGGTGTGAATGTCCACCCAAAATTAATGAAAAGCGGGCAACAAGTAGGTTTGAATGCCCAACCATACATCATCAAAAGCAGGAGTGGATGTGTTCGGCTACAAGAACGTTTGAATGTCCGAGCATAGTTTGTAAAAAGTGGGTAAGAAAAGGTTCGAATGCCCAAACATACACCATCAAAAGAGGGAGCGGAGGAGTTCCGCTGTAAGAAGGTGTGAATGTCAGACCATAGTTGGTATAAAACGGGTAAGAAAAGGTTAAAATACCCGACTGTACACAATCAATAGCGGGAGCGGATGTGTTTGGCTACAAGAATGTGTGACAGTCCGACCATGGTTTGTAAAAAACGGGTAAGAAAAGGTTCGAATGCCCGAATATATACCATCAAAAGCGGAAGCGGAGGTGTTCGGCTGCAAGAAGGTGTGAACGTCCGACCAAAGTTTTTAAAAAGCAGTAAAGAAAAGGTTCGAATATCCAACCAAACATAATCAAAAGCGGGAGCAGAGCTGTTCGACTGCAAGTAGGTGTGAATTTGAATTTGCAAAAAGCTGATGAGAAAGGTTGAGAATGCCTGACTATACACCCTCAAATACCGGAGCGGAGCTCCGAGCATAGTTTGTAAAAAGGGGGTAAGAATAGGTTCGAATGCCCGAACATACACTATCAAAAGAGGGAGCGGAGGTGTTCCGCTGTAAGAAGGTGTGAATGTCCGACCATAGTTGGTAAAAAGCGGGTAAGAAAAGGTAATTTTCAACCACTCTCATCCGAAGACCTCTCCTCCCGCTTTTGTTAATATATTTGAACTTTAGTTTTACATTCAAACCTTCTTGCAGCTGAACCACCTCCGCTCCCTGTTTTGATCATATATGGTCTGGCTACTACCTTTTCTTACCCGTTTGTGAGTAATTATGGCTAGACATTCACACCTACTTGCAGTCGAACACAACCTCTCTCGCTTTTGATGATGTATGGACCGGCATTTTTACCTTTTCTAACACATTTTTCAGCAATTATGGTCGGAGATTCACACCTACTCACAGCCGAACAACTCCGCTCCCGCATTTGATGATGTATAGTCGGTCATTCTCACCCTTTCTCATCAGCTTTTTGCAAATTATGATCTGACATTCACACCTACTTGCAGTCGAACAGCTCTGCTCCCGCTTTTGATTATGTTTGGTTGGATATTCGAACCTTTTCTTAACTTATTTTTACATATTTTGGTTGGACGTTCACACCTTCTTGTAGCCGAACACTTCCACTCCTGCTTTTGATGATGTATGGTTGGGCATTCACACATTTTTTTTGCCCATTTTTCAGGAATTATGAGTGGACATTCACACCTTGCAGCTGAACACCTCCTATCCCACTTATGATCATGTGCGGTTTGATTTTCGAAAAGTTTCTTTCATGTTTTCTAGCAATTATTGATGGACATGTAGATCTTCTTGCAGCTGAACACCTCCGCTCCCGCTTTTGATCATACATTGTCAGGCATTCGCACCTTGTCTTACCCACTTATTACAAACTTTAGTCGAACAGTCACACCTTTTTGAAGCCGAACACCACCTCTCCCGCTTTTGATGATGTATGGTCCAGCATTCTTACCTTTTCTAACACATTCTTCAGCAATTATGGTCGGAGATTCACACCTACTCAGAGCCGAACACCACCGCTCCCGCATTTGATGGTGTATAGTCGGGCATTCTCACCCTTTCTCATCAGCTTTTTACAAATTATGATCTGACATTCACACCTGCTTTTGATAATGTATTGTTAGGCATTCGCACCTTTTTTTTTACCCATTTTTCATGAATTATGGGTGGACATTCACACCTTCTTGCAGCCGAACACCTCCTCTCCCGCTTATGATCATGTGCGGTTTGATATTCGAAAATTTACTTTCTTGTTTTAAAGCAATTATTGATGGACATTCAAACCTTCTTTTTGATGGTGTATAGTCGGGCTTTCGAGCCTTTTTTTCCCGGTTTTTACAAACCATGGTCGGACTTTCACACCTTCTTGTAGCCAAACAACTCCGCTCCCGCTATTGATTGTGTACAGTCGGGTATTTTAACCTTTTCTTACCCGCTTTTTACCAACTATGGTCGGACATTCACACCATCTTACAGCGGAACACCTCTGCTCCCGCTTTTGATGGTGTATAGTCGGGCATTCGAACCTTTTCTTACCCGCTTTTTACAAACTATGGTGGGACATTCAAACCTTCTTGTATCCGAAAACCTCCGCTCTCTCTTTTGATCATACATTGTCGGACATTCGCACCTTTTCTTACCCGCTTTTTACAAACCATGGTCGGACTGTCACACCTTCTTGTAGCCGAACACATCCGCTCCCGCTATTGATTGTGTACAGTCGGGTATATTAACCTTTTCTTACCCGCTTTTTACCAAGTATGGTTGGACATTCACACCTTCGTACAGCGGAACACCTCCGCTCCCTCTTTTGATGGTGTATGTTCGGGCATTCAAACCTTTTATTACCCGCTTTTTCCAAACTATGGTCGGCTATTCACAGCTTCCTCTCCACCATACTTGTATGGTGGGATATTCACACCCACTTGCATCCGAAGACCTCCGCCCCAAATTTTGTTGATATTTAGTCGGACATTCGCACCTTACCCGCTTTTGGCAAACTATGGCCTTCTTGCAGCCAAACACCTCTGATCTCGCTTTTGATGATGTAAGGTTGGGCATTCAGACCTTGCTTCACCTGCTTTTCACCAAATATAGTCGGACATTCACACCTTCTTGCAGCCGAACACTTCCGGTCCACCTTTTAGTGTTCTATCACTCCTTTTTTTCACCGCATTTTATACATTATGGTCGGAAATTTTCAACCACTCTCATCCGAAGACCTCTCCTCCCGCTTTTGTTAATATATTTGAACTTTAGTCGGACATTCAAACCTTCTTGCAGCTGAACCACCTCCGCTCCCTGTTTTGATCATATATGGTCTGGCAATACTACCTTTTCTTACCCGTTTGTGAGTAATTTTGGCTGGACATTCACACCTACTTGCAGCCGAACACAACCTCTCTCGCTTTTGATGATGTATGGACCGGCATTCTTACCTTTTCTAACACATTTTTCAGCAATTATGGTCAGAGATTCACACCTACTCACAGCCGAACAACTCCGCTCCCACATTTGATGGTGTATAGTCGGGCATTCTCACCCTTTCTCATCAGCTTTTTGCAAATTATGATCTGATATTCACACCTACTTGCAGTCGAACAGCTCTGCTCCCGCTTTTGATTGTTTGGTTGGATATTCGAACATTTTCTTAACTGCTTTTTACAAACTTTGGTCGGACGTTCACACCGTCTTGCAGCCGAACACCTCCGCTTCCGCTTTTGATGGTATATAGTTGGGCATTCGAGCCTTTTCTTACCCGCCTATTACTTACTATGGTTGGACATTCAAACCTTCTTGTAGCCGAACACATCCGCTCCTGCTTTTGATGATGTATGATTTGGCATTCGCACCTTTTCTTACCAATTTTTCAGTAATTTTTGGTCGGACATTCAGACCTTCTTGCACCTGAACACCTCTGCTCCCGCTTTTGATGGTGTATAGTCGGGCTTTCGAGCCTTTTCTTCCCCGATTTTTACAAATTGTGGTTGGACATTCAGACCTTGCAGCCGAAAACCTCCGCTCCCTCTTTTGATCATACATTGTCGGGCATTCGCCCCTTGACTTACACGGTTTTTACAAACTTTAGTCAGACATTCACACCTTGCTGCTGAACCACCTCCATTCCCTGTTTTGATCATGTGTGGTCTGAAAATACTACCTTTTCTTCCCCCGTTTGTGAGTAATTATGGCTGGACATTCACACCTACTTGCAGCCGAAAAACCACCTCTCCCGCTTTTGATGATGTATTGTCCGGCATTCTAGTCTTTTCTATCACATTTTTCAGCAATTATGATCTGACATTCACACCTACTTGCAGTCGAACAGCTCTGCTCCCGCTTTTGATTATGTTCGGTTGGATATTCAAACCTTTTCTTAACTGCTTTTTACAAACTTTGGTCGGACGTTCACACCTTCTTGCAGCCGAACACCTCCGCTTCCGCTTTTGATGGTATATATTCGGGTATTTGAACCTTCTCTTACCCGCTTTTTACAAACCATGGTTGGACTTTCATACCTTCTTGTAGCTGAACAACTCCACTCCTGCTTTTGATGATTTATGGTTGGACATTCGCATCTTTTCCTACCGATTTTTCAGTAATTATGGGTGGATATTCACACCTTCTTGCAGCTGAACACCTCCTCTCCCGCTAATGATCATGTAAGGTTTGATATTCGAAAATTTTCTTTCATGTTTTAAAGCAATTATTAATGGACTTTCACACCTACTTGCAGCCGAACACCACCTCTCCCGCTTTTGATGATGTATGGACCGGCATTCTTACCTTTTCTAACACATTTTTCAGCAATTATGGTTGGAGAATCACACCTACTCACAGCCGAACATCTCCGCTACCGCATTTGATGGTGTATAGTCGGGATTTCTCACCCTTTCTCATCAGCTTTTTGCAAAATATTCTCTGACATTCACACCTACTTGCAGTCGAACAGCTCTGCTCCCGCTTTTGATTATGTTTGGTTAGATATTCGAACCTTTTCTTAACTGCTTTTTCACAAACTTTGGTCGGACGTTCACACCTTCTCTTAGCTGAACAACTCCGCTCCCTCTTTTGATTGTGTACAGTCGGGTATTTTAACCTTTTCTTACCCGCTTTTTACCAACTATGATCGGACATTCACACCGTCTTACAGCGGAACACCTCCGCTACCTCTTTTGATGGTGTATGTTCGGGCATTCGAACCTTTTCTTACCCGCTTTTTACAAACCAGGGTCGGACTTTCACACCTTTTAGTAGCCGAACAACTCCGCTCCCGCTATTGATTGTGTACAGTCGGGTATTTTAACCTTTTCTTACCCGCTTTTTACCAACTATGGTCGGACATTCACACCGTCTTACAGCGGAACACCTCCTCTCCCGCTTATGATCATGTACGGTTTGATATTCGAAAATTTACTTTCTTGTTTTAAAGCAATTATTGATGGACATTCAAACCTTCTTTTTGATGGTGTATAGTCGGGCTTTCGAGCCTTTTCTTCCCGGTTTTTACAAACCATGGTCGGACTTTCACACCTTCTTGTAGCCGAACAACTCCGCTCCTGCTATTGATTGTGTACAGTCGGGTATTTTAACCTTTTCTTACCCGCTTTTTACCAACTATGGTCGGACATTCACACCGTCTTACAGCGGAACACCTCTGCTCCCGCTTTTGATGGTGTATAGTCGGGCATTCGAACCTTTTCTTACCCGCTTTTTACAAACTATGGTGGGACATTCAAACCTTCTTGTATCCAAAAACCTCCGCTCTCTCTTTTGATCATACATTGTCGGACATTCGCACCTTTTCTTACCCGCTTTTTACAAACCATGGTCGGACTTTCACACCTTCTTGTAGCCGAACACATCCACTCCCGCTATTGATTGTGTACAGTCGGGTATTTTAACCTTTTCTTACCCGCTTTTTACCAACTATGGTCGGACATTCACACCTTCGTACAGCGGAACACCTCCGCTCCCTCTTTTGATGGTGTATGTTCGGGTATTCAAACCTTTTCTTACCCGCTTTTTCCAAACTATGGTCGGCTATTCACAGCTTCCTCTCCACCATACTTGTATGGTTGGATATTCACACCCACTTGCATCCGAAGACCTCTGCCCCAAATTTTTTTGATATTTAGTCGGACATTCGCACCTTACCCGCTTTTGGCAAACTATGGCCTTCTTGCAGCCCAACACCTCTGATCTCGCTTTTGATGATGTAAGGTTGGGCATTCAGACCTTGCTTCACCTGCTTTTCACCAAATATAGTCGGACATTCACACCCACTTGCATCCGAAGACCTCCGCCCCAAATTTTGTTGATATTTAGTCGGACATTCGCACCTTACCCGCTTTTGGCAAACTATGGCCTTCTTGCAGCCAAACACCTCTGATCTCGCTTTTGATGATGTAAGGTTGGGCATTCAGACCTTGCTTCACCTGCTTTTCACCAAATATAGTCGGACATTCACACCTTCTTGCAGCCGAACACTTCCGCTTTTAGTGTTCTATGAGGCATTCACATATTTTTTTTCACCGTATTTTATAGATTATGGTTGGAAATTCTCACCCACTCTCATCTGAAGACCTCTCCTCCCGCTTTTGTTAATATATAGTCGGGCATTCGAACCTTTTCTTACCCGCTTTTTACAAATTATGGTCGAACATTCACACCTACTTGCAGCTGAATACTTCCGCTCCACCTTTTAGGTATGTATGGTTGGCATTTGCACCTCTTTTTATACTGATTGCTGAAGATTAAGTTGTTCTTTCTCAAACTACAAATTTTTTTAATTGTTGAAACTTGATTTGAAGTGGATAAATAAGGAGGACAAACAGTTTTAAGTCAGGCTGATAGAAGGAATTAATTTTATAGCAAAATCTGTATTTCCTCATATGTCGAGAGATGCTTATTGCTGAAGAAGTTCTTTCTCATTCTACAAAGTACAACGTTGTTTATCGTTGAAACTTGATTAGACATGAATAAATATGAAGGACAAAGCAGTCTTAACTTGGTTTGAGTTAAGGAATTCGTTTTATAGGAGAATCCGAATTCGTGCATAACTCATAAAATAGAGCTTATTTTCGGATTCCTGAAGAATGATTCTGGTTCTTTCTCATAATACAAAGTTTGTTGTTTATTGTTGAAACTTCATCAGAAGTGAAGAAATAAATGAATGCCTATCAACAAATGTGGGATCTAAACTCTAGTGCTTCCTCTAAAATAATTTCCTTTCTCAATTTAGAAATGTGTGTGTGTAAGTCACAACACCCGTGACACCAAAACGGCTTTCTTTTCTCTACACTCTGCACTATGAGCACACACACCAAATCAGAAAGGCTTTTTTCTCTCTTTTCTACATTATGGACTGTGGGGACACAAAACCGCTCTCTCTCTTTTTTTTTTTATCGTGTGCCAGGGCGTTGTCTCATGTATTAGATTATGCTTAAGATACGAATGAGTTTATCAGTCACATCAGAATCCATACATACTGATCCTCCCGTAATAAAATGGTCGGATCTTATCAAACACACTTTGTTTCTTGTGACAATCAAGTCAGCGAAACAGCGTATACACGTCAAGACACTGAATCAAGTTTGCCACAAGAACTCATAAGTTTGGCAGTATTGCTCTGCCATCAGCAATGATACACCCATTTTATTTTCGTGAGACATGTACAAGCACCTGTTCATCTACTGTTCTATCACTATGAATTAGTGATCTATTATCAATAAGAATACTTCTACAACTACTATCAAAGTATGTCCGGACTTCTTATGTTGTCAGTTGCTATATATGAATAAGTGGGTAGCTACTGACAAGCATTAAGCATGTCACACAGCCCAAACATATAACATTTCAGGACACACCACACAGTTAACAACCACAGTGAAGCGTGTCAAAGCCCAAACATGTAACATTCAACAGGACACTTACACAACACATTCAAATCAAACAGTCAGACAACATACAAGAACATATACCCCAGCCGGCATTGCTCCCTTTCTATTTTCGTACAGCACACTATGTGTGCGCACACCTTTATTCACAAACTCTTCAACTTATACTCTTTTACCGAAGCTGCTACAGCTCGATTGGCCGAATACCCTTAGATCCTATTTCGGTGAATTTGACATCTGCCTTACATGTAACAGATTAGCGGTTTAGCAGTTTTAATTTAGTTTGAGTGAAGGAATTAATTTTATAGCAAAATCCAAAATCGTGAAGCACTCATGAAAGTAAGCTTATTCTCGGATTCCTGAAACTTTAGATTTGCTCTTTCTTTTACTGCAAAGTACAACGTTGTTTTTTTTGTTTAAATCTTTCTAGACATGGTAAATATGAACGACAAAGCAGTTTTAACATAGTTTGAGTGAAGGAATTCATTTTATAGATAAAATCCCAAGAGTCTGCTGAGAAAAGAGAGTGAATGCGAAGTAGACTTTAACACGGCTATGGGAGCGAGCCGAGTGTCGGCTAACCGGGAGAATTGCTTGAAAGAAACGCGACACCGAATGAGCGGTCAGAACAAAGCCTCAATACGGGATTCTCGTGGTGTTTTTGTTGCTGCCTTGTTGCTGCCTTGTCTTTTGCATAGAGTAAAAGCGTCTCAACCAAGCAAAGCTCACCATGGGGAAGGTGGCTATACCAACTAGCCTGATGCCCTGCTCCCGCAGTGACGGATAATCGTACTCTGGTTTCTCTTCATAACATACAAGTCTTTCGCCTTTTACTAAAGACTTCCGTGGAGAGCAGCACTAATGAGTTGTTTCTATTATTGGCAGGCTTTACCTTTGCGGGTGAAGCCCTTTCTGTCTGTGCAAAAGAAATCTTGCTACTTTGCAGAGTGACTTCTCTGAGTAGAGTCGCCTTACAAGACAAGGCAGCCATCGAATAGATTGTTTCTACTTGGTCAGCCGAGGAGCAGGGGGGGGGGGCAAGCGTCTCAACCAAGCAAAGCTCACCAAGTAGGAACAATCGGGCCCTTTTCGATGGCTGCAACACCTGAAAGAGATATTGATGCGAGACCCGATCAAATGCTTTTTCAAAGTCTAAATTTAAGATGACAAGCCGGGTGTTTCTGTCTCTAGCGTAATCAATGATGTCTCGAATCAGTACGAGGCTGTCGGTGAGTTGTCTCCCTGAGATGGCACAAGCTTGGTCTGGGTGAATTACCTCCTCTAAAACAGAGGACATCCGTGTCGCTAAAACCTTGCTAAAAAGTTTACAGTCAAAGTTTAAAAGTGTGATGGGCCTCCAATTCTTTAGGTCAGTCTTATCATTTTTTTTATAAAGTAGAGTCACTATTCCCACTCTAAAACTGTCAGGCAGTCGGTCGAGTTTTTCAAAATCTTTAAAAACATCTAAAATGTCTGATGATAAAAGGTCCCAATAGGTCAGATAGAATTCTGCAGGAAGCCCGTCTAAACCCGGAGCTCGACTTCTCTTAAAACCTGTTCGGCATTTTTTTAACTCTAAAGCAGTAAAATTCTGTGTCAAGTGTGCATTCTCTTTTACGGTTTTGTCAACGAATTTTAAGATTTCTGCCGATGTTTCCAAGTGCACTGGTTTCTCTTTGTACATGTTACTATAAAAGGTATGTACAGTTTCAATCATCTCTTGTGTGGATTTTGTTAAAAACCCATCTTCTCTTTTTAGATTTTGAATACACTCCTTTTTATTTATAACTTTCTTTCTTTTTCACCTTCCTCAATTTCCTGCTCCCTGCTTCTTACAAAAATTCCTTTACTCTTTATTTCTGCTAAAACTGACATTTCCTTTTTGACATCTTTGATTTCTTCTTTAAAGTCTATGCCACACTGATTTAGTTTAAAGTAGCGCTGTAAGCGTTTATGTAGTCCCATCATACATCTATTCTCTTTCCTTTTTTTACGTTTACCTTGCTGTTTAAAAAAAGTCTGGGTCGTTTCCTTCACCATTTCCCACCATTGTGCATGTGTTTCGTAGAGGTCTTGAAGGGTCTGCCACTCTTTATAACATTCCCTGTACTGACTGACTATGATTTCATCCTCCAACAGGGAACAGTTGAGTTTCCACAGACCACTTCCTACCGTCACACCAGAAGGGGGTGAAAGGGTGCAGGAGAGCATAAGGTGGTCTGAAAAGAAAACAGGGGTTAATCTAACATCAGTGGGTGGGCAATCTCTAGTAAAGAAATAATCAATGCGAGAGGCTCTGGTGCCATCATGACTAAACCAGGTGAAGCCCTCCTCTCTGGGATGCATGGTTTTAAAACAGTCAGTAAGCTTAAAATCCCTGCATATGCCCTGAAGTAAAATCGAAGTCTTATCCACTTTAAAATCTACCCCTGCTCTTTTTCTATCTTTCCTGCTCAAGATACAGTTAAAATCCCCTCCTACAACTAAAGGTACTTGCCCTAGCATGTAAAGCTGTATATCTTCTAAAAGGTCATACCTTTCATTTTTTCCATTGAAACCATAAATATTTAAGAGGTTAAAGTCTTGCCCCATAAAATTCAAGTGTGCTAAAAGTGCCCGTCCGTCTCTCACCACTGTGCTACCTTTCACCAGAACATGCGGATTTTTAATTAGAATGGCCACACCATCATTTTTATTTTGATTTGAGCCACTCCATATCGATAAATGGGGCCACATTTCCTCCCATTGTCTATGGTTTTTTAAAAAAGGTAGTCCACATTCTTGTATTAAAAACACATCTGATTTTATGGAGTCTAAGATGGATAAAATACTCTGGGCTCTTGTCTTTGATTTCACACTTCTCACATTTAGTGTTGAGAAGGTGAGAACCATTAAAAGCATAAAGGAAAGTAGGTATGTCATTTTCGTTTTTCTAAGTTATCAAAACAAATTACACACAGGTTATTTCTTGGGAAACTAGCTCTTCCTTCATTTCTTTAGGTGAAAAGTGAGTAGGTTGATCTATATTTCCTTTTCGGACTCTCGGTGTTGGCCTCTGACGCAATGTTGCATTTAACTTTGAGTCCCTGGGGGTCGAGTGCAGAGCTGAAGTTAAAAAGGAGACCTCATTTGGTGAGTCGGAGGGGAAGACTCTAGGTTCTTCCACTGAAGAACTGTCTGAAAGGGACCTAACCCTTCCCCTCTTCTCTGATACCACTGGGGAATCAGAGGCTCAGATGCCGTCCTCTTCGGCTGTTGACCTTCGGGGAGGTGAGTATCTTCACTAGACTCACCTGTCTGCTCTTCCTCCTCATTTAGCGTAGCTCCACCCTCTGCCTGTGAATTCTCACAGACTTCAACACTGAGTGGTGAGGCCTCTACAGGCCCCTCCCCTTTTTGCTCCTCACTTCCAATCCAAGCTTTTGGCGGGAAGTTTGAATTTATTGGGTCAACCTCTTCACTTTGTTCACCAACTGCCACCTTTGGTCCTTCTCTTTGTTGGCTTGACTGTGGCTTTACCGTCTTTAATTTGTTGGCAAAAGATTTAGGGCAATCTCTGAAGAGGTGATTTAATTCTCCACAGAGATTACATCTCCTGCCATTTGGACACTCTCCAAAAGTTTGCCCAATTTCTCTGCTCTTCCCACATAACACCTTGGTACAAGCCTCAACCAGGTGCCCATGCTCACCACACTTGCGGCAGAACTTGGGCTGCCCCTGGTAGTGGATGTAATCTCGGTTTTCAAGGTGGCCAGAGTGTCGCCCACCCGCTGCACTGAGCACTCTTCAGCCCTTTTAAATGGTATAACTTTGCACTCCCGCACGCTCCAGCAAGCACCATTCAAGCAACAACTTTGCACTCCAGCTTCGAACATCGGCACAGTCGCAACAAGTAAGGCGACTCTACTCAGAGAAGTCACTCTGCACAGTAAGAAGATTTCTTTTGCACAGACAGAAAGGGCTTCACCCGCAAACGTAAAGCCTGCCAAAAATAGAAACAACTCATTAGTGCTGCTCAACATTGTACTTTGCAGTAAAAGAAAGAGCAAATCTAAAGATTCAGGAATCCGAGAATAAGCTTAGTTCTTCACGATTTCGGATTTTGCTATAAAATTAATTCCTTCACTCAAACTAAATTAAAACTGCTAAACCGCTAATCTGTTACATACAAGGCAGATGTCAAATTAACCGAAATAGGATCTAAGGGTATTTGGCCAATCGAGCTGTAGCAGCTTCGGTAAAAGAGTATAAGTTGAAGAGTTTGTGAATAAAGGTGTGCGCACACATAGTGTGCTGTACGAAAATAGGCAGGGAGCAATGCCGGCTGGGGTATATGTTCTTGTATGTTGTCTGACTGTTTGATTTGAATGTGTTGTGTAAGTGTCCTGTTGAATGTTACATGTTTGGGCTTTGACACGCTTCACTGTGGTTGTTAACTGTGTGGTGTGTCCTGAAATGTTATATGTTTGGGCTGTGTGACATGCTTAATGCTTGTCAGTAGCTACCCACTTATTCATATATAGCAACTGACAACATAAGAAGTCCGGACATACTTTGATAGTAGTTGTAGAAGTATCCTTATTGATAATAGATTACTAATTCATAGTGATAGAACAGTAGATGAACAGGTGCTTGCACATGTCTCACGAAAATAAAATGGGTGTATCATTGCTGATGGCAGAGCAATACTGCCAAACTTATGAGTTCTTGTGGCAAACTTGATTCAGTGTCTTGACGTGTATACGCTGTTTCGCTGACTTGATTGTCACAAGAAACAAAGTGTGTTTGATAAGATCCGACCATTTTATTACGGGAGGATCAGTATGTATGGATTCTGATGTGACTGATAAACCCATTCGTATCTTAAGCATAATCTAATACATGAGACAACGCCCTGGCACACGATAAAAAAAAAAAAGAGAGAGAGCGGTTTTGTGTCCCCACAGTCCATAATGTAGAAAAGAGAGAAAAAAGCCTTTCTGATTTGGTGTGTGTGCTCATAGTGCAGAGTGTAGAGAAAAGAAAGCCGTTTTGGTGTCACGGGTGTTGTGACTTACACACACACATTTCTAAATTGAGAAAGGAAATTATTTTAGAGGAAGCACTAGAGTTTAGATCCCACATTTGTTGATAGGCATTCATTTATTTCTTCACTTCTGATGAAGTTTCAACAATAAACAACAAACTTTGTATTATGAGAAAGAACCAGAATCATTCTTCAGGAATCCGAAAATAAGCTCTATTTTATGAGTTATGCACGAATTCGGATTCTCCTATAAAACGAATTCCTTAACTCAAACCAAGTTAAGACTGCTTTGTCCTTCATATTTATTCATGTCTAATCAAGTTTCAACGATAAACAACGTTGTACTTTGTAGAATGAGAAAGAACTTCTTCAGCAATAAGCATCTCTCGACATATGACGAAGTACAGATTTTGCTATAAAATTAATTCCTTCTATCAGCCTGACTTAAAACTGTTTGTCCTCCTTATTTATCCACTTCAAATCAAGTTTCAACAAATAAAAAAATGTTGTAGTTTGAGAAAGTACAACTTAATCTTCAGCAATCAGTATAAAAAGAGGTGCAAATGCCAACCATACATACCTAAAAGGTGGAGCGGAAGTATTCAGCTGCAAGTAGGTGTGAATGTTCGACTATAATTTGTAAAAAGCGGGTAAGAAAAGGTTCGAATGCCCGACTATATATTAACAAAAGCGGGAGGAGAGGTCTTCAGATGAGAGTGGGTGAGAATTTCCAACCATAATCTATAAAATACGGTGAAAAAAAATATGTGAATGCCTCATAGAACACTAAAAGCGGAAGTGTTCGGCTGCAAGAAGGTGTGAATGTCCGACTATATTTGGTGAAAAGCAGGTGAAGCAAGGTCTGAATGCCCAACCTTACATCATCAAAAGCGAGATCAGAGGTGTTTGGCTGCAAGAAGGCCATAGTTTTCCAAAAGCGGGTAAGGTGCGAATGTCCGACTAAATATCAACAAAATTTGGGGCGGAGGTCTTCGGATGCAAGTGGGTGTGAATATTCCACCATACAGGTATGGTGGAGAGGAAGCTGTGAATAGCCGACCATAGTTTGGAAAAAGCGGGTAAGAAAAGGTTTGAATGCCCGAACATACACCATCAAAAGAGGGAGCGGAGGTGTTCCGCTGTACGAAGGTGTGAATGTCCGACCATAGTTGGTAAAAAGCGGGTAAGAAAAGGTTAAAATACCCGACTGTACACAATCAATAGCGGGAGTGGATGTGTTCGGCTACAAGAAGATGTGAAAGTCCGACCATGGTTTGGTAAAAAGCGGGTAAGAAAAGGTGCGAATGTCCGACAATGTATGATCAAAAGAGAGAGCGGAGGTTTTCGGATACAAGAAGGTTTGAATGTCCCACCATAGTTTGTAAAAAGCGGGTAAGAAAAGCTTCGAATGCCCGACTATACACCATCAAAAGCGGGAGCAGAGGTGTTCCGCTGTAAGACGGTGTGAATGTCCGACCATAGTTGGTAAAAAGCGGGTAAGAAAAGGTTAAAATACCCGACTGTACACAATCAATAGCGGGAGCGGAGTTGTTCGGCTACAAGAAGGTGTGAAAGTCCGACCATGGTTTGTAAAAACCGGGAAGAAAAGGCTCGAAAGCCCGACTATACACCATCAAAAAGAAGGTTTGAATGTCCATCAATAATTGCTTTAAAACAAGAAAGTAAATTTTCGAATATCAAACCGCACATGATCATAAGCGGGAGAGAAGGTGTTCGGCTGCAAGAAGGTGTGAATGTCCACCCATAATTCATGAAAAATGGGTAAAAAAAAGGTGCGAATGCCT
Source organism: Leuresthes tenuis (assembly GCF_036924035.1). NCBI lineage: Eukaryota > Metazoa > Chordata > Actinopteri > Atheriniformes > Atherinopsidae > Leuresthes > Leuresthes tenuis. The sequence goes on from NW_027325374.1 coordinate 26,328,828, forward strand.
AACAATACATTATCAAAAGCAGGTGTGAATGTCAGATCATAATTTGTAAAAAGCTGATGAGAAAGGGTGAGAATGCCCGACTATACACCATCAAATGCGGGAGCGGAGGTGTTCGGCTCTGAGTAGGTGTGAATGTCCGACCATAATTGCTGAAGAATGTGTTAGAAAAGGTAAGAATGCTGGACCATACATCATCAAAAGCGGGAGAGGTGGTGTTCGGCTGCAAAAAGGTGTGACTGTTCGACTAAAGTTTGTAAAAAGTGGGTAAGACAAGGTGCGAATGCCTGACAATGTATGATCAAAAGCGGGAGCGGAGGTGTTCAGCTGCAAGAAGGTCTACATGTCCATCAATAATTGCTAGAAAACATGAAAGAAACTTTTCGAAAATCAAACCGCACATGATCATAAGTGGGATAGGAGGTGTTCAGCTGCAAGGTGTGAATGTCCACCCATAATTCCTGAAAAATGGGCAAAAAAAAGGTGTGAATGCCCAACCATACATCATCAAAAGCAGGAGTGGAAGTGTTCGGCTACAAGAAGGTGTGAACGTCCAACCAAAATATGTAAAAAGAAGTTAAGAAAAGGTTCGAATATCCAACCAAACATAATCAAAAGCGGGAGCAGAGCTGTTCGACTGCAAGTAGGTGTGAATGTCAGATCATAATTTGCAAAAAGCTGATGAGAAAGGGTGAGAATGCCCGACTATACACCATCAAATGTGGGAGCGGAGTTGTTCGGCTGTGAGTAGGTGTGAATCTCCGACCATAATTGCTGAAAAATGTGTTAGAAAAGGTAAGAATGCCGGTCCATACATCATCAAAAGCGAGAGAGGTTGTGTTCGGCTGCAAGTAGGTGTGAATGTCAGGCCATAATTACTCACAAACGGGTAAGAAAAGGTAGTATTGCCAGACCATATATGATCAAAACAGGGAGCGGAGGTGGTTCAGCTGCAAGAAGGTTTGAATGTCCGACTAAAGTTCAAATATATTAACAAAAGCGGGAGGAGAGGTCTTCGGATGAGAGTGGTTGAAAATTTCCGACCATAATGTATTAAATGCGGTGAAAAAAAGGTGTGATAGAACACTAAAAGGTGGAGCGGAAGTGTTCGGCTGCAAGAAGGTGTGAATGTCCGACTATATTTGGTGAAAAGCAGGTGAAGCAAGGTCTGAATGCCCAACCTTACATCATCAAAAGCGAGATCAGAGGTGTTTGGCTGCAAGAAGGCCATAGTTTGCCAAAAGCGGGTAAGGTGCGAATGTCCGACTAAATATCAACAAAATTTGGGGCGGAGGTCTTCAGATGCAAGTGGGTGTGAATATCCCACCATACAGGTATGGTGGAGAGGAAGCTGTGAATAGCCGACCATAGTTTGGAAAAAGCGGGTAAGAAAAGGTTTGAATGCCCGAACATACACCATCAAAAGAGGGAGCGGAGGTGTTCCGCTGTACGAAGGTGTGAATGTCCGACCATACTTGGTAAAAAGCGGGTAAGAAAAGGTTAAAATACCCGACTGTACACAATCAATAGCGGGAGCGGATGTGTTCGGCTACAAGAAGATGTGAAAGTCCGACCATGGTTTGTAAAAAGCGGGTAAGAAAAGGTGCGAATGTCCGACAATGTATGATCAAAAGAGAGAGCGGAGGTTTTCGGATACAAGAAGGTTTGAATGTCCCACCATAGTTTGTAAAAAGCGGGTAAGAAAAGGTTCGAATGCCCGACTATACACCATCAAAAGCGGGAGCAGAGGTGTTCCGCTGTAAGACGGTGTGAATGTCCGACCATGGTTGGTAAAAAGCGGGTAAGAAAAGGTTAAAATACCCGACTGTACACAATCAATAGCGGGAGCGGAGTTGTTCGGCTACAAGAAGGTGTGAAAGTCCGACCATGGTTTGTAAAAACCGGGAAGAAAAGGCTCGAAAGCCCGACTATACACCATCAAAAAGAAGGTTTGAATGTCCATCAATAATTGCTTTAAAACAAGAAAGTAAATTTTCGAATATCAAACCGCACATGATCATAAGCGGGAGAGGAGGTGTTCGGCTGCAGGAAGGTGTGAATGTCCACCCATAATTCATGAAAAATGGGTAAAAAAAAGGTGCGAATGCCTAACAATACATTATCAAAAGCAGGTGTGAATGTCAGATCATAATTTGTAAAAAGCTGATGAGAAAGGGTGAGAATGCCCGACTATACACCATCAAATGCGGGAGCGGAGGTGTTCGGCTCTGAGTAGGTGTGAATGTCCGACCATAATTGCTGAAGAATGTGTTAGGAGAGACCATTTGAGCAGCACAGCCATTTCGCAGCACAGGGACAGCAGTCCAAGTTACAGGATCTCCCACGTGGTATCACCTGTCACATTGTGTCAAGGCATCAAAAGAAGAAAAAATCACCAAACTCAAGGACAAAAAGACAAAGACTCCGGTGAACGAAGACAGAGGACTGACAAACCAGAAATACAAAAGGATTCTCGATATCAAGATCCAGAAGAAGAGGCTAACAATGCCACGAACACTTACGATGCTGGAAATGATGCCAGCAATGAACAGAGAAGAAGATTCAGTGTCATCAATCTGCATTACGTGCCTCTAATGAGGGGGTGAATATAGAATCCTCAATGATTACAACGTCTCTGGGAACTGTGACAACAACAAGGTTTAAACCATTTTGATATATATTGTAACCTATTGTCTAAGGAATAGTGCTGAAAATGAGGTAAATCTAATCCACCACTGTCCTTGGTCTTCTGTAGGGTTTTTAAACTAATACGTGGTGGTTTGTTTTTCCACAGAAATTTGGAGATGCATGAATCTAGTGACTTAAACCAAGTAGCAGATGGTTTTATGGGGATCATTGAGAACAAATAGTTAACTTTTGGTAGTATCATCATTTTAATGGATGTAACTCTCCCCATAAGTGATATAGGTAAGGACTTCCAACGAGAGATCGTCCTCTACTGTCTTTAATAATTGCACATAATTTAGCTTTGTTAGCTCTGAGAGCCTGGAGGAAATGTTTATGCCTAAATATCTAATATTTCCTGACTGTAAAGTGATCGCAGGTATATTATGGACCCTACAGTTAATGGGCAGAACTGTGGTCTTAGACCAGTTGATAGAGTAGTCAGAAAGTGCTGAGAATTTATTTATGAGTGTGATCGTGTGACTGAGAGACGTCTGTGAGTTCTGAAGGAAAAGTAATACATCATCAGCATAAAGACTTATTTTATGCTCAATATTTTGGGATTAATTACTCACAAACGGGTAAGAAAAGGTAGTATTGCCAGACCATACATGATCAAAACAGGGAGCGGAGGTGGTTCAGCTGCAAGAAGGTGTGAATGTCTGACTATAGTTTGTAAAAAGCGGGTAAGATAAGGTGCGAATGCCCGACAATGTATGATCAAAAGAGGGAGCGGAGGTTTTCGACTGCAAGAAGGTCTGAATGTCCACCCAAAATTCCTGAAAAATGGGTAAAAAAAGGGTGCGAATGCCAAACCATACATCATCAAAAGCAGGAGTGGATGTGTTCGGCTACAAGAAGATTTGAATGTCCATCAATAATTGCTTTAAAACATGAAAGAAAATTTTCGAATATCAAACCGCACATGATCATAAGCGGGAGAGGAGTTGTTCAGCTGCCAGAAGGTGTGAATGTCCACCCATAATTACTGAAAAATGGGTAAGAAAAGGTGAAAATGCCAAACCATACATCATCAAAAGCAGGAGTGGATGTGTTCGGCTACAAGAAGGTTTGAATGTCCGACCATAGTTTGTAAAAAGCGGGTAAGAAATGGTTCGAATGCCCGACTTTACACAATCAATAGCGGGAGCGGAGTTGTTTGGCTACAAGAAGGTGTGAAAGTCCGACCACGGATTGTAAAAAGCGGGTAAGAAAAGGTTCGAATGCCCGAATATATACCATCAAAAGTGGAAGTGGATGTGTTCGGCTGCAAGAAGTTGTGAACGTCCGACCAAAGTTTGTAAAAAGCAGTTAAGAAAAGGTTCGAATATCCAACCAAACATAATCAAAAGCGGGAAAAGAGCTGTTCGACTGCAAGTAGGTGTGAATGTCAGATCATAATTTGCAAAAAGCTGATGAGAAAGGGTGAGAATGCCCGGCTATACACCATCAAATGTGGGAGCGGAAGTGTTTGGCTGTGAGTAGGTGTGAATGTCCGACCATAATTGCTGAAAAATGTGTTAGAAGAGACTAGAATGCCGGACAATACATCATCAAATGCGGGAGCGGAGTTGTTCGGCTGTGAGTAGGTGTGAATCTCCGAGCATAGTTTGTAAAAAGGGGGTAAGAATAGGTTCGAATGCCCGAACATACACTATCAAAACAGGGAGCTTAGGTGGCTCAGCTGCAAGGTGTGAATGTCTGACTATAGTTTGTAAATAAGGTGCGAATGCCCAACAATGTATAATCAAAAGAGGGAGCGGAGGTTTTCGGCTACAAGAAGGTTTGAATGTCCGACCATAGTTTGTAAAAAGCGGGTAAGAAAAGGTTCAAGCGCCTGACTATACACCATCAAAAGCGGGAGCAGAGGTGTTCCGCTGTAAGACGGTGTGAATGTCCGACCATATTTGGTAAAAAGCGGGTAAGAAAAGGTTAAAATACCCGACTGTACACAATCAATAGCGGGAGAGGAGGTGTTCAGCTGCAAGAAGGTGTGAATGTCCACCCATAATTACTGAAAAATGGGTAAGAAAAGGTGCGAATGCCCAACCATACATTATCAAAAGCAGGTGTGAATGTCAGATCATAATTTGCAAAAAGCTGATGAGAAAGGGTGAGAATGCCCGACTATACACCATCAAATGCGGGAGCGGAGTTGTTCGGCTGTGAGTAAGTGTGAATCTCCCACCATAATTGCTGAAAAATGTGTTAGAAAAGGTAAGAATGCCGGTCCATACATCATCAAAAGCGGGAGAGGTGGTGTTCGGCTGCAAGTAGGTGTGAATGTCCAGCCATAATTACTAACAAACGGGTAAGAAAAGGTAGTATTGCCAGACCATACATGATCAAAACAGGGAGCGGAGGTGGTTCAGCTGCAAGAAGGTGTGAATGTCCGACTAAAGTTCAAATATATTAACAAAAGCGGGAGGAGAGGTCTTCGGATGAGAGTGGTTGAGAATTTCCAACCATAATCTATAAAATGCGGTGAAAAAAAAGGTGTGATAGAACACTAAAAGGTGGAGCGGAAGTGTTCGGCTGCAAGAAGGTGTGAATGTCCGACTATATTTGGTGAAAAGCAGGTGAAGCAAGGTCTGAATGCCCAACCTTACATCATCAAAAGCGAGATCAGAGGTGTTTGGCTGCATGAAGGCCATAGTTTGCCAAAAGCGGGTAAGCTGCGAATGACCGACTAAATATCAACAAAAGGTCTTCGGATGCAAGTGGGTGTGAATATCCCACCATACAAGTATGGTGGAGAGGAAGCTGTGAACAGCCGACCATAGTTGGCAAAAAGCGGGTGAGAAAAGGTGCTAATGTCCAACCATACATGATCAAAACAGGGAGCGGAGGTGTTTGGCTGTGACAAGGTGTGAATGTCCACCCAAAATTAATGAAAAGCGGGCAACAAGTAGCTTTGAATGCCCAACCATACATCATCAAAAGCAGGAGTGGATGTGTTCGGCTACAAGGTTTGAATGTCCGAGCATAGTTTGTAAAAAGCGGGTAAGAAAAGGTGCGAATGCCCAAACATACACCATCAAAAGAGGGAGCGGAGGTGTTCCGCTGTAAGAAGGTGTGAATGTCCGACCATAGTTGGTAAAAAACGGGTAAGAAAAGGTTAAAATACCCGACTGTACACAATCAATAGCGGGAGCGGATGTGTTTGGCTACAAGAATGTGTGACAGTCCGACCATGGTTTGTAAAAAACGGGTAAGAAAAGGTGCGAATGCCCGACAATGTATGATCAAAAGAGGGAGCGGAGGTTTTCGGCTACAAGAAGGTTTGAATGTCCGACCATAGTTTGTAAAAAGCGGGTAAGAAAAGGTTCAAGCGCCTGACTATACACCATCAAAAGCGGGAGCGGAGGTGTTCCGCTGTAAGACGGTGTGAATGTCCGACCATAGTTGGTAAAAAGCGGGTAAGAAAAGGTTAAAATACCCGACTGTACACAATCAATAGCGGGAGAGGAGGTGTTCAGCTGCAAGAAGGTGTGAATGTCCACCCATAATTACTGAAAAATGGGTAAGAAAAGGTGCGAATGCCCAACCATACATTATCAAAAGCAGGTGTGAATGTCAGATCATAATTTGCAAAAAGCTGATGAGAAAGGGTGAGAATGCCCGACTATATACCATCAAATGCGGGAGCGGAGTTGTTCGGCTGTGAGTAAGTGTGAATCTCCCACCATAATTGCTGAAAAATGTGTTAGAAAAGGTAAGAATGCCGGTCCATACATCATCAAAAGCGGGAGAGGTGGTGTTCGGCTGCAAGTAGGTGTGAATGTCCAGCCATAATTACTAACAAACGGGTAAGAAAAGGTAGTATTGCCAGACCATACATGATCAAAACAGGGAGCGGAGGTGGTTCAGCTGCAAGAAGGTGTGAATGTCCGACTAAAGTTCAAATATATTAACAAAAGCGGGAGGAGAGGTCTTCGGATGAGAGTGGTTGAGAATTTCCAACCATAATCTATAAAATGCGGTGAAAAAAAAGGTGTGATAGAACACTAAAAGGTGGAGCGGAAGTGTTCGGCTGCAAGAAGGTGTGAATGTCCGACTATATTTGGTGAAAAGCAGGTGAAGCAAGGTCTGAATGCCCAACCTTACATCATCAAAAGCGAGATCAGAGGTGTTTGGCTGCATGAAGGCCATAGTTTGCCAAAAGCGGGTAAGCTGCGAATGACCGACTAAATATCAACAAAAGGTCTTCGGATGCAAGTGGGTGTGAATATCCCACCATACAAGTATGGTGGAGAGGAAGCTGTGAACAGCCGACCATAGTTGGCAAAAAGCGGGTGAGAAAAGGTGCTAATGTCCAACCATACATGATCAAAACAGGGAGCGGAGGTGTTTGGCTGTGACAAGGTGTGAATGTCCACCCAAAATTAATGAAAAGCGGGCAACAAGTAGCTTTGAATGCCCAACCATACATCATCAAAAGCAGGAGTGGATGTGTTCGGCTACAAGGTTTGAATGTCCGAGCATAGTTTGTAAAAAGCGGGTAAGAAAAGGTGCGAATGCCCAAACATACACCATCAAAAGAGGGAGCGGAGGTGTTCCGCTGTAAGAAGGTGTGAATGTCCGACCATAGTTGGTAAAAAACGGGTAAGAAAAGGTTAAAATACCCGACTGTACACAATCAATAGCGGGAGCGGATGTGTTTGGCTACAAGAATGTGTGACAGTCCGACCATGGTTTGTAAAAAACGGGTAAGAAAAGGTGCGAATGCCCGACAATGTATGATCAAAAGAGGGAGCGGAGGTTTTCGGCTACAAGAAGGTTTGAATGTCCGACCATAGTTTGTAAAAAGCGGGTAAGAAAAGGTTCAAGCGCCTGACTATACACCATCAAAAGCGGGAGCGGAGGTGTTCCGCTGTAAGACGGTGTGAATGTCCGACCATAGTTGGTAAAAAGCGGGTAAGAAAAGGTTAAAATACCCGACTGTACACAATCAATAGCGGGAGAGGAGGTGTTCAGCTGCAAGAAGGTGTGAATGTCCACCCATAATTACTGAAAAATGGGTAAGAAAAGGTGCGAATGCCCAACCATACATTATCAAAAGCAGGTGTGAATGTCAGATCATAATTTGCAAAAAGCTGATGAGAAAGGGTGAGAATGCCCGACTATATACCATCAAATGCGGGAGCGGAGTTGTTCGGCTGTGAGTAAGTGTGAATCTCCCACCATAATTGCTGAAAAATGTGTTAGAAAAGGTAAGAATGCCGGTCCATACATCATCAAAAGCGGGAGAGGTGGTGTTCGGCTGCAAGTAGGTGTGAATGTCCAGCCATAATTACTAACAAACGGGTAAGAAAAGGTAGTATTGCCAGACCATACATGATCAAAACAGGGAGCGGAGGTGGTTCAGCTGCAAGAAGGTGTGAATGTCCGACTAAAGTTCAAATATATTAACAAAAGCGGGAGGAGAGGTCTTCGGATGAGAGTGGTTGAGAATTTCCAACCATAATCTATAAAATGCGGTGAAAAAAAAGGTGTGATAGAACACTAAAAGGTGGAGCGGAAGTGTTCGGCTGCAAGAAGGTGTGAATGTCCGACTATATTTGGTGAAAAGCAGGTGAAGCAAGGTCTGAATGCCCAACCTTACATCATCAAAAGCGAGATCAGAGGTGTTTGGCTGCATGAAGGCCATAGTTTGCCAAAAGCGGGTAAGCTGCGAATGACCGACTAAATATCAACAAAAGGTCTTCGGATGCAAGTGGGTGTGAATATCCCACCATACAAGTATGGTGGAGAGGAAGCTGTGAACAGCCGACCATAGTTGGCAAAAAGCGGGTGAGAAAAGGTGCTAATGTCCAACCATACATGATCAAAACAGGGAGCGGAGGTGTTTGGCTGTGACAAGGTGTGAATGTCCACCCAAAATTAATGAAAAGCGGGCAACAAGTAGCTTTGAATGCCCAACCATACATCATCAAAAGCAGGAGTGGATGTGTTCGGCTACAAGGTTTGAATGTCCGAGCATAGTTTGTAAAAAGCGGGTAAGAAAAGGTGCGAATGCCCAAACATACACCATCAAAAGAGGGAGCGGAGGTGTTCCGCTGTAAGAAGGTGTGAATGTCCGACCATAGTTGGTAAAAAACGGGTAAGAAAAGGTTAAAATACCCGACTGTACACAATCAATAGCGGGAGCGGATGTGTTTGGCTACAAGAATGTGTGACAGTCCGACCATGGTTTGTAAAAAACGGGTAAGAAAAGGTGCGAATGCCCGACAATGTATGATCAAAAGAGGGAGCGGAGGTTTTCGGCTACAAGAAGGTTTGAATGTCCGACCATAGTTTGTAAAAAGCGGGTAAGAAAATGTTCAAATGCCTGACTATACACCATCAAAAGCGGGAGCGGAGGTGTTCCGCTGTAAGACGGTGTGAATGTCCGACCATAGTTGGTAAAAAGCGGGTAAGAAAAGGTTAAAATACCTGACTGTACACAATCAATAGCGGGAGCGGAGTTGTTCGGCTACAAGAAGGTGTGAAAGTTCAACCATGGTTTGTAAAAAGCTGCTAAGAAAAGGTTCGAATGCCCGAATATATACCATCAAAAGCGGAAGCGGAGGTGTTCGGCTGCAAGAAGGTGTGAACATCCGACCAAAGTTTGCAAAAAGCAGTTAAGAAAAGGTTCGAATGCCCGAATATATACCATCAAAAGCGGGAGCAGAGCTGTTCGACTGCAAGTAGGTGTGAATGTCCAGCCATAATTACTCACAAACGGGTAAGAAAATGTAGTATTGCCAGACCATACATGATCAAATCAGGGAGCTGAGGTGGTTCAGCTGCAAGGTGTGAATGTCTGACTATAGTTTGTAAAAAGCGGGTAAGACAAGGTGCGAATGCCCGACAATGTATGATCAAAAGAGGGAGTGGAGGTCTTCGGCTGCAAGGTCTGAATGTCCAACCATAATTTCTAAAAACCGGGTAAGAAAAGGCTCGAAAGCCCGACTATACACAATCAAAAGCGGGAGCGGGAGGTTTTCAGCTGCAAATCCTTCACTCAAACCAAGTGAAAACTGCTTTGTCCTTCATATTTATCAATGTCTAGATCGACTTCAACAAAGAACAACATTGTACTTTGCAGTAAAGAAAGAGCAAATCAAAAGTTTTAGGAATCCGAGAATAAGCTTATTTTCATGAGTTCTGCACGATTATTGATTTTACTATAAATGAATGCCTTCACTCAAACTATGTTAAAACTGCTTTGTCCTTCATATTTATCAATGTCTAGATTGACTTCAACAAAGAACAACACTGGATTTTGCAGTAGAAGAAAGAGCAACACTGAAGGATCAGTAATCCGAGAATAAGCTTATTTTCATACGTTCTGCATGATTTGGGATTTTATGTATAAAATGAATTCCTTCACTCAAACCAAGTTAAAACTGCTTTGTCCTTCATATTTATCAATGTCTAGATCGACTTCAACAAAGAACAACATTGTATTTTGCAGTAGAAGAAAAAGCAACACTGAAGGATCAGGAATCCGAGAATAAGCTTCTTTTCATACGTTTTGAATGATTTGGGATTTTATGTATAAAATGAATTCCTTCACTCAAACCAAGTGAAAACTGCTTTGTCCTTCATATTTATCAATGTCTAGATTTACTTCAACAAAGAACAACATTGTATTTTGCAGTAGTAGAAAGAGCAACACTGAAGGATCAGGAATCCGAGAATAAGCTTATTTTCATACGTTCTGCATGATTTGGGATTTTATGTATAAAATGAATTCCTTTACTCAAACTATGTTAAAACTGCTTTGTCCTTCATATTTATCAATGTGTAGATTGACTTCAACAAAGAACAACATTGTATTTTGCAGTAGAAGAAATAGCAACACTGAAGGATCAGGAATCCGAAAACAAGCTTATTTTCATACGTTCTGCTTGATTTGGGATTTTGCTATAAAATTAATTCCTTCACTCAAACAAAGTGGAAACTGCTCTGTCCTTCATATTTATCAATGTCTATATACATTTCAACAAAGAACAAGGCTGTATTTTTCATTATAGGAAAGAGCAACACTGGAGGATCAGGAATCCGAGAAAAAGCTTACTTTCATGAGTCCTGCACGATTTCGGATTTTCCTATAAAATGAATTGCTTTGCTCAAACCAAGTTAAAATTGCTTTGTCCTTCATAGTTATCCATGTCTAAAATGTATCAAGCATAAAGTTCCTCATATTACCCTGAATGAGAAAGAAGCATCTCTTTGGTTGAGCAATACGTTCCTTTTGCGGAGTTATGCATGATTTCGGATTTTGCTATAAAATTCATTCCTTCACACCTTTTTTTTTCACCACATTTTATAGATTATGGTTGGAAATTCTCAACCACTCTAATCCGAAGACCTCTCCTCCCGCTTTTGTTAATATATTTGAACTTTAGTTGGACATTAACCCCTTTTTGCAGCTAAACCACCTCCGCTCCCTGTTTTGATCATGTATGGTCAAGCAATACTACATTTTCTTACCCGTTTGTGAGTAATTATGGCTGGATATTCACACCTACTTGCAGCTGAACACAATCTCTCTCGCTTTTAATTATGTTTGGATATTCGAACCTTTTCTTTACTGCTTTTTGCCAACTTTGGTCGGACATTCACACCGTCTTACAGTGGAACATCTCCGCTCCCGCTTTTGATGGTGTATAGTCAGGCATTTGAACCTTTTCTTACCCGCTTTTTACAAACTATGGTCGGACATTCAAACCTTCTTGTAGCCGAAAACCTCTGCTCCCTCTTTTGATTATACATTGTCGGGCATTCGCACCTTATCTTACCTGCTTTGTACAAACTATGGTCGGACATTCAAACCTTCTTGTAGCCGAACACATCCACTCCTTCTTTTGATGATGTATGCTTGGGCATTCAAACCTAATTTTTTGCCCGCTTTTCATTAATTTTGGGTGGACATTCACACCTTGTCACAGCCAAACACCTCCGCTCCCTGTTTTGATCATGTATGGTTGGACATTCGCACCTTTTCTCACCCGCTTTTTGCAAACTATGGTTGGCTGTTCACAGCTTCCTCTCCACCATACTTGTATGGTGGGATGTTCACACACAGTTGCATCCGAAGACCTCCGCCCCCACTTTTGTTGATATTTAGTTGGTCATTCGCAGCTTACCCGCTTTTGGCAAACTATGGCCTTCTTGCAGCCAAACACCTCTGATCTCGCTTTTGATGATGTAAGGTTGGGCATTCAGACCTTGCTTCACCTGCTTTTCACCAAATATAGTCGGACATTCACGCCTTCTTGCAGCCGAACACTTCCGCTCCACCTTTTAGTGTTCTATCACACCTTTTTTTTCACCGCATTTTATAGATTATGGTTGGAAATTCTCAACCACTCTCATCCGAAGACCTCTCCTCCCGCTTTTGTTAATATATTTGAACTTTAGTCGGACATTCACACCTTCTTGCAGCTGAACCACCTCCGCTCCCTGTTTTGATCATGTATGGTCTGGCAATACTACCTTTTCTTACCCGTTTGTGAGTAATTATGGCTGGACATTTACACTTACTTGCAGCCGAACACCACCTCTCTCGCTTTTGATGATGTATGGACCGGCATTCTTACCTTTTCTAACACATTTTTCAGAAATTACAGTCGGAAATTCACACCTACTCACAGCCGAACAACTCCGCTCCCGCATTTGATGGTGTGCAGTCGGACATTCTCACCCTTTCTCATCAGCTTTTTGCAAATTATGATCTGACATTCACACCTACTTGCAGTCGAAAAGCTATGCTCCCGCTTTTGATTATGTTTGGTTGGATATTCAAACCTTTTCTTAACTGCTTTTTACAAACTTTGGTTGGACGTTCACACCTTCTTGTAGCCGAACACATCCACTCCTGCTTTTGATGATGTATGGTTGGGCATTCGCACCTTTTTTTTACCCATTTGTCAGGAATAATGGGTGGACATTCACACCTTCTTGCAGCTGAACACCTCCTCTCCCACTTATGATCATGTGCGGTTTGATTTTCGAAAAATTTCTTTCATGTTTTCTAGCAATTATTGATGGACATTTAGACCTTCTTGCAGCTGAACACCTCCGCTCCTGCTTTTGATCATACCTTGTCAGGCATTCGCACCATGTCTTACCCGCTTTTTACAAACTTTAGTCGAACATTTACACCTTTTTGCAGCCGAACACCACCTCTCTCGCTTTTGATGATGTATGGTCCGGCATTCTTACCTTTTCTAACACATTTTTCAGCAATTATGGTCGGACATTCACACCTACTCAGAGCCGAACACCTCCGCTCCCGCATTTGATGGTGTATAGTCGGGCATTCTCACCCTTTCTCATCAGCTTTTTGCAAATTATGATCTGACATTCACACCTGCTTTTGATAATGTATGGTTGGGCATTCGCACCTTTTTTTACCCATTTTTCAGGAATTATGGGTGGACATTCACACCTTCTTGCAGCTGAACAACTCCTCTCATTCTTATGATCATGTGCGGATGATATTCGAAAATTTTCTTTCATGTTTTAAAGCAATTACTGATGGACATTCAGACCTTCTTGCAGCTGAACCACTCTGCTCCCGCTTTTGATGGTGTATAGTCGGGCTTTCGAGCCTTTCCTTCCCGGTTTTTACAAATTATGGTTGGACATTCAGACCTTCTTGCAGCCGAACACCTCCGCTCCCTCTTTTGATCATACATTGTCTGGCATTCGAACCTTTTCTTACCAGCTTTTTACAAACCATGGTTGGACTTTCACACCTTCTTGTAGCCGAACAACTCCGCTCCCGCTATTGATTGTGTACAGTCGGGTATTTTAACCTTTTCTTACCTGCTTTTTACCAACTATGGTCGGACATTCACACCGTCTTACAGCGGAACACCTCCGCTCCGCGCTTTTGATGGTGTATAGTCAGGCATTTGAACCTTTTCTTACCCGCTTTTTACAAACTATGGTCGGACATTCAAACCTTCTTGTAGCCGAAAACCTCTGCTCTCTCTTTTGATTATACAATGTTGGGCATTCGCACCTTATCTTACCCGCTTTTTACAAACTATAGTCAGACATTCACACCTTGCAGCTGAACAACCTCAGCTCCCTGTTTTGATCATGTATGGTCTGGCAATACTACCTTTTCTTACCCGTTTGTGAGTAATTATGGCTGGACATTCACACCTACTTGCAGTCGAAAAGCTCTGCTCCCGCTTTTGATTATGTTTGGTTGGATATTCGAAACTTTTCTTAACTGCTTTTTACAAACTTTGGTCGGACGTTCACACCTTCTTGCAGCCGAACACCTCCGCTTCCGCTTTTGATGGTATATATTCGGGCATTCGAACCTTTTCTTAGCAGCTTTTTACAAACCATGGTTGAACTTTCACACCTTCTTGTAGCCGAACAACTCCGCTCCCGCTATTGATTGTGTACAGTCAGGTATTTTAAACTTTTCTTACCCGCTTTTTACCAACTATGGTCGGACATTCACACCGTCTTACAGTGGAACACCTCCGCTCCAGCTTTTGATGGTGTATAGTCAGGCATTTGAACCTTTTCTTACCCGCTTTTTACAAACTATGGTCGGACATTCAAACCTTCTTGTAGCCGAAAACCTCCGCTCCCTCTTTTGATCATACATTGTCGGGCATTCGCACCTTTTCTTACCCGTTTTTTACAAACCATGGTCGGACTGTCACACATTCTTGTAGCCAAACACTTCCGCTCCCACTATTGATTGTGTACAGTCGGGTATTTTAACCTTTTCTTACCCGTTTTTTACCAACTATGGTCGGACATTCACACTTTCTTACAGCGGAACACCTCCGCTCGCTCTTTTGATAGTGTATGTTCGGGCATTCGAATCTATTCTTACCCCCTTTTTACAAAATATGCTCGGAGATTCACACCTACTCACAGCCGAACAACTCCGCTCCCGCATTTGATGGTGTATAGTCGGGCATTCTCACCCTTTCTCATCAGCTTTTTGCAAATTATGATCTGACATTCACACCTACTTGCAGTCGAAATGCTCTGCTCCCGCTTTTGATTATGTTTGGTTGGATATTCGAAACTTTTCTTAACTGCTTTTTACAAACTTTGGTAGGACGTTCAAACTCTCAAGCAGCCGAACACCTCCGCTTCCGCTTTTGATGTTGTATATTCGGGCATACAAACCTTTTCTTACCCACTTTTTACAACCCATGGTCAGACTTTCACTCTTTGTTGCTGAACAACTCCGCTCCCTCTTTTGATTGTGTACAGTCAGGTATTTTCACCTTTTCTTACCTGCTTTTTACAAACTTTGGTCGGACATTCAAACCTTCTTGTAGCCGAACACATCCACTCCTGCTTTTGATGATGTATGGTTGGGCATTCGCACCTTTTCTTACCCATTTTTCAGTAATTATTGGTGGACATTCAGACCTTCTTGCAGCTGAACACCTCTGCTCCCTCTTTTGATCATACATTGTCGGGCATTCGCACCTTGTCTTACCCGCTTTTTACAAACTTTAGTCAGACATTCACACCTTGCAGCTGAACCACCTCCGCTCCCTGTTTTGATCATGTATGGTCTGGCAATACTACCTTTTCTTACCCATTTGTGAGTAATTATGGCTGGACATTCACACCTACTTGCAGCCGAACACCACGTCTCCCGCTTTTGATGATGTATTGTCCGGCATTCTAGTCTCTTCTAACACATTTTTCAGCAATTATGGTCGGACATTCACACCTACTCACAGCCGAACACTTCCGCTCCCGCATTTGATGGTGTATAGCCGGGCATTCTCACCCTTTCTCATCAGCTTTTTGCAAATTATGATCTGACATTCACACCTACTTGCAGTCGAACAGCTCTGCTCCCGCTTTTGATTATGTTTGGTTGGATATTCGAACCTTTTCTTAACTGCTTTTTACAAACTTTGGTCGGACGTTCACACCTTCTTGCAGCCGAACACATCCACTTCCACTTTTGATGGTATATATTCGGGCATTCGAACCTTTTCTTACCCGCTTTTTACAAACCGTGGTCGGACTTTCACACCTTCTTGTAGCCGAACAACTCCGCTCCCGCTATTGATTGTGTACAGTCGGGTATTTTAACCTTTTCTTACCCGCTTTTTACCAACTATGGTCGGACATTTACACCTTCTTACAGCGGAACACCTCCGCTCCCTCTTTTGATGGTCTATGTTTGGGCATTCGAACCTTTTCTTACCCGCTTTTTACAAACTATGGTCGGACATTCAAACCTTCTTCTAGCCGAACACATCCACTCCTGCTTTTGATGATGTATGGTTTGGCATTCGCACCCTTTTTTTACCCATGTTTCAGGAATTATGGGTGGACATTCAGACCTTCTTGCAGCTGAAAACCTCCGCTCCCTCTTTTGATCATGCATTGTCGGGCATTCGCACCTTGTCTTACCCGCTTTTTATAAACTTTAGTTGGACATTCACACCTTCTTGCAGCTGAACGACCTCCGCTCCCTGTTTTGATCATGTATGGTCTGGCAATACTACCTTTTCTTACCCGTTTGTGAGTAATTAATCCCAAAATATTGAGCATAAAATAAGTCTTTATGCTGATGATGTATTACTTTTCCTTCAGAACTCACAGACGTCTCTCACTCACACGATCACACTCATAAATAAATTCTCAACACTTTCTGACTACTCTATCAACTGGTCTAAGACCACAGTTCTGCCCATTAACTGTAGGGTCCATAATATACCTGCGATCACTTTACAGTCAGGAAATATTAGATATTTAGGCATAAACATTTCCTCCAGGCTCTCAGAGCTAACAAAGCTAAATTATGTGCAATTATTAAAGACAGTAGAGGACGATCTCTCTCGTTGGAAGTCCTTACCTATATCACTTATGGGGAGAATTACATCCATTAAAATGATGATACTACCAAAAGTTAACTATTTGTTCTCAATGATCCCCATAAAACCATCTGCTACTTGGTTTAAGTAACTAGATTCATGCATCTCCAAATTTCTGTGGAAAAACAAACCACCACGTATTAGTTTAAAAACCCTACAGAAGACCAAGGACAATGGTGGATTAGATTTACCTCATTTTCAGCACTATTCCTTAGCCAATAGGTTACAATATATATCAAAATGGTTTAAACCTTGTTTTTGTCACAGTTCCCAGAGACGTTGTAATCGTTGAGGATTCTATATTCACCCCCTCATTAGAGGCACGTGTTGCAGATTGATGACACTGAATCTTCTTCTCTGTTCATTGCTGGCATCATTCCCAGCATCGTAAGTGTTCGTGGCATTGTTAGCCTCTTCTTCTGGATCTTGATATCGAGAATCCTTTTGTATTTCTGGTTTGTCAGTGCTCTCTCTTCGTTCACCGGCGTCTTCGTCTTTTTGTCCTTGAGTTTGGTGATTTTTTCTTCTTTTGATGCCTTGACACAATGTGACAGGTGATACCACGTGGGAGATCCTGTAACTTGGACTGCTGTCCCTGTGCTGCGAAATGGCTGTGCTGCTCAAATGGTCTCTCCTTCATCATGGTTACATGCTGCCATTCCGACATCTCGCCATTCCGACATGTGTCTCCAATTGTCGGAATGGCGACACTTAATTTTTTATCAAACGTCCCACCATTCCGACACTTTTTTCCTCCTATGGTCGGAATGGCGGTAGGTTTTTTTTTTTTTAACATACCGCCATTCCGACAGTTCCTTTTAATAGCCTAGTTTTTACCCAAAACATTTTGCACTAATGATATGCCGGCGCAAATACACCCTAAAGTTTGGCGCACAAGCTCTGCACATGCAGAGGCCACAGCCTCGCAAACAAACTTTAATAATCTATTATCAAAATCCCCTGAATTTCAAATATAAAAATACAGATATTAATGTAACTCTGACAAGACTGAAACTGATTAAGCAGAAATACATTGTCAGTGAGCTGTCACAGCAGCCAGCTGGAGCGGAGCTCTCCACAGAGCCCATGCGTCTTTTGCACGCTGTCATCATATGCAAAAGTAATAATTGCACAGATATCACGGCTACGGCACAGGACACAGTTGCGAGCACTCTGCCTTGCCTTGCCAATAGGAGAAGAGAGAAATGACAGCATAGAATGTATAAAACACAACAAAATGCAGTAAAAACGTTTATTCATGTTATTCACGTGATTTATGAGTACTCGCTCCAATTTTGGGAAGCGCGGATGGGCTTTGCGCATTTGGCACAAACACACAGCCGTTGCGCAAGGCTTTATACAGCCTGTTGATATCTTAAGGACGTAACTGGTCACACCTGGGAGTAAATGTCATGTAGAGATTGTTTTTACATGACATTACAGCTGAACATATAGCTTTCATCCACAAACCAATGTGGGAGAGCCCGAAGACGCATGTGCCAGACGCACATAGGCATGCGTAAAACCAATTTTGACCACTTCATACTGTTTATTTGCTTTCTTTTAGTTAATTTCGTTTCTTTTGGATTCTTGTGCGTGTTATGGAGCCGTTTTGGTCCATGTTTGTAAGCCTTTTTTTCCTGGATTAAATTTTCGGAAGTTGAAACAAGTGGCATTGGAGTGTGTGATTGAAAACCACCGCGGACTGCTTCTCCTCCTCCAGTTGCCGAGACTTTGTGTTTTTAATAACGCTTGTCTATAAACATGTGTTAAACATATAAATGATGAATGGGTGTTGCCACCCCCTTCATCATATACACTTTTATTTATACATCACCTTCCACCATGAAGCGTTGTCCCTTTTTGTTTCTCTCTTTGTTCTTAAAATGCTGTTATGCATGTCTAAACCAATCCATTAAATTAGATCATTTTGTCAGTAAAGCGATCTACATTGTGCTTGGTCGCAAAGCTGCTCATCTGTGGTAAACAGCTCTTCAGAAAGGCATTCTTCAATTGATTTCACTAATTCTATGTAATAATTTTGTTATTTCCTACAAAACTACACTTCTTCTCCCATCTGTCTGAGTATTTAATATTGTCTGGGTCCCGTTAAAACATGTATTTTTCCCATCTAATTCCTTGTTTGCTTTAAAACAAGAATTCCCCATTTTCTATCCCTTCAGTAGCCAACCAGTTTGTATGGAGTACACTGGAGCAACTTGACTGATCAGTAAAACACTGCTTTTGTTGTCACCGCAAGGCATCCCCCGTCGGTTGTTTCACTGAGACACTACTGAGTAACTATAACTCAACACAGTTTATACACATAACATTCATATACATAGACATGTAGACCTTCTTGCAGCTGAACACCTCCGCTCCCGCTTTTGATCATACATTGTCAGGCATTCGCACCTTGTCTTACCCACTTTTTAAAAAACTTTAGTCGAACAGTCACACCTTTTTGCAGCCGAACACCACCTCTCCCGCTTTTGATGATGTATGGTCCAGCATTCTTACCTTTTCTAACACATTCTTCAGCAATTATGGTCGGACATTCACACCCACACCTACTCAGAGCCGAACACCTCCGCTCCCGCATTTGATGGTGTATAGTCGGGCATTCTCACCCTTTCTCATCAGCTTTTTACAAATTATGATCTGACATTCACACCTGCTTTTGATAATGTATTGTTAGGCATTCGCACCTTTTTTTTACCCATTTTTCATGAATTATGGGTAGACATTCACACCTTCTTGACGCCGAACACCTCCTCTCCCGCTTATGATCATGTGCGGTTTGATATTCGAAAATTTACTTTCTTGTTTTAAAGCAATTATTGATGGACATTCAAACCTTCTTTTTGATGGTATATAGTCGGGCTTTCGAGCCTTTTCTTCCCGGTTTTTACAAACCATGGTCGGACTTTCACACCTTCTTGTAGCCGAACAACTCCGCTCCCGCTATTGATTGTGTACAGTCGGGTATTTTAACCTTTTCTTACCCGTTTTTTACCAACTATGGTCGGACATTTACACCTTCTTACAGCGGAACACCTCCGCTCCCTCTTTTGATGGTCTATGTTCGGGCATTCAAACCTTTTCTTACCCGCTTTTTACAAACTATGGTCGGACATTCAAACCTTCTTGTAGCCGAACACATCCACTCCTGCTTTTGATGATGTATGGTTGGGCATTCTCACCTTTTCTTATCCATTTTTCAGTAATTATGGGTGGACATTCACACATTCTTGCAGCTGAACACCTCCGCTGCCGCTTTTGATGGTGTATAGTCTGGCTTTCGAGCCTTTTGTTCCCCTGTTTTTACAAATTATGGTTTGACAATCAGACCTTCTTGCAGCCGAAAACATCCGCTCCCTCTTTTGATCAAACATTGTCAGGCATTCGCACCTTGTCTTACCCGCTTTTTACAAACTTTAGTCGAACATTCAGACCTTCTTGTAGCTGAACCACCTCCACTCCCTGTTTTGATCATGTATGGTCTGACAATACTACCTTTTCTTACGCGTTTGTGAGTAATTATGGCTGGACATTCACACCTTCTTGCAGCCGAACACCACCTCTCCCGCTTTTGATGATGTATGGTCCGTTATTCTGACGTTTTCTAACACATTTTTCAGCAATTACGGTCGGACATTCACACCTACTCACAGACGAACACTTCCGCTCCGGCATTTGATGGTGTATAGTCGGGCATTCTCACCCCTTCTCATCAGCTTTTTGCAAATTATGATCTGACATTCACACCTGCTTTTGATAATGTATGGTTGGGCATTCGCACCTTTTCTTACCCATTTTTCAGTAATTATGGGTGGACATTCACACCTTCTTGCAGCTGAACACCTCCTCTCCCGCTTATGATCATGTGCGGTTTGACATTCGAAAATTTTTTTTCATGTTTTCTAGCAATTATTGATGGACATTCAGACCTTCTTGCAGCTGAACACCTCCGCTCCCGCTTTTGATGGTGTATAGTCGGGCTTTCGAGCCTTTTCCTCCCCGGTTTTTACAAATTATGGTTGGATATTAACACCTTCTTGCAGCCGAAAACCTCGGCTCCCTCTTTTGATCATTAATTGTCTGGCATTCGCATCTTTTCTTACCCGCTTTTTACAAACCATAGTCGGACTTTCATACCTTTTAGTAGCCGAACAACTCCGCTCCCGCTATTGATTGTGTACAGTCGGGTATTTTAACCTTTTCTTACCCGCTTTTTACCAACTATGGTCGGACATTCACACCTTCTTACAGCGGAACACCTCCGCTCCCTCTTTTGATAGTGTATGTTCGGGCATTCGAACCTATTCTTACCCCCTTTTTACAAACTATGCTCGGAGCTCCGCTCCGGTATTTGATGGTGTATAGTCAGGCATTCTCAACCTTTCTCATCAGCTTTTTGCAAATTCAAATTCACACCTACTTGCAGTCGAACAGCTCTGCTCCCGCTTTTGATTATGTTTGGTTGGATATTCGAACCTTTTCTTTACTGCTTTTTAAAAACTTTGGTCGGACGTTCACACCTTCTTGCAGCCGAACACCTCCGCTTCCGCTTTTGATGGTATATATTCGGGCATTCGAACCTTTTCTTACCCGTTTTTTACAAACCATGGTCGGACTGTCACACATTCTTGTAGCCAAACACATCCGCTCCCGCTATTGATTGTGTACAGATGGGTATTTTAACCTTTTCTTACCCGTTTTATACCAACTATGGTCTGACATTCACACCTTCTTACAGCGGAACTCCTCCGCTCCCTCTTTTGATGGTGTATGTTTGGGCATTCGAACCTTTTCTTACCCGCTTTTTACAAACTATGCTCGGACATTCAAACCTTCTTGTAGCCGAACACATCCACTCCTGCTTTTGATGATGTATGGTTGGGCATTCAAACCTACTTGTTGCCCGCTTTTCATTAATTTTGGGTGGACATTCACACCTTGTCACAGCCAAACACCTCCGCTCCCTGTTTTGATCATGTATGGTTGGACATTCGCACCTTTTCTCACCCGCTTTTTGCAAACTATGGTCGGCTGTTCACAGCTTCCTCTCCACCATACTTGTATGGTGGGATATTCACACCCACTTGCATCCGAAGACCTTTTGTTGATATTTAGTCGGTCATTCGCAGCTTACCCGCTTTTGGCAAACTAAGGCCTTCTTGCAGCCAAACACCTCTGATCTCGCTTTTGATGATGTAAGGTTGGGCATTCAGACCTTGCTTCACCTGCTTTTCACCAAATATAGTCAGACATTCACACCTTCTTGCAGCCGAACACTTCCGCTCCACCTTTTAGTGTTCTATCACACCTTTTTTTTCACCGCATTTTATAGATTATGGTTGGAAATTCTCAACCACTCTCATCCGAACACCTCTCCTCCCGCTTTTGTTAATATATTTGAACTTAAGTCGGACATTCACACCTTCGTGCAGCTGAACCACCTCCGCTCCCGCTTATGATCATGTGCGGTTTGATATTCGAAAATTTTCTTTCATGTTTTAAAGCAATTATTGATGGACATTCAAATCTTCTTGTAGCCGAACACATCCACTCCTGCTTTTGATGATGTATGGTTTGGCATTCGCACTCTTTTTTTACCCATTTTTCAGGAATTATGGGTGGACATTCAGACCTTCTTGCAGCCGAAAACCTCCGCTCCCTCTTTTGATCATACATTGTCGGGCATTCGCACCTTGTCTTACCCGCTTTTTATAAACTTTAGTCGGACATTCACACCTTCTTGCAGCTGAACGACCTCCGCTCCCTGTTTTGATCATGTATGGTCTGGCAATACTACCTTTTCTTACCCGTTTGTGAGTAATTAATCCCAAAATATTGAGCATAAAATAAGTCTTTATGCTGATGATGTGTTACTTTTCCTTCAGAACTCACAGACGTCTCTCACTCACACGATCACACTCATAAATAAATTCTCAGCCCTTTCTGACTACTCTATCAACTGGTCTAAGACCACAGTTCTGCCCATTAACTGTAGGGTCCATAATATAACTGCGATCACTTTACAGTCAGGAAATATTAGATATTTAGGCATAAACATTTCCTCCAGGCTCTCAGAGCTAACAAAGCTAAATTATGTGCAATTATTAAAGACAGTAGAGGACGATCTCTCTCGTTGGAAGTCCTTACCTATATCACTTATGGGGAGAGTTACATCCATTAAAATGATGATACTACCAAAAGTTAACTATTTGTTTTCAATGATCCCCATAAAACCATCTGCTACTTGGTTTAAGTCACTAGATTCATGCATCTCCAAATTTCTGTGGAAAAACAAACCACCACGTATTAGTTTAAAAACCCTACAGAAGACCAAGGACAGTGGTGTATTAGATTTACCTCATTTTCAGCACTATTCCTTAGCCAATAGGTTACAATATATATCAAAATGGTTTAAACCTTGTTGTTGTCACAGTTCCCAGAGACGTTGTAATCGTTGAGGATTCTATATTCACCCCCTCATTAGAGGCACGTGTTGAAGATTGATGACACTGAATCTTCTTCTCTGTTCATTGCTGGCATCATTCCCAGCATCGTAAGTGTTCGTGGCATTGTTAGCCTCTTCTTCTGGATCTTGATATCGAGAATCCTTTTGTATTTCTGGTTTGTCAGTCCTCTCTCTTCGTTCACCGGAGTCTTCGTCTTTTTGTCCTTGAGTTTGCTGATTTTTTCTTCTTTTGATGCCTTGACACAATGTGACAGGTGATACCACGTGGGAGATCCTTTAACTTGGACTGCTGTCCCTGTGCTGCGAAATGGCTGTGCTGCTCAAATGGTCTCTCCTTCATCATGGTTACATGCTGCCATTCCGACATCTCGCCATTCTGACAATTGGAGACCCATGTCGGAATGGCGACACTTAATTTTTTATCAAACGTCCCGCCATTCCGACACTTTTTTCCTCCTATGGTCGGAATGGCGGTATGTTTTTTTTTAATTTAACATACCGCCATTCCGACAGTTCCTTTTAATAGCCTATTTTTTACCCAAAACATTTTGCACTAATGATATGCCGGCGCAAATACGCCCTAAAGTTTGGCGCACAAGCTCTGCACATCCAGAGGCCACAGCCTCACAAACAAACTTTAATAATCTATTATCAAAATCCCCTGAATTTCAAATATAAAAATACAGATATTAATGTAACTCTGGCGAGACTGAAACTGATTAAGCAGAAATACAGTGTCAGTGAGCTGTCACAGCAGCCAGCTGGAGCTGAAATCTCCACAGAGCCAATGCGTCTTTTGCACGCTGTCATCATATGCAAAAGTAATAATTGCAATAACAGATATCACGGCTACTGCATAGGACACAGTTGCGAGCACTCTGCCTTGCCTTGCCAATAGGAGAAGAGAGAAATGACAGCATAGAACGTATAAAACACAACAAAATGCAGTAAAATCGTTTATTCATGTTATTCACGTGATTTATGAGTACTCACTCCAATTTTGGGAAGCGCGGATGGGCTTTGCGCATTTGCTTTCTTTTAGTTAACTTTCGTTTCTTTTGGATTCTTGTGCGTGTTATGGAGCCGTTTTGGTCCATGTTTGTAAGTCTTTTTTTCCTGGATTAAATTTTCGGAAGTTGAAACAAGTAGCATTGGAGTGTGTGATTGAAAACCACCGCGGACTGCTTCTCCTCCTCCAGTTGCCGAGACTTTGTGTTTTTGATAACGCTTGTCTATAAACATGTGTTAAACATATAAATTGCATGAACAGAAAGAAGGGACTCACCTGTTGAGTAACACACATTTCCTTATACGGAAAGCCTTGTCGGAATGGTGGGACATTTGAACGTCGGAATAGCGGGATGTCGGAATGGTGGGATGTCGGAATGGTGGGACGTTTGCATGTCGGAATGGTGGTATGTCGGAATGGTGGTATGTCGGAATGGTGGTATGTCGGAATGGTGGGATGTCGGAATAGCGGGATGTCAGAATGGCGGGATTTCGGAATGGTTGTTGCCACCCCCTTCATCATATACACAGTTATTTATACATCACCTTCCACCATGAAGCGTCCCTTTTTGTTTCTCTCTTTGTTCTTAAAATGCTGTTATGCATGTCTAAACCAATCCATTAAATTAGATCATTTTTGCAGTAAAGCAATCTACAATGTGCTTGGTCGCAAAGCTGCTCATCTGTGGTAAACAGCTCTTCAGAAAGGCATTCTTCAATTGATTTCACTAATTTTATGTAATAATTTTGTGATTTCCTACAAAACTACACTTCTTCTCCCATCTGTCTGAGTATTTAATATTGTCTGGGTCCCGTTAAAACATGTATTTTTCCCATCTAATTCCTTGTTTGCTTTAAAACAAGTATTGCCCATTTTCTATCCCTTCAGTAGCCAATCAGTTTGTATGGAGTACACTGGAGCAACTTGACTGATCAGTAAAACACGGCTTTTGTTGTCACCGCAAGGCTTCCCCCGTCGGTTGTTTCACTGAGACACTACTGAGTAACTATAACTCAACACAGTTTATACACATAACATTCATATACATACTAACAAACAAACAAACAATTATTTATCGCAATTTTCTCATCTCTGTTTGAACGTACACCCAGGTAAATATTCCTGTAGTCTTCTCATACCGACTATGGACCCATTCATTGTTTAACTTCACTGTTTTGCAAATCCTAATTGAATATTACAGATTGACATTGAACTTTACTGGATAAGCAGGTCTTCATTGCATTCAGCAGCCTATATGTGAGCATCTATGTGTAAGCTGTTCTTCTTTGCATTTATCAGCAGCAAGCAATTCTTCATTGCACATGCATATGAAAATAGTAAAACAATTCCAATGCGTTAGCGAAACCTTCTATATCAGGAGTGTCCATCATGATGCTGGGAATAGAACCTCTTTCCCAGAATAGTTCAACCTTCATTACTCAACTGATCATAACTCCGCAATGAGCACATTTCAAAGTATCATTCCTCTACATGTATTCAAAAATCTATGTGTAAATATTTAATATTTCTTATATTTGTTGATGTCATTCTGTGTGCATGTGGCCTAAACCCAATCTCTGTGTGGCAATTTTAATTTAAACAAGTTGGACTCTGCCTCTGATCATTTAAAAAAGGTGTGTACCAATATCAACCTTTCTCAGGTAATTGCTGATCCTACAAAACCAAAGAGATCCTTCAAGGTTGTCCCTGATTTGCTCAATCTTAACAAATCAAACGTAGAAAATCCGCAGTATCTGAACTTGGTGTTAGTTATCACCGCTCAATAGCCTGTATCAGAATTGCAAAAATGAAAAAATTAGGTCCACGCTTGGTATTCAGAAGAATTGTAGTCTGAATACCTTTGATGCCAAACAGATTTGCTTTGCCAAGGGAAGTTTTATAAATGTAAAGCTCCCCTTGATGCCCATTTATTTATTTCTGTTTACAATATATGACATGAACTGAACTGAACCAGACCGGGGGACAAGGAAAGAAGAAGAGGAAAGAAGACTTGGACTGCTGTCCCTGTGCTGCAGTTCAGAGTACCCACCCTTTTTGGAGTCTCTGGGGGAGGCACTGGAGAATGCTCCTACCGGAGACTCCCTCGTTCTGCTGGGGGACTTCAATGCTCACGTGCGCAATGACAGTGAGACCTGGAGGGGTGTGATTGGGAGGAACGGCCCCCCCGATCTGAACCAGAGTGGTGTTATGTTGTTGGACTTCTGTGCTGGTCATGGACTGTCCATAACGAACACCATGTTCAGACATAAGGGTGTCCATATGTGCACTTGGCACCAGGACACCCTCGGCCGCAGTTCGATGATCGACTTTGTGGTTGTATCATCGGACTTGCGGCCGTATGTCCTGGACACTCGGGTGAAGAGAGGGGCGGAGCTGTCAACTGATCAACGCCTGGTGGTGAGTTGGCTCCGCTGGTGGGGGAGGATGCCGATCAGACCTGGCAGGCCCAAACGTATTGTGAGGGTCTGCTGGGAGCGTTTGTCAGAATCCCCTGTCAGAAGGAGCTTTAACTCCCACCTCCGGCAGAGCTTCAACCATATCACGGGGGAGGTGGGGGACATTGAGTCCGAATGGGCCATGTTCCGTGACTCCATTGCCGAGGCAGCTGATCGGAGTTGTGGCCGTAAGGTGGTCGGTGCCTGTCGTGGCGGCAACCCTCGAACCTGCTGGTGGACACCAGTGGTGAGGGAAGCCGTCAAGCTGAAGAAAGAGTCCTATCAGGCCTTTTTGGCCAGTGGGACCCTGGAAGCAGCTGATAGGTACCGACAGGCCAGACGGGCCGCGGCGTTGGCGGTTGCAGAGGCAAAAACTCGGGCCTGGGAGGAGTTCGGTGAGACCATGGAGAACGATTCACGGACGGCCTCGAAGAGATTCTGATCCACCATCCGGCGTCTCAGGGGGGGGGAGCGGCTCACAGTCAACACTGTTTACAGTGGGGACGGGGCTTTGCTGACCTCAACTAGGGATGTTGTGAGTCGGTGGGGGGAGTACTTCGAGGAACTCCTCAATCCTACCAACACGTGCTCGGAAGAGGCAGAGTCGGAGAGCTCGGAGACGGGGCCTCCCATTTCTGGGGCTGAGGTTGCCGAGGTGGTCAAAAAGCTCCTCGGTGGCAAGGCCCCGGGGGTGGATGAGGTCCGTCCTGAGTTTCTCAAGGCTCTGGATGTTGTAGGGCTGTCTTGGCTGACACGCCTCTGCAGCATCGCGTGGACATCAGGGACAGTGCCTCTGGACTGGCAGATTGGGGTGGTGGTCCCCCTCTTTAAAAAGGGGGACCGGAGGGTGTGTTCCAACTATAGTATAACACTCCTCAGCCTCCCTGGTAAGGTCTATTCGGTGGGTATTGGAGAGGAGGATCCGTCGGATAATCGAGCCTCGGATTCAGGAGATGCAGTGTGGCTTTCGTCCTGGCCGTGGAACAGTGGACCAGCTCTATACCCTCGGCAGGATCCTGGAGGGTGCATGGGAGTTCGCCCAACCAGTCTACATGTGTTTTGTAGACTTGGAGAAAGCGTTCGACCGTGTCCCTCGTGGAGTCCTGTGGGGGGTGCCGTCCTGACTGTTGTTTGTGCCTATGCGCCAAACAGCCCTTGATAGGGGCCGTTCGGTCTCTGTATGACCGGTGCCAGAGTTTGGTCCGCATTGCCGGCAGTAAGTCGGATACGTTTCCGGTGAGAGTTGGACTCCGTCAGGGCTGCCCTTTGTCACCGATTCTGTTCCTAACTTTTATGGACAGAATTTCTAGGCGCAGCCAGGGCGTTGAGGGTGTCCGATTTGGCGACGTCAGAATCGGGTCTCTGCTTTTTGCAGATGATGTGGTTCTGTTAGCGTCGTCAGGCCGTGACCTTCAGCTCTCACTGGAGCGATTCGCAGCCGAGTGTGAAGCGGCTGGGATGAGAATCAGCACCTCCAAATCCGAGACTATGGTTCTCAGCCGGAAAAGGGTGGAATGCTCTCTCCGGGTCGGGAATGAGATCCTTCCCCAAGAGGAGGAGTTCAAGTATCTCGGGGTCTTGTTCACGAGTGAGGGACGAATGGAGCGGGAGATTGACGGGCGGATCGGTGCGGCGTCTGCAGTGTTGCGGGCTCTGCACCGACCCGTCGTTGTGAAGAGGGAGCTGAGCCAGAAGGCGAAGCTCTCTACTTACTGGTCAATCTACGTTCCCATCCTCACCTATGGTCACGAGTTGTGGGTAGTGACCGAAAGAACAAGATCGCGAATACAAGCGGCCGAAATGGGTTTCCTCCGCAGGGTGTCTGGGCTCTCCCTTAGAGATAGGGTGAGAAGCTCAGTCATCTGGGAGGGGCTCGGAGTAGAACCGCTGCTCCTCCGCATTGAGAGGAGTCAGATGAGGTGGCTCGGGCATCTGGTTAGGATGCCCCCTGGGAGCCTCTCTGGGGAGGTGTTCCGGGCATGTCCCACTGGGAGGAGACCCCGGGGAAGACCCAGGACACGCTGGAGAGACTATGTCTCTCGGCTGGCCTGGGAACGCCTCGGGGTCCCCCCGGAAGAGCTGGAGGAAGTGGCCGGGGACAGAGACGTCTGGGTTTCTCTACTCAAGCTGCAGCCCCCGCGACCCGACCCCCGGATAAGCGGCAGATGATGGATGGATGGATGGATGGTTTAGACATGCATAACAGCATTTTAAGAACAAAGAGAGAAACAAAAAGGGACAACGCTTCATGGTGGAAGGTGATGTATAAATAACTGTGTATATGACGAAGGGGGTGGCAACACCCATTCCGAAATCCCGCCATTCTGACATCCCGCTATTCCGACATCCCACCATTCCGACATACCACCATTCCGACATACCACCATTCCGACATGCAAACGTCCCACCATTCCGACATCCCACCATTCCGACATCCCGTTATTCCGACGTTCAAATGTCCCACCATTCCGACAAGGCTTTCCGTATAAGGAAATGTGTGTTACTCAACAGGTGAGTCCCTTCTTTCTGTTCATGCAATTTATATGTTTAACACATGTTTATAGACAAGCGTTATTAAAAACACAAAGTCTCGGCAACTGGAGGAGGAGAAGCAGTCCGCGGTGGTTTTCAATCACACACTCCAATACAACTTGTTTCAACTTCCGAAAATTTAATCCAGGAAAAAAAGGCTTACAAACATGGACCAAAACGGCTCCATAACACGCACAAGAATCCAAAAGAAACGAAAGTTAACTAAAAGAAAGCAAATAAAAAGTATGAAGTGGTCAAAATTGGTTTTACGCATGCCTATGTGCGTCTGGCACATGCGTCTTCGGGCTCTCCCACGTTGGTTTGTGGATGAAAGCTATATGTTCAGCTGTAATGTCATGTAAAAACAATCTCTACATGACATTTACTCCCAGGTGTGACCAGTTAGGTCCTTAAGATATCAACAGGCTGTATAAAGCCTTGCGCAACGGCTGTGTGTTTGTGACAAATGCGCAAAGCCCATCCGCGCTTCCCAAAATTGGAGCGAGTACTCATAAATCACGTGAATAACATGAATAAACGTTTTTACTGCATTTTGTTGTGTTTTATACGTTCTATGCTGTCATTTCTCTCTTCTCCTATTGGCAAGGCAAGGCAGAGTGCTCGCAACTGTGTCCTGTGCAGTAGCCGTGATATCTGTTATTGCAATTATTACTTTTGCATATGATGACAGCGTGCAAAAGACG
This sequence comes from Leuresthes tenuis, assembly GCF_036924035.1. Lineage (NCBI taxonomy): Eukaryota > Metazoa > Chordata > Actinopteri > Atheriniformes > Atherinopsidae > Leuresthes > Leuresthes tenuis. The sequence goes on from NW_027325374.1 coordinate 26,358,578, forward strand.
CATGGGCTCTGTGGAGAGCGCCGCTCCAGCTGGCTGCTGTGACAGCTCACTGACACTGTATTTCTGCTTAATCAGTTTCAGTCTCGCCAGAGTTACATTAATATCTGTATTTTTATATTTGAAATTCAGGGGATTTTGATAATAGATTATTAAAGTTTGTTTGCCGGCATATCATTAGTGCAAAATGTTTTGGGTAAAAAATAGGCTATTAAAAGGAACTGTCGGAATGGCGGTATGTTAAAAAAAAAAAAAACATACCGCCATTCCGACCATAGGAGGAAAAAAGTTTCGGAATGGCGGGACATTTGATAAAAAATTAAGTGTCGCCATTCCGACAATTGGAGACCCATGTCGGAATGGCGACACTTAATTTTTGGTTTTATGGGGATCATTGAGAACAAATAGTTAACTTTTGGTAGTATCATCATTTTAATGGATGTAACTCTCCCCATAAATGATATAGTTAAGGACTTCCAACGAGAGAGATCGTCCTCTACTGTCTTTAATAATTGCACATAATTTAGCTTTGTTAGCTCTGAGAGCCTGGAGGAAATGTTTATGCCTAAATATCTAATATTTCCTGACTGTAAAGTGATCGCAGGTATATTATGGACCCTACAGTTAATGGGCAGAACTGTGGTCTTAGACCAGTTGATAGAGTAGTCAGAAAGTGCTGAGAATTTATTTATGAGTGTGATCGTGTGAGTGAGAGACGTCTGTGAGTTCTGAAGGAAAAGTAATACATCATCAGCATAAAGACTTATTTTATGCTCAATATTTTGGGATTAATTACTCACAAACGGTTAAGAAAAGGTAGTATTGCCAGACCATACATGATCAAAACAGGGAGCGGAGGTCGTTCAGCTGCAAGAAGGTGTGAATGTCCGACTAAAGTTTATAAAAAGCGGGTAAGACAAGGTGCGAATGCCCGACAATGTATGATCAAAAGAGGGAGCGGAGGTTTTCGGCTGCAAGAAGGTCTGAATGTCCACCCATAATTCCTGAAAAATGGGTAAAAAAAGAGTGCGAATGCCAAACCATACATCATCAAAAGCAGGAGTGGATGTGTTCGGCTACAAGAAGATTTGAATGTCCATCAATAATTGCTTTAAAACATGAAAGAAGATTTTCGAATATCAAACAGCACATGATCATAAGCGGGAGAGGAGTTGTTCAGCTACAAGAAGGTGTGAATGTCCACCCATAATTACTGAAAAATGGATAAGAAAAGGTGAGAATGCCCAACCATACATCATCATAAGCAGGAGTGGATGTGTTCGGCTACAAGAAGGTTTAAATGTCCGACCATAGTTTGTAAAAAGCGGGTAAGAAAAGGTGAAAATACCCGACTGTACACAATCAAAAGAGGGAGCGGAGTTGTTCAGCAACAAAGAGTGAAAGTCTGACCATGGTTTGTAAAAAGTGGGTAAGAATGCCGGTCCATACATCATCAAAAGCGGGAGAGGTGGTGTTCGGCTGCAAGTAGGTGTGAATGTCCAGCCATAATTACTCACAAATGGGTAAGAAAAGGTAGTATTGCCAGACCATACATGATCAAAACAGGGAGCGGAGGTGGTTAAGCTGCAAGAAGGTGTTAATGTCCGACTAAGGTTTGTAAAAAGCGGGTAAGAAAAGGTGCGAATGCCCGACAATGTATGATCAAAAGAGGGAGCGGAGGTTTTCGGCTGAAAGAAGGTCTGAATGTCCAACCATAATTTGTAAAAACCGGGGAAGAAAAGGGTCGAAAGCCCGACTATACACCATCAAAAGCTGGAGCGGAGGTGTTCAGCTGCAAGGTCTGAATATCCATCAATAATTGCTAGAAAACATGAAAGAGAATTTTCGAATATCAAACCGCACATGATAATAAGCGGGAGAGGAGGTGTTCAGCTGCAAGAAGGTGTGAATGTCCACCCATAATTACTGAAAAATGGGTAAGAAAAGGTGCGAATTCCCAACCATACATCATCAAATGCACGAGTGGATGTGTTCGGCTACAAGAAGGTTTGAATGTCCGACCATAGTTTGTAAAAAGCGGGTAAGAAAAGGTTCGAATGCCCAAACATACACCATCAAAAGAGGGAGCGGAGGTGTTCCGCTGTAAGAAGGTATGAATGTCCGATCATAGTTGGTAAAAAGCGGGTAAGAAAAGGTTAAAATACCCGACTGTACACAATCAAAAGAGGGAGCGGAGTTGTTCAGCTAAGAGAAGGTGTGAAAGTCCGACCATGGTTTGTAAAAAGCGGGTAAGAAAAGGTTAAAATACCCGACTGTACACAATCAATAGCGGGAGCGGAGTTGTTCGGCTACTAAAAGGTGTGAAAGTCCGACCCTGGTTTTAAAAAGCGGGTAAGAAAAGGTTCGAATGCCCGAACATACACCATCAAAAGAGGTAGCGGAGGTGTTCCGCTGTAAGACGGTGTGAATGTCGATCATAGTTGGTAAAAAGCGGGTAAGAAAAGGTTAAAATACCCGACTGTACACCATCAAAAGAGGGAGCGGAGTTGTTCAGCTAAGAGAAGGTGTGAAAGTCCGACCATGGTTTGTAAAAAGCGGGTAAGAAAAGGTTCGTATGCCCGAATATACACTATCAAAACCGGAAGCGTAGGTGTTCGGCTGCAAGAAGGTGTGAACGTCCGACCAAAGTTTGTGAAAAAGCAGTTAAGAAAAGGTTCGAATATCTAACCAAACATAATCAAAAGCGGGAGCAGAGCTGTTCGACTGCAAGTAGGTGTGAATGTCAGAGAATAATTTGCAAAAAGCTGATGAGAAAGGGTGAGAAATCCCGACTATACACCATCAAATGCGGTAGCGGAGTTGTTCGGCTGTGAGTAGGTGTGATTCTCCAACCATAATTGCTGAAAAATGTGTTAGAAAAGGTAAGAATGCCGGTCCATACATCATCAAAAGCGGGAGAGGTGGTGTTCGGCTGCAAGTAGGTGTGAATGTCCATTAATAATTGCTTTAAAACATGAAAGAAAATTTTCGAATATCAAACCTTACATGATCATTAGCGGGAGAGGAGGTGTTCAGCTGCAAGAAGGTGTGAATATCCACCCATAATTACTGAAAAATGGGTAGGAAAAGATGCGAATGTCCAACCATAAATCATCAAAAGCAGGAGTGGAGTTGTTCAGCTACAAGAAGGTATGAAAGTCCAACCATGGTTTGTAAAAAGCGGGTAAGAGAAGGTTCGAATACCCGAATATATACCATCAAAAGCGGAAGCGGAGGTGTTCGGCTGCAAGAAGGTGTGAACGTCCGACCAAAGTTTGTAAAAAGCAGTTAAGAAAAGGTTTGAATATCCAACCGAACATAATCAAAAGTGGGAGCAGAGCTGTTCGACTGCAAGTAGGTGTGAATGTCAGATCATAATTGCTGAAAAATGTGATAGAAAAGACTAGAATGCCGGACAATACATCATCAAAAGCGGGAGAGGTGGTTTTTCGGCTGCAAGTAGGTGTGAATGTCCAGACATAATTACTCACAAACGGGGGAAGAAAAGGTAGTATTTCCAGACGACACATGATCAAAACAGGGAATGGAGGTGGTTCAGCTGCAAGGTGTGAATGTCTGACTAAAGTTTGTAAAAACCGTGTAAGACAAGGGACGAATGCCCGACAATGTATGATCAAAAGAGGGAGCGGAGGTATTCGGCTGCAAGGTCTGAATGTCCAACCACAATTTGTAAAAATCGGGGAAGAAAAGGCTCGAAAGCCTGACTATACACCATCAAAAGCGGGAGCAGAGGTGTTCCGGTGCAAGAAGGTCTGAATGTCCGACCCATAATTACTGAAAAATGGGTAAGAAAAGGTGCGAATGCCAAATCATACATCATCAAAAGCAGGAGCGGATGTGTTCGGCTACAAGAAGGTTTGAATGTCCAAACATAGTAAGTAATAGGCGGGGAAGAAAAGGCTCGAATGCCCGACTATATACCATCAAAAGCGGAAGCGGAGGTGTTCGGCTGCAAGACGGTGTGAACGTCCGACCAAAGTTTGTAAAAAGCAGTTAAGAAAATGTTCGAATATCCAACCAAACATAATCAAAAGCGGGAGCAGAGCTGTTCGACTGCAAGTAGGTGTGAATATCAGATCATAATTTGCAAAAAGCTGTTGAGAAAGGGTGAGAATGCCCGACTATACACTATCAAATGTGGGAGCGGAGGTGTTCGTCTGTGAGTAGGTGTGAATGTCCGACCATAATTGCTGAAAAATGTGTTAGAAAAGGTAAGAATGCCGGACCATATATCATCAAAAGCGGGAGAGGTTGTGTTCGGCTGCAAGTAGGTGTGAATGTCCAGCCATAATTACTCACAAACGGGTAAGAAAAGGTACTATTGCCAGACCATATATGATCAAAACAGGGAGCGGAGGTGGTTCAGCTGCAAGAAGGTTTGAATGTCCGACTAAAGTTTGTAAAAAGCGGGTAAGACAAGGTGTGAATGCCCGACAATGTATGATCAAAAGAGGAGCGGAGGTTTTCGGCTGCAAGAAGGTCTGAATGTCCAACCATAATTTGTAAAAACCGGGGAAGAAAAGGCTCGAAAGCCCGACTATACACCATCAAAAGCTGGAGCGGAGGTGTTCAGCTGCAAGAAGGTCTGAATGTCCATCAATAATTGCTAGAAAACATGAAAGAGAATTTTCGAATATCAAACCGCACATGATAATAAGCGGGAGAGGAGGTGTTCAGCTGCAAGAAGGTGTGAATGTCCACCCATAATTACTGAAAAATGGGTAAGAAAAGGTGCGAATTCCCAACCATACATCATCAAATTCACGAGTGGATGTGTACGGCTACAAGAAGGTTTGAATGTCCGACCATAGTTTGTAAAAAGCGGGTAAGAAAAGGTTTGAATGCCCAAACATACACCATCAAAAGAGGGAGCGGAGGTGTTCCGCTGTAAGAAGGTGTGAATGTCCGATCATAGTTGGTAAAAAGCGGGTAAGAAAAGGTTAAAATACCCGACTGTACACAATCAAAAGAGGGAGCGTAGTTGTTCAGCTAAGAGAAGGTGTGAAAGTCCGACCATGGTTTGTAAAAAGCGGGTAAGAAAAGGTTAAAATACCCGACTGTACACAATCAATAGCGGGAGCGGAGTTGTTCGGCTACTAAAAGGTGTGAAAGTCCGACCCTGGTTTTAAAAAGCGGGTAAGAAAAGGTTCGAATGCCCGAACATACACCATCAAAAGAGGTAGCGGAGGTGTTCCGCTGTAAGACGGTGTGAATGTCCAACCATAGATGGTAAAAAGCGGGTAAGAAAAGGTTAAATTACCCGACTGTACACAATCAAAAGAGGAAGCGGAGTTGTTCAGCTAAGAGAAGGTGTGAAAGTCCGACCTTGGTTTGTAAAAAGCGGGTAAGAAAAGGTTCGTATGCCCGAATATACACCATCAAAAGCGGAAGCGGAGGTGTTCGGCTGCAAGATATTGTGAACGTCCGACCAAAGTTTGTAAAAAGCAGTTAAGAAAAGGTTCGAATATCTAACCAAACATAATCAAAAGCGGGAGCAGAGCTGTTCAACTGGAAGTAGGTGTGAATGTCAGATCATAATTTGCAAAAAGCTGATGAGAAAGGGTGAGAATGCCCGACTATACACCATCAAATTGCGGTAGGGGATTATTCGGCTGTGAGTAGGTGTGAATCTCCAACCATAATTGCTGAAAAATGTGTTAGAAAAGGTAAAAATGCCGGTCCATACATAATCAAAATCGGGAGAGGTGGTGTTCAGCTGCAAGAAGGTCTAAATGTCCATCAATAATTGCTAGAAAACATGAAAGAAAATTTCCGAAAATCAAACCACACATGATCATAAGTGGGAGAGGAGGTGTTCAGCTGCAAGAAGGTGTGAATGTCCACCCATAATACCTGAAAAATGGGTAAAAAAAAGGTGCGAATGCCCAACCATACATCATCAAAAGCAGGGGTGCATGTGTTCGGCTACAAGAAGGTGTGAACGTCCAACCAAAGTTTGTAAAAAGCAGTTAAGAAAAGGTTCGAATATCCAACCATACATAATCAAAAGCGGGAGCAGAGCTGTTCGACTGCAAGTAGGTGTGAATGTCAGATCATAATTTGCAAAAAGCTGATGAGAAAGGGTGAGAATGCCCGACTATACACCATCAAATGCAGGAGCGGAGGTGTTCGGCTCTTAGTAGGTGTGAATGTCCGACCATAATTGCTGAAGAATGTGTTAGAAAAGGTAAGAATGCTGGACCATACATCATCAAAAGCGGGAGAGGTGGTGTTCGGCTGCAAAAAGGTGTGACTGTTCGACTAAAGTTTGTAAAAAGTGGGTAAGACAAGGTGCGAATGCCTGACAATGTATGATCAAAAGCGGGAGCGGAGGTGTTCAGCTGCAAGAAGGTCTACATGTCCATCAATAATTGCTAGAAAACATGAAAGAAACTTTTCGAAAATCAAACCGCACATGATCATAAGTGGGATAGGAGGTGTTCAGCTGCAAGGTGTGAATGTCCACCCATAATTCCTGAAAAATGGGCAAAAAAAAGGTGTGAATGCCCAACCATACATCATCAAAAGCAGGAGTGGAAGTGTTCGGCTACAAGAAGGTGTGAACGTCCAACCAAAATATGTAAAAAGAAGTTAAGAAAAGGTTCGAATATCCAACCAAACATAATCAAAAGCGGGAGCAGAGCTGTTCGACTGCAAGTCGGTGTGAATGTCAGATGATAATTTGCAAAAAGCTGATGAGAAAGGGTGAGAATGCCCGACTATACATCATCAAATGCGGGAGCGGAGTTGTTCGGCTGTGAGTAGGTGTGAATCTCCGACCATAATTGCTGAAAAATGTGTTAGAAAAGGTAAAAATGCCGGTCCATACATCATCAAAAGCGGGAGCAGAGCTGTTCGACTGCAAGTAGGTGTGAATGTCAGATCATAATTTGCAAAAAGCTGATGAGAAAGGTTGAGAATGCCCGACTATACACCATCAAATGCGGGAGCGGAGTTGTTCGGCTGTGAGTAGGTGTGAATCTCCGACCATAATTGCTGAAAAATGTGTTAGAAAAGGTAAAAATGCCGGTCCATACATCATCAAAAGCGAGAGAGGTTGTGTTCGGCTGCAAGTAGGTGTGAATGTCCAGCCATAATTACTCACAAACGGGTAAGAAAAGGTAGTATTGCCAGACCATATATGATCAAAACAGGGAGTGGAGGTGGTTCAGCTGCAAGAAGGTTTAAATGTCCGACTAAAGTTCAAATATATTAACAAAAGCGGGAGGAGAGGTCTTCGGATGAGAGTGGTTGAAAATTTCCGACCATAATGTATAAAATGCGGTGAAAAAAAGGTGTGATAGAACACTAAAAGGTGGAGCGGAAGTGTTCGGCTGCAAGAAGGTGTGAATGTCCGACTATATTTGGTGAAAAGCAGGTGAAGCAAGGTCTGAATGCCCAACCTTACATCATCAAAAGCGAGATCAGAGGTGTTTGGCTGCAAGAAGGCCATAGTTTGCCAAAAGCGGGTAAGGTGCGAATGTCCGACTAAATATCAACAAAATTTGGGGCGGAGGTGTTCGGATGCAAGTGGGTGTGAATGTCCGACTATATTTGGTGAAAAGCAGGTGAAGCAAGGTCTGAATTCCCAACCTTACATCATCAAAAGCGAGATCAGAGGTGTTTGGCTGCAAGAAGGCCATAGTTTGCCAAAAGCGGGTAAGGTTCGAATGTCCGACTAAATATCAACAAAATTTGGGGCGGAGGTCTTCGGATGCAAGTGGGTGTGAATATCCCACCATACAAGTATGGTGGAGAGGAAGCTGTGAATAGCTGACCATAGTTTGGAAAAAGCGGGTAAGAAAAGGTTTGAATGCCCGAACATACACCATCAAAAGAGGGAGCGGAGGTGTTCCGCTGTACGAAGGTGTGAATGTCCGACCATACTTGGTAAAAAGCGGGTAAGAAAAGGTTAAAATACCCGACTGTACACAATCAATAGCGGGAGCGGATGTGTTCGGCTACAAGAAGATGTGAAAGTCCGACCATGGTTTGTAAAAAGCGGGTAAGAAAAGGTGCGAATGTCCGACAATGTATGATCAAAAGAGAGAGCGGAGGTTTTCGGATACAAGAAGGTTTGAATGTCCCACCATAGTTTGTAAAAAGCGGGTAAGAAAAGGTTCGAATGCCCGACTATACACCATCAAAAGCGGGAGCAGAGGTGTTCCGCTGTAAGATGGTGTGAATGTCCGACCATAGTTGGTAAAAAGCGGGTAAGAAAAGGTTAAAATACCCGACTGTACACAATCAATAGCGGGAGCGGAGTTGTTCGGCTACAAGAAGGTGTGAAAGTCCGACCATGGTTTGTAAAAACCGGGAAAAAAAGGCTCGAAAGCCCGACTATACACCATCAAAAAGAAGGTTTGAATGTCCATCAATAATTGCTTTAAAACAAGAAAGTAAATTTTCGAATATCAAACCGCACATGATCATAAGCGGGAGAGGAGGTGTTCGGCTGCAAGAAGGTGTGAATGTCCACCCATAATTCATGAAAAATGGGTAAAAAAAAAGGTGCGAATGCCTAACAATACATTATCAAAAGCAGGTGTGAATGTCAGATCATAATTTGTAAAAAGCTGATGAGAAAGGGTGAGAATGACCGACTATACATCATCAAATGCGGGAGCGGAGTTGTTCGGCTGTGAGTAGGTGTGAATCTCCGACCATAATTGCTGAAAAATGTGTTAGAAAAGGTAAAAATGCCGGTCCATACATCATCAAAAGCGAGAGAGGTTGTGTTCGACTGCAAGTAGGTGTGAATGTCCAGCCATAATTACTCACAAACGGGTAAGAAAAGGTAGTAGCCAGACCATATATGATCAAAACAGGGAGCGGAGGTGGTTCAGCTGCAAGAAGGTTTGAATGTAAAACTAAAGTTCAAATATATTAACAAAAGCGGGAGGAGAGGTCTTCGGATGAGAGTGGTTGAAAATTTCCAACCATAATGTATAAAATGCGGTGAAAAAAAAGGTGTGATAGAACACTAAAAGGTGGAGCGGAAGTGTTCGGCTGCAAGAAGGTGTGAATGTCCGACTACAGTGTACAGTCGGGTATTTTAACCTTTTCTTACCCACTTTTTACCAACTATGGTCGGACATTCACACCTTCTTACAGCGGAACACCTCCGCTCCCTCTTTTGATAGTGTATGTTCGGGCATTCGAACCTATTCTTACCCCCTTTTTACAAACTATGCTCGGAGCTCCGCTCCGGTATTTGATGGTGTATAGTCAGGCATTCTCAACCTTTCTCATCAGCTTTTTGCAAATTCAAATTCACACCTACTTGCAGTCGAACAGCTCTGCTCCCGCTTTTGATTATGTTTGGTTGGATATTCGAACCTTTTCTTTACTGCTTTTTAAAAACTTTGGTCGGACGTTCACACCTTCTTGCAGCCGAACACCTCCGCTTCCGCTTTTGATGGTATATATTCGGGCATTCGAACCTTTTCTTACCCGTTTTTTACAAACCATGGTCGGACTGTCACACATTCTTGTAGCCAAACACATCCGCTCCCGCTATTGATTGTGTACAGTCGGGTATTTTAACCTTTTCTTACCCGTTTTATACCAACTATGGTCGGACATTCACACCTTCTTACAGCGGAACTCCTCCGCTCCCTCTTTTGATGGTGTATGTTTGGGCATTCGAACCTTTTCTTACCCGCTTTTTACAAACTATGCTCGGACATTCAAACCTTCTTGTAGCCGAACACATCCACTCCTGCTTTTGATGATGTATGGTTGGGCATTCAAACCTACTTGTTGCCCGCTTTTCATTAATTTTGGGTGGACATTCACACCTTGTCACAGCCAAACACCTCCGCTCCCTGTTTTGATCATGTATGGTTGGACATTCGCACCTTTTCTCACCCGCTTTTTGCAAACTATGGTCGGCTGTTCACAGCTTCCTCTCCACCATACTTGTATGGTGGGATATTCACACCCACTTGCATCCGAAGACCTTTTGTTGATATTTAGTCGGTCATTCGCAGCTTACCCGCTTTTGGCAAACTAAGGCCTTCTTGCAGCCAAACACCTCTGATCTCGCTTTTGATGATGTAAGGTTGGGAATTCAGACCTTGCTTCACCTGCTTTTCACCAAATATAGTCAGACATTCACACCTTCTTGCAGCCGAACACTTCCGCTCCACCTTTTAGTGTTCTATCACACCTTTTTTTTCATCGCATTTTATAGATTATGGTTGGAAATTCTCAACCACTCTCATCCGAACACCTCTCCTCCCGCTTTTGTTAATATATTTGAAATTAAGTCGGACATTCAAACCTTCTTGCAGCTGAACCACCTCCGCTCCCGCTTATGATCATGTGCGGTTTGATATTCGAAAATTTTCTTTCATGTTTTAAAGCAATTATTGATGGACATTCAAATCTTCTTGTAGCCGAACACATCCACTCCTGCTTTTGATGATGTATGGTTTGGCATTCGCACTCTTTTTTTACCCATTTTTCAGGAATTATGGGTGGACATTCAGACCTTCTTGCAGCCGAAAACCTCCGCTCCCTCTTTTGATCATACATTGTCGGGCATTCGCACCTTGTCTTACCCGCTTTTTATAAACTTTAGTCGGACATTCACACCTTCTTGCAGCTGAACGACCTCCGCTCCCTGTTTTGATCATGTATGGTCTGGCAATACTACCTTTTCTTACCCGTTTGTGAGTAATTAATCCCAAAATATTGAGCATAAAATAAGTCTTTATGCTGATGATGTGTTACTTTTCCTTCAGAACTCACAGACGTCTCTCACTCACACGATCACACTCATAAATAAATTCTCAGCACTTTCTGACTACTCTATCAACTGGTCTAAGACCACAGTTCTGCCCATTAACTGTAGGGTCCATAATATAACTGCGATCACTTTACAGTCAGGAAATATTAGATATTTAGGCATAAACATTTCCTCCAGGCTCTCAGAGCTAACAAAGCTAAATTATGTGCAATTATTAAAGACAGTAGAGGACGATCTCTCTCGTTGGAAGTCCTTACCTATATCACTTATGGGGAGAGTTACATCCATTAAAATGATGATACTACCAAAAGTTAACTATTTGTTTTCAATGATCCCCATAAAACCATCTGCTACTTGGTTTAAGTCACTAGATTCATGCATCTCCAAATTTCTGTGGAAAAACAAACCACCACGTATTAGTTTAAAAACCCTACAGAAGACCAAGGACAGTGGTGTATTAGATTTACCTCATTTTCAGCACTATTCCTTAGCCAATAGGTTACAATATATATCAAAATGGTTTAAACCTTGTTGTTGTCACAGTTCCCAGAGACGTTGTAATCGTTGAGGATTCTATATTCACCCCCTCATTAGAGGCACGTGTTGAAGATTGATGACACTGAATCTTCTTCTCTGTTCATTGCTGGCATCATTCCCAGCATCGTAAGTGTTCGTGGCATTGTTAGCCTCTTCTTCTGGATCTTGATATCGAGAATCCTTTTGTATTTCTGGTTTGTCAGTCCTCTCTCTTCGTTCACCGGAGTCTTCGTCTTTTTGTCCTTGAGTTTGCTGATTTTTTCTTCTTTTGATGCCTTGACACAATGTGACAGGTGATACCACGTGGGAGATCCTTTAACTTGGACTGCTGTCCCTGTGCTGCGAAATGGCTGTGCTGCTCAAATGGTCTCTCCTTCATCATGGTTACATGCTGCCATTCCGACATCTCGCCATTCCGACATGGGTCTCCAATTGTCGGAATGGCGACACTTAATTTTTTATCAAACGTCCCGCCATTCCGACACATTTTTCCTCCTATGGTCGGAATGGCGGTATGTTTTTTTTTTAATTTAACATACCGCTATTCCGACAGTTCCTTTTAATAGCCTATTTTTTACCCAAAACATTTTGCACTAATGATATGCCGGCGCAAATACGCCCTAAAGTTTGGCGCACAAGCTCTGCACATCCAGAGGCCACAGCCTCGCAAACAAACTTTAATAATCTATTATCAAAATCCCCTGAATTTCAAATATAAAAATACAGATATTAATGTAACTCTGGCGAGACTGAAACTGATTAAGCAGAAATACAGTGTCAGTGAGCTGTCACAGCAGCCAGCTGGAGCGGAGCTCTCCACAGAGCCAATGCGTCTTTTGCACGCTGTCATCATATGCAAAAGTAATAATTGCAATAACAGATATCACGGCTACTGCACAGGACACAGTTGCGAGCACTCTGCCTTGCCTTGCCAATAGGAGAAGAGAGAAATGACAGCATAGAACGTATAAAACACAACAAAATGCAGTAAAATCGTTTATTCATGTTATTCACGTGATTTATGAGTACTCACTCCAATTTTGGGAAGCGCGGATGGGCTTTGCGCATTTGCTTTCTTTTAGTTAACTTTCGTTTCTTTTGGATTCTTGTGCGTGTTATGGAGCCGTTTTGGTCCATGTTTGTAAGTCTTTTTTTCCTGGATTAAATTTTCGGAAGTTGAAACAAGTAGCATTGGAGTGTGTGATTGAAAACCACCGCGGACTGCTTCTCCTCCTCCAGTTGCCGAGACTTTGTGTTTTTGATAACGCTTGTCTATAAACATGTGTTAAACATATAAATTGCATGAACAGAAAGAAGGGACTCACCTGTTGAGTAACACACATTTCCTTATACGGAAAGCCTTGTCGGAATGGTGGGACATTTGAACGTCGGAATAGCGGGATGTCGGAATGGTGGGATGTCGGAATGGTGGGATGTCGGAATGGTGGGACGTTTGCATGTCGGAATGGTGGTATGTCGGAATGGTGGGATGTCGGAATGGTGGGATGTCGGAATAGCGGGATGTCAGAATGGCGGGATTTCGGAATGGTTGTTGCCACCCCCTTCATCATATACACAGTTATTTATACATCACCTTCCACCATGAAGCGTCCCTTTTTGTTTCTCTCTTTGTTCTTAAAATGCTGTTATGCATGTCTAAACCAATCCATTAAATTAGATCATTTTTGCAGTAAAGCGATCTACAATGTGCTTGGTCGCAAAGCTGCTCATCTGTGGTAAACAGCTCTTCAGAAAGGCATTCTTCAATTGATTTCACTAATTTTATGTAATAATTTTGTGATTTCCTACAAAACTACACTTCTTCTCCCATCTGTCTGAGTATTTAATATTGTCTGGGTCCCGTTAAAACATGTATTTTTCCCATCTAATTCCTTGTTTGCTTTAAAACAAGTATTGCCCATTTTCTATCCCTTCAGTAGCCAATCAGTTTGTATGGAGTACACTGGAGCAACTTGACTGATCAGTAAAACACTGCTTTTGTTGTCACCGCAAGGCTTCCCCCGTCGGTTGTTTCACTGAGACACTACTGAGTAACTATAACTCAACAGAGTTTATACACATAACATTCATATACATACTAACAAACAAACAAACAATTATTTATCGCAATTTTCTCATCTCTGTTTGAACGTACACCCAGGTAAATATTCCTGTAGTCTTCTCATACCGACTATGGACCCATTCATTGTTTAACTTCACTGTTTTGCAAATCCTAATTGAATATTACAGATTGACATTGAACTTTACTGGATAAGCAGGTCTTCATTGCATTCAGCAGCCTATATGTGAGCATCTATGTGTAAGCTGTTCTTCTTTGCATTTATCAGCAGCAAGCAATTCTTCATTGCACATGCATATGAAAATAGTAAAACAATTCCAATGCGTTAGCGAAACCTTCTATATCAGGAGTGTCCATCATGATGCTGGGAATAGAACCTCTTTCCCAGAATAGTTCAACCTTCATTACTCAACTGATCATAACTCCGCAATGAGTACATTTCAAAGTATCATTCCTCTACATGTATTCAAAAATCTATGTGTAAATATTTAATATTTCTTATATTTGTTGATGTCATTCTGTGTGCATGTGGCCTAAACCCAATCTCTGTGTGGCAATTTTAATTTAAACAAGTTGGACTCTGCCTCTGATCATTTAAAAAAGGTGTGTACCAATATCAACCTTTCTCAGGTAATTGCTGATCCTACAAAACCAAAGAGATCCTTCAAGGTTGTCCCTGATTTGCTCAATCTTAACAAATCAAACGTAGAAAATCCGCAGTATCTGAACTTGGTGTTAGTTATCACCGCTCAATAGCCTGTATCAGAATTGCAAAAATGAAAAAATTAGGTCCACGCTTGGTATTCAGATCCTGAAACATCTCCATGAGCAGGCTTTTTTTTTAACTGATCTGTTGAATAGTTATATGACACTGTTAAAATCCCAGATGAAGATCTAGCACTTGACCATTTTTGTAAATCTTCTAATTCCATAGTTGATAAACACGCCCCTTTTAAAAAGTATAGAACTTAGAACAGGTCTAGTCCCTGGCTTTCGGCAGAACTGTCTTCTTTACTTTTTTTTTTTTTTTCCCTTCAGAAGAATTGTAGTCTGAATACCTTTGATGCCAAACAGATTTGCTTTGCCAAGGGAAGTTTTATAAATGTAAAGCTCCCCTTGATGCCCATTTATTTATATCTGTTTACAATATATGACATGAACTGAACTGAACCAGACCGGGGGACAAGGAAAGAAGAAGAGGAAAGAAGACTTGGACTGCTGTCCCTGTGCTGCAGTTCAGAGTACCCACCCTTTTTGGAGTCTCTGGGGGAGGCACTGGAGAATGCTCCTACCGGAGACTCCCTCGTTCTGCTGGGGGACTTCAATGCTCACGTGCGCAATGACAGTGAGACCTGGAGGGGTGTGATTGGGAGGAAAGGCCCCCCCGATCTGAACCAGAGTGGTGTTATGTTGTTGGACTTCTGTGCTGGTCATGGACTGTCCATAACGAACACCATGTTCAGACATAAGGGTGTCCATATGTGCACTTGGCACCAGGACACCCTTGGCCGCAGTTCGATGATCGACTTTGTGGTTGTATCATCGGACTTGCGGCCGTATGTCCTGGACACTCGGGTGAAGAGAGGGGCGGAGCTGTCAACTGATCAACGCCTGGTGGTGAGTTGGCTCCGCTGGTGGGGGAGGATGCCGATCAGACCTGGCAGGCCCAAACGTATTGTGAGGGTCTGCTGAGAGCGTTTGTCAGAATCCCCCGTCAGAAGGAGCTTTAACTCCCACCTCCGGCAGAGCTTCAACCATATCCCGGGGGAGGTGGGGGACATTGAGTCCGAATGGGCCATGTTCCGTGACTCCATTGCCGAGGCAGCTGATCGGAGTTGTGGCCGTAAGGTGGTCGGTGCCTGTCGTGGCGGCAACCCTCGAACCTGCTGGTGGACACCAGTGGTGAGGGAAGCCGTCAAGCTGAAGAAAGAGTCCTATCAGGCCTTTTTGGCCAGTGGGACCCTGGAAGCAGCTGATAGGTACCGACAGGCCAGACGGGCCGCGGCGTTGGCGGTTGCAGAGGCAAAAACTCGGGCCTGGGAGGAGTTCGGTGAGACCATGGAGAACGATTTACGGACGGCCTCGAAGAGATTCTGATCCACCATCCGGCGTCTCAGGGGGGGGGAGCGGCTCACAGTCAACACTGTTTACAGTGGGGACGGGGCTTTGCTGACCTCAACTAGGGATGTTGTGAGTCGGTGGGGGGAGTACTTCGAGGAACTCCTCAATCCTACCAACACGTGCTCGGAAGAGGCAGAGTCGGAGAGCTCGGAGATGACATGAACAGTTTCTGGGGCTGAGGTTGCCGAGGTGGTCAAAAAGCTCCTCGGTGGCAAGGCCCCGGGGGTGGATGAGGTCCGTCCTGAGTTTCTCAAGGCTCTGGATGTTGTAGGGCTGTCTTGGCTGACACGCCTCTGCAGCATCGCGTGGACATCAGGGACAGTGCCTCTGGACTGGCAGATTGGGGTGGTGGTCCCCCTCTTTAAAAAGGGGGACCGGAGGGTGTGTTCCAACTATAGTATAACACTCCTCAGCCTCCCTGGTAAGGTCTATTCGGGGGTATTGGAGAGGAGGATCCGTCGGATAATCGAGCCTCGGATTCAGGAGATGCAGTGTGGCTTTCGTCCTGGCCGTGGAACAGTGGACCAGCTCTATACCCTCGGCAGGATCCTGGAGGGTGCATGGGAGTTCGCCCAACCAGTCTACATGTGTTTTGTAGACTTGGAGAAAGCGTTCGACCGTGTCCCTCGTGGAGTCCTGTGGGGGGTGCCGTCCTGACTGTTGTTTGTGCCTATGCGCCAAACAGCCCTTGATAGGGGCCGTTCGGTCTCTGTATGACCGGTGCCAGAGTTTGGTCCGCATTGCCGGCAGTAAGTCGGATACGTTTCCGGTGAGAGTTGGACTCCGTCAGGGCTGCCCTTTGTCACCGATTCTGTTCCTAACTTTTATGGACAGAATTTCTAGGCGCAGCCAGGGCGTTGAGGGTGTCCGATTTGGCGACGTCAGAATCGGGTCTCTGCTTTTTGCAGATGATGTGGTTCTGTTAGCGTCGTCAGGCCGTGACCTTCAGCTCTCACTGGAGCGATTCGCAGCCGAGTGTGAAGCGGCTGGGATGAGAATCAGCACCTCCAAATCCGAGACTATGGTTCTCAGCCGGAAAAGGGTGGAATGCTCTCTCCGGGTCGGGAATGAGATCCTTCCCCAAGAGGAGGAGTTCAAGTATCTCGGGGTCTTGTTCACGAGTGAGGGACGAATGGAGCGGGAGATTGACGGGCGGATCGGTGCGGCGTCTGCAGTGTTGCGGGCTCTGCACCGACCCGTCGTTGTGAAGAGGGAGCTGAGCCAGAAGGCGAAGCTCTCTACTTACTGGTCAATCTACGTTCCCATCCTCACCTATGGTCACGAGTTGTGGGTAGTGACCGAAAGAACAAGATCGCGAATACAAGCGGCCGAAATGGGTTTCCTCCGCAGGGTGTCTGGGCTCTCCCTTAGAGATAGGGTGAGAAGCTCAGTCATCTGGGAGGGGCTCGGAGTAGAACCGCTGCTCCTCCGCATTGAGAGGAGTCAGATGAGGTGGCTCGGGCATCTGGTTAGGATGCCCCCTGGGCGCCTCTCTGGGGAGGTGTTCCGGGCATGTCCCACTGGGAGGAGACCCCGGGGAAGACCCAGGACACGCTGGAGAGACTATGTCTCTCGGCTGGCCTGGGAACGCCTCGGGGTCCCCCCGGAAGAGCTGGAGGAAGTGGCCGGGGACAGAGACGTCTGGGTTTCTCTACTCAAGCTGCAGCCCCCGCGACCCGACCCCCGGATAAGCGGCAGATGATGGATGGATGGATGGATGGTTTAGACATGCATAACAGCATTTTAAGAACAAAGAGAGAAACAAAAAGGGACAACGCTTCATGGTGGAAGGTGATGTATAAATAACTGTGTATATGACGAAGGGGGTGGCAACACCCATTCCGAAATCCCGCCATTCTGACATCCCGCTATTCCGACATCCCACCATTCCGACATACCACCATTCCGACATACCACCATTCCGACATGCAAACGTCCCACCATTCCGACATCCCACCATTCCGACATCCCGTTATTCCGACGTTCAAATGTCCCACCATTCCGACAAGGCTTTCCGTATAAGGAAATGTGTGTTACTCAACAGGTGAGTCCCTTCTTTCTGTTCATGCAATTTATATGTTTAACACATGTTTATAGACAAGCGTTATTAAAAACACAAAGTCTCGGCAACTGGAGGAGGAGAAGCAGTCCGCGGTGGTTTTCAATCACACACTCCAATGCAACTTGTTTCAACTTCCGAAAATTTAATCCAGGAAAAAAAGGCTTACAAACATGGACCAAAACGGCTCCATAACACGCACAAGAATCCAAAAGAAACGAAAGTTAACTAAAAGAAAGCAAATAAAAAGTATGAAGTGGTCAAAATTGGTTTTACGCATGCCTATGTGCGTCTGGCACATGCGTCTTCGGGCTCTCCCACGTTGGTTTGTGGATGAAAGCTATATGTTCAGCTGTAATGTCATGTAAAAACAATCTCTACATGACATTTACTCCCAGGTGTGACCAGTTAGGTCCTTAAGATATCAACAGGCTGTATAAAGCCTTGCGCAACGGCTGTGTGTTTGTGACAAATGCGCAAAGCCCATCCGCGCTTCCCAAAATTGGAGCGAGTACTCATAAATCACGTGAATAACATGAATAAACGTTTTTACTGCATTTTGTTGTGTTTTATACGTTCTATGCTGTCATTTCTCTCTTCTCCTATTGGCAAGGCAAGGCAGAGTGCTCGCAACTGTGTCCTGTGCAGTAGCCGTGATATCTGTTATTGCAATTATTACTTTTGCATATGATGACAGCGTGCAAAAGACGCATGGGCTCTGTGGAGAGCGCCGCTCCAGCTGGCTGCTGTGACAGCTCACTGACACTGTATTTCTGCTTAATCAGTTTCAGTCTCGCCAGAGTTACATTAATATCTGTATTTTTATATTTGAAATTCAGGGGATTTTGATAATAGATTATTAAAGTTTGTTTGCCGGCATATCATTAGTGCAAAATGTTTTGGGTAAAAAATAGGCTATTAAAAGGAACTGTCGGAATGGCGGTATGTTAAAAAAAAAAAAAACATACCGCCATTCCGACCATAGGAGGAAAAAAGTTTCGGAATGGCGGGACATTTGATAAAAAATTAAGTGTCGCCATTCCGACATGGGTCTCCAATTGTCGGAATGGCGACACTTAATTTTTGGTTTTATGGGGATCATTGAGAACAAATAGTTAACTTTTGGTAGTATCATCATTTTAATGGATGTAACTCTCCCCATAAATGATATAGTTAAGGACTTCCAACGAGAGAGATCGTCCTCTACTGTCTTTAATAATTGCACATAATTTAGCTTTGTTAGCTCTGAGAGCCTGGAGGAAATGTTTATGCCTAAATATCTAATATTTCCTGACTGTAAAGTGATCGCAGGTATATTATGGACCCTACAGTTAATGGGCAGAACTGTGGTCTTAGACCAGTTGATAGAGTAGTCAGAAAGTGCTGAGAATTTATTTATGAGTGTGATCATGTGAGTGAGAGACGTCTGTGAGTTCTGAAGGAAAAGTAATACATCATCAGCATAAAGACTTATTTTATGCTCAATATTTTGGGATTAATTACTCACAAACGGTTAAGAAAAGGTAGTATTGCCAGACCATACATGATCAAAACAGGGAGCGGAGGTCGTTCAGCTGCAAGAAGGTGTGAATGTCCGACTAAAGTTTATAAAAAGCGGGTAAGACAAGGTGCGAATGCCCGACAATGTATGATCAAAAGAGGGAGCGGAGGTTTTCGGCTGCAAGAAGGTCTGAATGTCCACCCATAATTCCTGAAAAATGGGTAAAAAAAGAGTGCGAATGCCAAACCATACATCATCAAAAGCAGGAGTGGATGTGTTCGGCTACAAGAA
The DNA here is from genome assembly GCF_036924035.1 of Leuresthes tenuis. Classification (NCBI taxonomy): domain Eukaryota; kingdom Metazoa; phylum Chordata; class Actinopteri; order Atheriniformes; family Atherinopsidae; genus Leuresthes; species Leuresthes tenuis. Next base: position 26,377,938 of record NW_027325374.1, read on the forward strand.
GATTTGAATGTCCATCAATAATTGCTTTAAAACATGAAAGAAGATTTTCGAATATCAAACAGCACATGATCATAAGCGGGAGAGGAGTTGTTCAGCTACAAGAAGGTGTGAATGTCCACCCATAATTACTGAAAAATGGGTAAGAAAAGGTGAGAATGCCCAACCATACATCATCATAAGCAGGAGTGGATGTGTTCGGCTACAAGAAGGTTTAAATGTCCGACCATAGTTTGTAAAAAGCGGGTAAGAAAAGGTGAAAATACCCGACTGTACACAATCAAAAGAGGGAGCGGAGTTGTTCAGCAACAAAGAGTGAAAGTCTGACCATGGTTTGTAAAAAGTGGGTAAGAATGCCGGTCCATACATCATCAAAAGCGGGAGAGGTGGTGTTCAGCTGCAAGTAGGTGTGAATGTCCAGCCATAATTACTCACAAATGGGTAAGAAAAGGTAGTATTGCCAGACCATACATGATCAAAACAGGGAGCGGAGGTGGTTAAGCTGCAAGAAGGTGTTAATGTCCGACTAAGGTTTGTAAAAAGCGGGTAAGAAAAGGTGCGAATGCCCGACAATGTATGATCAAAAGAGGGAGCGGAGGTTTTCGGCTGAAAGAAGGTCTGAATGTCCAACCATAATTTGTAAAAACCGGGGAAGAAAAGGCTCGAAAGCCCGACTATACACCATCAAAAGCTGGAGCGGAGGTGTTCAGCTGCAAGGTCTGAATGTCCATCAATAATTGCTAGAAAACATGAAAGAGAATTTTTGAATATCAAACCGCACATGATAATAAGCGGGAGAGGAGGTGTTCAGCTGCAAGAAGGTGTGAATGTCCACCCATAATTACTGAAAAATGGGTAAGAAAAGGTGCGAATTCCCAACCATACATCATCAAATGCACGAGTGGATGTGTTCGGCTACAAGAAGGTTTGAATATCCGACCATAGTTTGTAAAAAGCGGGTAAGAAAAGGTTCGAATGCCCGAACATACACCATCAAAAGAGGTAGCGGAGGTGTTCCGCTGTAAGACGGTGTGAATGTCCGATCATAGTTGGTAAAAAGCGGGTAAGAAAAGGTTAAAATACCCGACTGTACACCATCAAAAGAGGGAGCGGAGTTGTTCAGCTAAGAGAAGGTGTGAAAGTCCGACCATGGTTTGTAAAAAGCGGGTAAGAAAAGGTTCGTATGCCCGAATATACACTATCAAAACCGGAAGCGTAGGTGTTCGGCTGCAAGAAGGTGTGAACGTCCGACCAAAGTTTGTGAAAAAGCAGTTAAGAAAAGGTTCGAATATCTAACCAAACATAATCAAAAGCGGGAGCAGAGCTGTTCGACTGCAAGTAGGTGTGAATGTCAGAGAATAATTTGCAAAAAGCTGATGAGAAAGGGTGAGAAATCCCGACTATACACCATCAAATGCGGTAGCGGAGTTGTTCGGCTGTGAGTAGGTGTGATTCTCCAACCATAATTGCTGAAAAATGTGTTAGAAAAGGTAAGAATGCCGGTCCATACATCATCAAAAGCGGGAGAGGTGGTGTTCGGCTGCAAGTAGGTGTGAATGTCCATTAATAATTGCTTTAAAACATGAAAGAAAATTTTCGAATATCAAACCTTACATGATCATTAGCGGGAGAGGAGGTGTTCAGCTGCAAGAAGGTGTGAATATCCACCCATAATTACTGAAAAATGGGTAGGAAAAGATGCGAATGTCCAACCATAAATCATCAAAAGCAGGAGTGGAGTTGTTCAGCTACAAGAAGGTATGAAAGTCCAACCATGGTTTGTAAAAAGCGGGTAAGAGAAGGTTCGAATACCCGAATATATACCATCAAAAGCGGAAGCGGAGGTGTTCGGCTGCAAGAAGGTGTGAACGTCCGACCAAAGTTTGTAAAAAGCAGTTAAGAAAAGGTTTGAATATCCAACCGAACATAATCAAAAGTGGGAGCAGAGCTGTTCGACTGCAAGTAGGTGTGAATGTCAGATCATAATTGCTGAAAAATGTGATAGAAAAGACTAGAATGCCGGACAATACATCATCAAAAGCGGGAGAGGTGGTTTTTCGGCTGCAAGTAGGTGTGAATGTCCAGACATAATTACTCAGAAACGGGGGAAGAAAAGGTAGTATTTCCAGACGACACATGATCAAAACAGGGAATGGAGGTGGTTCAGCTGCAAGGTGTGAATGTCTGACTAAAGTTTGTAAAAACCGTGTAAGACAAGGGGCGAATGCCCGACAATGTATGATCAAAAGAGGGAGCGGAGGTTTTCGGCTGCAAGGTCTGAATGTCCAACCACAATTTGTAAAAATCGGGGAAGAAAAGGCTCGAAAGCCTGACTATACACCATCAAAAGCGGGAGCAGAGGTGTTCCGGTGCAAGAAGGTCTGAATGTCCGACCAAAAATTACTGAAAAATGGGTAAGAATAGGTGCGAATGCCAAATCATACATCATCAAAAGCAGGAGCGGATGTGTTCGGCTACAAGAAGGTTTGAATGTCCAACCATAGTAAGTAATAGGCGGGGAAGAAAAGGCTCGAATGCCCGACTATATACCATCAAAAGCGGAAGCGGAGGTGTTCGGCTGCAAGACGGTGTGAACGTCCGACCAAAGTTTGTAAAAAGCAGTTAAGAAAATGTTCGAATATCCAACCAAACATAATCAAAAGCGGGAGCAGAGCTGTTCGACTGCAAGTAGGTGTGAATGTCAGATCATAATTTGCAAAAAGCTGTTGAGAAAGGGTGAGAATGCCCGACTATACACTATCAAATGTGGGAGCGGAGGTGTTCGTCTGTGAGTAGGTGTGAATGTCCGACCATAATTGCTGAAAAATGTGTTAGAAAAGGTAAGAATGCCGGACCATATATCATCAAAAGCGGGAGAGGTTGTGTTCGGCTGCAAGTAGGTGTGAATGTCAGACCATAATTGCTGAAAAATGTGTTAGAAAAGGTAAGAATACTGAACCATACATCATCAAAAGCGGTAGAGGTGGTGTTCGGCTGCAAGAAGGTGTGAAAGTCCGACAATGTTTTGTAAAAAGCGGGTAATAAAAGGTTCGAATGCCCGAATATACATCATCAAAAGCGGAAGCGGAGGTGTTCGGATGCAAGAAGGTGTGAACGTCCGACCAAAGTTTGTAAAAAGCAGTGAAAAGCGTGAAAAAGCTTTTCGTGAGTTCTGCATGATTTGGGATTTTGCTTATAAAATGCATTACTTCACTCAAACTATGTTAAAACTGATTTGTTCTTCATATTTACCATGTCTACAAAGATTTAAACAAAAAAACAACGTTGTACTTTGCAGTAAAAGAAAGAGCAAATCTAAAGTTTCAGGAATCCGAGTATAAGCCTGCTTTCATGAGTTCTGCACGATTTCGGATTTTGCTATAAAATGAATTGCTTTGCTCAAACCAAGTTAAAACTGCTTTGTCCTTCCATATTCATCAATGTCTAGATCGACTTCAACAAAGAAAAACATTGGACTTTGAAGAAGTTGAAATCCATCTACACATTGATAAATATGAAGGACAAAGCAGTTCCCACTTGCCCATAAGAAAATAAGCTTATTCTCGGATTCCTGATCAGTTCAGGAAACTTCAGTTTTGCTCTTTCTTCTACTGCAAAATACAATGTTTTTCTTTGTTGAAGTCGATCTAGACATTGATAAATATGAATGAAAAAGCAGTTTTAACTTGGTTTGAGTGAATGAATTCATTTTATACATAAAATCCGAAATCGTGAAGAACTCATGAAAATAAGCTTATTCTCGGATTCCTAAAACTTTTGATTGGCTCTTTCTTTTACTGCAAAGTACAACGTTGTTTTTTTGTTTAAATCTATCGAGACATTGATAAATATGAAGGTAAAAGCCGTTTTAACATAGTTTGAGTGAAGGAATTGATTTTATAGATAAAATCCCAAATCATGCAGAACTCCTCAAAAGGGGCGTATGGCTTAATCACAAGTGTGGCTCTTTCTCATTCAGGGTAGTATGAGGAAGTTTATGCTTGAAATATATGTAGAAATGGGTACATATGAAGGACAAAGCAGTGTTAACTTAGTTTGAGTGAAGGAATTCATTTTATACATAAAATCCCAAATCATGCAGAACGTATGAAAAGAAGCTTATTCTCGGATTCCTGATCCTTCAGTTTTGCTCTTTCTTCTACTGCAAAATACAATGTTGTTCTTTGTTGAAGTCGATCTAGACATTGATAAATATGAAGGAAAAAGCAGTTTTAACTTGGTTTGAGTGAATGAATTCATTTTATACATAAAATCCCAAATCATGCAGAACGTATGAAAAGAAGCTTATTCTCGGATTCCTGATCCTTCAGTTTTGCTCTTTCTTCTACTGCAAAATACAATGTTGTTCTTTGTTGAAGTCGATCTAGACATTGATAAATATGAAGGAAAAAGCAGTTTTAACTTGGTTTGAGTGAATGAATTCATTTTATACATAAAATCCGAAATCGTGCAGAACTCATGAAAATAAGCTTATTCTCGGATTCCTAAAACTTTTGATTTGCTCTTTCTTTTATTGCAAAGTACAACGTTGTTTTTTTGTTTAAATCTATCGAGACATTGATAAATATGAAGGTAAAAGCCGTTTTAACATAGTTTGAGTGAAGGAATTAATTTTATAGATAAAATCCCAAACCATGCAGAACTCCTCAAAAGGGTCGTATGGCTTAATCACAAGTTTGGCTCTTTCTCATTCAGGGTAGTATGAGAACGTTTATGCTTGAAATATATGTAGAAATGGGTACATATGAAGGACAAAGCAGTGTTAACTTAGTTTGCGTGAAGGAATTCATTTTATACATAAAATCCGAAATCGTGCAGAACTCATGAAAATAAGCTTATTCTCGGATTCCTAAAACTTTTGATTTGCACTTTCTTTTACTGCAAAGTACAACGTTGTTTTTTGTTGAAATCTATCTAGACATTGATAAATACGAGCCGAAACTCTGCTGCCGCTTTTGATAATTTATGGTTGGGCATTCTCACCCTTTCTCATCAGCTTTTTGCAAATTATTCTCTGACATTCACACCTACTTGCAGTCGAACAGCTCTGCTCCCGCTTTTGATTATGTTTGGTTAGATATTCGAACCTTTTCTTAACTGCTTTTTCACAAACTTTGGTCGGACGTTCACACCTTCTTGCAGCCGAACACCTACGCTTCCGGTTTTGATAGTGTATATTCGGGAATACGAACCTTTTCTTACCCGCTTTTTACAAACCATGGTCGGACTTTCACACCTTCTCTTAGCTGAACAACTCCGCTCCCTCTTTTGATGGTGTACAGTCGGGTATTTTAACCTTTTCTTACCCGCTTTTTACCAACTATGATCGGACATTCACACCGTCTTACAGCGGAACACCTCCGCTACCTCTTTTGATGGTGTATGTTCGGGCATTCGAACCTTTTCTTACCCGCTTTTTAAAACCAGGGTCGGACTTTCACACCTTTTAGTAGCCGAACAACTCCGCTCCCGCTATTGATTGTGTACAGTCGGGTATTTTAACCTTTTCTTACCCGCTTTTTACAAACCATGGTCGGACTTTCACACCTTCTCTTAGCTGAACAACTCCGCTCCCTCTTTTGATTGTGTACAGTCGGGTATTTTAACCTTTTCTTACCCGCTTTTTACCAACTATGATTGGACATTCACACCTTACAGCGGAACACCTCCGCTCCCTCTTTTGATGGTGTATGTTTGGGCATTCGAACCTTTTCTTACCCGCTTTTTACAAACTATGGTCGGACATTCAAACCTTCTTGTAGCCGAACACATCCACTCGTGCATTAGATGATGTATGGTTGGGAATTCGCACCTTTTCTTACCCATTTTTCAGTAATTATGGGTGGACATTCACACCTTCTTGCAGCTGAACACCTCCTCTCCCGCTTATTATCATGTGCGGTTTGATATTCGAAAATTCTCTTTCATGTTTTCTAGCAATTATTGATGGACATTCAGACCTTGCAGCTGAACACCTCCGCTCCAGCTTTTGATGGTGTATAGTCGGGCTTTCGAGCCTTTTCTTCCCCGGTTTTTACAAATTATGGTTGGACATTCAGACCTTCTTTCAGCCGAAAACCTCCGCTCCCTCTTTTGATCATACATTGTCGGGCATTCGCACCTTTTCTTACCCGCTTTTTACAAACCTTAGTCGGACATTAACACCTTCTTGCAGCTTAACCACCTCCGCTCCCTGTTTTGATCATGTATGGTCTGGCAATACTACCTTTTCTTACCCATTTGTGAGTAATTATGGCTGGACATTCACACCTACTTGCAGCCGAACACCACCTCTCCCGCTTTTGATGATGTATGGACCGGCATTCTTATCCACTTTTTACAAACCATGGTCAGACTTTCACTCTTTGTTGCTGAACAACTCCGCTCCCTCTTTTGATTGTGTACAGTCGGGTATTTTCACCTTTTCTTACCCGCTTTTTACAAACTATGGTCGGACATTTAAACCTTCTTGTAGCCGAACACATCCACTCCTGCTTATGATGATGTATGGTTGGGCATTCTCACCTTTTCTTACCCATTTTTCAGTAATTATGGGTGGACATTCACACCTTCTTGTAGCTGAACAACTCCTCTCCCGCTTATGATCATGTGCTGTTTGATATTCGAAAATCTTCTTTCATGTTTTAAAGCAATTATTGATGGACATTCAAATCTTCTTGTAGCCGAACACATCCACTCCTGCTTTTGATGATGTATGGTTTGGCATTCGCACTCTTTTTTTACCCATTTTTCAGGAATTATGGGTGGACATTCAGACCTTCTTGCAGCCGAAAACCTCCGCTCCCTCTTTTGATCATACATTGTCGGGCATTCGCACCTTGTCTTACCCGCTTTTTATAAACTTTAGTCGGACATTCACACCTTCTTGCAGCTGAACGACCTCCGCTCCCTGTTTTGATCATGTATGGTCTGGCAATACTACCTTTTCTTAACCGTTTGTGAGTAATTAATCCCAAAATATTGAGCATAAAATAAGTCTTTATGCTGATGATGTATTACTTTTCCTTCAGAACTCACAGACGTCTCTCACTCACACGATCACACTCATAAATAAATTCTCAGCACTTTCTGACTACTCTATCAACTGGTCTAAGACCACAGTTCTGCCCATTAACTGTAGGGTCCATAATATACCTGCGATCACTTTACAGTCAGGAAATATTAGATATTTAGGCATAAACATTTCCTCCAGGCTCTCAGAGCTAACAAAGCTAAATTATGTGCAATTATTAAAGACAGTAGAGGACAATCTCTCTCGTTGGAAGTCCTTAACTATATCATTTATGGGGAGAGTTACATCCATTAAAATGATGATACTACCAAAAGTTAACTATTTGTTCTCAATGATCCCCATAAAACCAAAAATTAAGTGTCGCCATTCCGACAATTGGAGACCCATGTCGGAATGGCGACACTTAATTTTTTATCAAATGTCCCGCCATTCCGAAACTTTTTTCCTCCTATGGTTGGAATGGCGGTATGTTTTTTTTTTTTTTAACATACCGCCATTCCGACAGTTCCTTTTAATAGCCTATTTTTTACCCAAAACATTTTGCACTAATGATATGCCGGCAAACAAACTTTAATAATCTATTATCAAAATCCCCTGAATTTCAAATATAAAAATACAGATATTAATGTAACTCTGGCGAGACTGAAACTGATTAAGCAGAAATACAGTGTCAGTGAGCTGTCACAGCAGCCAGCTGGAGCGGCGCTCTCCACAGAGCCCATGCGTCTTTTGCACGCTGTCATCATATGCAAAAGTAATAATTGCAATAACAGATATCACGGCTACTGCACAGGACACAGTTGCGAGCACTCTGCCTTGCCTTGCCAATAGGAGAAGAGAGAAATGACAGCATAGAACGTATAAAACACAACAAAATGCAGTAAAATCGTTTATTCATGTTATTCACGTGATTTATGAGTACTCGCTCCAATTTTGGGAAGCGCGGATGGGCTTTGCGCATTTGCTTTCTTTTAGTTAACTTTCGTTTCTTTTGGATTCTTGTGCGTGTTATGGAGCCGTTTTGGTCCATGTTTGTAAGTCTTTTTTTCCTGGATTAAATTTTCGGAAGTTGAAACAAGTAGCATTGGAGTGTGTGATTGAAAACCACCGCGGACTGCTTCTCCTCCTCCAGTTGCAGAGACTTTGTGTTTTTGATAACGCTTGTCTATAAACATGTGTTTATGTCGGAATGGTGGGATGTCGGAATGGTGGGACGTTTGCATGTCGGAATGGTGGTATGTCGGAATGGTGGGATGTCGGAATGGTGGGATGTCGGAATAGCGGGATGTCAGAATGGCGGGATTTCGGAATGGTTGTTGCCACCCCCTTCATCATATACACAGTTATTTATACATCACCTTCCACCATGAAGCGTCCCTTTTTGTTTCTCTCTTTGTTCTTAAAATGCTGTTATGCATGTCTAAACCAATCCATTAAATTAGATCATTTTTGCAGTAAAGCGATCTACAATGTGCTTGGTCGCAAAGCTGCTCATCTGTGGTAAACAGCTCTTCAGAAAGGCATTCTTCAATTGATTTCACTAATTTTATGTAATAATTTTGTGATTTCCTACAAAACTACACTTCTTCTCCCATCTGTCTGAGTATTTAATATTGTCTGGGTCCCGTTAAAACATGTATTTTTCCCATCTAATTCCTTGTTTGCTTTAAAACAAGTATTGCCCATTTTCTATCCCTTCAGTAGCCAATCAGTTTGTATGGAGTACACTGGAGCAACTTGACTGATCAATAAAACACTGCTTTTGTTGTCACCGCAAGGCTTCCCCCGTCGGTTGTTTCACTGAGACACTACTGAGTAACTATAACTCAACACAGTTTATACACATAACATTCATATACATACTAACAAACAAACAAACAATTATTTATCACAATTTTCTCATCTCTGTTTGAACGTACACCCAGGTAAATATTCCTGTAGTCTTCTCATACCGACTATGGACCCATTCATTGTTTAACTTCACTGTTTTGCAAATCCTAATTGAATATTACAGATTGACATTGAACTTTACTGGATAAGCAGGTCTTCATTGCATTCAGCAGCCTATATGTGAGCATCTATGTGTAAGCTGTTCTTCTTTGCATTTATCAGCAGCAAGCAATTCTTCATTGCACATGCATATGAAAATAGTAAAACAATTCCAATGCGTTAGCGAAACCTTCTATATCAGGAGTGTCCATCATGATGCTGGGAATAGAACCTCTTTCCCAGAATAGTTCAACCTTCATTACTCAACTGATCATAACTCCGCAATGAGCACATTTCAAAGTATCATTCCTCTACATGTATTCAAAAATCTATGTGTAAATATTTAATATTTCTTATATTTGTTGATGTCATTCTGTGTGCATGTGGCCTAAACCCAATCTCTGTGTGGCAATTTTAATTTAAACAAGTTGGACTCTGCCTCTGATCATTTAAAAAAGGTGTGTACCAATATCAACCTTTCTCAGGTAATTGCTGATCCTACAAAACCAAAGAGATCCTTCAAGGTTGTCCCTGATTTGCTCAATCTTAACAAATCAAACGTAGAAAATCCGCAGTATCTGAACTTGGTGTTAGTTATCACCGCTCAATAGCCTGTATCAGAATTGCAAAAATGAAAAAATTAGGTCCACGCTTGGTATTCAGATCCTGAAACATCTCCATGAGCAGGCTTTTTTTAACTGATCTGTTGAATAGTTATATGACACTGTTAAAATCCCAGATGAAGATCTAGCACTTGACCATTTTTGTAAATCTTCTAATTCCATAGTTGATAAACACGCCCCTTTTAAAAAGTATAGAACTTAGAACAGGTCTAGTCCCTGGCTTTCGGCAGAACTGTCTTCTTTACTTTTTTTTTTTTTTTCCCTTCAGAAGAATTGTAGTCTGAATACCTTTGATGCCAAACAGATTTGCTTTGCCAAGGGAAGTTTTATAAATGTAAAGCTCCCCTTGATGCCCATTTATTTATTTCTGTTTACAATATATGACATGAACTGAACTGAACCAGACCGGGGGACAAGGAAAGAAGAAGAGGAAAGAAGACTTGGACTGCTGTCCCTGTGCTGCAGTTCAGAGTACCCACCCTTTTTGGAGTCTCTGGGGGAGGCACTGGAGAATGCTCCTACCGGAGACTCCCTCGTTCTGCTGGGGGACTTCAATGCTCACGTGCGCAATGACAGTGAGACCTGGAGGGGTGTGATTGGGAGGAACGGCCCCCCCGATCTGAACCAGAGTGGTGTTATGTTGTTGGACTTCTGTGCTGGTCATGGACTGTCCATAACGAACACCATGTTCAGACATAAGGGTGTCCATATGTGCACTTGGCACCAGGACACCCTTGGCCGCAGTTCGATGATCGACTTTGTGGTTGTATCATCGGACTTGCGGCCGTATGTCCTGGACACTCGGGTGAAGAGAGGGGCGGAGCTGTCAACTGATCAACGCCTGGTGGTGAGTTGGCTCCGCTGGTGGGGGAGGATGCCGATCAGACCTGGCAGGCCCAAACGTATTGTGAGGGTCTGCTGGGAGCGTTTGTCAGAATCCCCCGTCAGAAGGAGCTTTAACTCCCACCTCCGGCAGAGCTTCAACCATATCCCGGGGGAGGTGGGGGACATTGAGTCCGAATGGGCCATGTTCCGTGACTCCATTGCCGAGGCAGCTGATCGGAGTTGTGGCCGTAAGGTGGTCGGTGCCTGTCGTGGCGGCAACCCTCGAACCTGCTGGTGGACACCAGTGGTGAGGGAAGCCGTCAAGCTGAAGAAAGAGTCCTATCGGGCCTTTTTGGCCAGTGGGACCCTGGAAGCAGCTGATAGGTACCGACAGGCCAGACGGGCCGCGGCGTTGGCGGTTGCAGAGGCAAAAACTCGGGCCTGGGAGGAGTTCGGTGAGACCATGGAGAACGATTTACGGACGGCCTCGAAGAGATTCTGATCCACCATCCGGCGTCTCAGGGGGGGGGAGCGGCTCACAGTCAACACTGTTTACAGTGGGGACGGGGCTTTGCTGACCTCAACTAGGGATGTTGTGAGTCGGTGGGGGGAGTACTTCGAGGAACTCCTCAATCCTACCAACACGTGCTCGGAAGAGGCAGAGTCGGAGAGCTCGGAGACGGGGCCTCCCATTTCTGGGGCTGAGGTTGCCGAGGTGGTCAAAAAGCTCCTCGGTGGCAAGGCCCCGGGGGTGGATGAGGTCCGTCCTGAGTTTCTCAAGGCTCTGGATGTTGTAGGGCTGTCTTGGCTGACACGCCTCTGCAGCATCGCGTGGACATCGGGGACAGTGCCTCTGGACTGGCAGATTGGGGTGGTGGTCCCCCTCTTTAAAAAGGGGGACCGGAGGGTGTGTTCCAACTATAGTATAACACTCCTCAGCCTCCCTGGTAAGGTCTATTCGGGGGTATTGGAGAGGAGGATCCGTCGGATAATCGAGCCTCGGATTCAGGAGATGCAGTGTGGCTTTCGTCCTGGCCGTGGAACAGTGGACCAGCTCTATACCCTCGGCAGGATCCTGGAGGGTGCATGGGAGTTCGCCCAACCAGTCTACATGTGTTTTGTAGACTTGGAGAAAGCGTTCGACCGTGTCCCTCGTGGAGTCCTGTGGGGGGTGCTCCGTCCTGACTGTTGTTTGTGCCTATGCGCCAAACAGCCCTTGATAGGGGCCGTTCGGTCTCTGTATGACCGGTGCCAGAGTTTGGTCCGCATTGCCGGCAGTAAGTCGGATACGTTTCCGGTGAGAGTTGGACTCCGTCAGGGCTGCCCTTTGTCACCGATTCTGTTCCTAACTTTTATGGACAGAATTTCTAGGCGCAGCCAGGGCGTTGAGGGTGTCCGATTTGGCGACGTCAGAATCGGGTCTCTGCTTTTTGCAGATGATGTGGTTCTGTTAGCGTCGTCAGGCCGTGACCTTCAGCTCTCACTGGAGCGATTCGCAGCCGAGTGTGAAGCGGCTGGGATGAGAATCAGCACCTCCAAATCCGAGACTATGGTTCTCAGCCGGAAAAGGGTGGAATGCTCTCTCCGGGTCGGGAATGAGATCCTTCCCCAAGTGGAGGAGTTCAAGTATCTCGGGGTCTTGTTCACGAGTGAGGGACGAATGGAGCGGGAGATTGACGGGCGGATCGGTGCGGCGTCTGCAGTGTTGCGGGCTCTGCACCGACCCGTCGTTGTGAAGAGGGAGCTGAGCCAGAAGGCGAAGCTCTCTACTTACTGGTCAATCTACGTTCCCATCCTCACCTATGGTCACGAGTTGTGGGTAGTGACCGAAAGAACAAGATCGCGAATACAAGCGGCCGAAATGGGTTTCCTCCGCAGGGTGTCTGGGCTCTCCCTTAGAGATAGGGTGAGAAGCTCAGTCATCTGGGAGGGGCTCGGAGTAGAACCGCTGCTCCTCCGCATTGAGAGGAGTCAGATGAGGTGGCTCGGGCATCTGGTTAGGATGCCCCCTGGGCGCCTCTCTGGGGAGGTGTTCCGGGCATGTCCCACTGGGAGGAGACCCCGGGGAAGACCCAGGACACGCTGGAGAGACTATGTCTCTCGGCTGGCCTGGGAACGCCTCGGGGTCCCCCCGGAAGAGCTGGAGGAAGTGGCCGGGGACAGAGACGTCTGGGTTTCTCTACTCAAGCTGCAGCCCCCGCGACCCGACCCCCGGATAAGCGGCAGATGATAGATGGATGGATGGATGGTTTAGACATGCATAACAGCATTTTAAGAACAAAGAGAGAAACAAAAAGGGACAACGCTTCATGGTGGAAGGTGATGTATAAATAACTGTGTATATGACGAAGGGGGTGGCAACACCCATTCCGAAATCCCGCCATTCTGACATCCCGCTATTCCGACATCCCACCATTCCGACATACCACCATTCCGACATACCACCATTCCGACATGCAAACGTCCCACCATTCCGACATCCCACCATTCCGACATCCCACCATTCCGACATCCCGTTATTCCGACGTTCAAATGTCCCACCATTCCGACAAGGCTTTCCGTATAAGGAAATGTGTGTTACTCAACAGGTGAGTCCCTTCTTTCTGTTCATGCAATTTATATGTTTAACACATGTTTATAGACAAGCGTTATTAAAAACACAAAGTCTCGGCAACTGGAGGAGGAGAAGCAGTCCGCGGTGGTTTTCAATCACACACTCCAATGCAACTTGTTTCAACTTCCGAAAATTTAATCCAGGAAAAAAAGGCTTACAAACATGGACCAAAACGGCTCCATAACACGCACAAGAATCCAAAAGAAACGAAAGTTAACTAAAAGAAAGCAAATAAAAAGTATGAAGTGGTCAAAATTGGTTTTACGCATGCCTATGTGCGTCTGGCACATGCGTCTTCGGGCTCTCCCACGTTGGTTTGTGGATGAAAGCTATATGTTCAGCTGTAATGTCATGTAAAAACAATCTCTACATGACATTTACTCCCAGGTGTGACCAGTTAGGTCCTTAAGATATCAACAGGCTGTATAAAGCCTTGCGCAACGGCTGTGTGTTTGTGACAAATGCGCAAAGCCCATCCGCGCTTCCCAAAATTGGAGCGAGTACTCATAAATCACGTGAATAACATGAATAAACGTTTTTACTGCATTTTGTTGTGTTTTATACGTTCTATGCTGTCATTTCTCTCTTCTCCTATTGGCAAGGCAAGGCAGAGTGCTCGCAACTGTGTCCTGTGCAGTAGCCGTGATATCTGTTATTGCAATTATTACTTTTGCATATGATGACAGCGTGCAAAAGACGCATGGGCTCTGTGGAGAGCGCCGCTCCAGCTGGCTGCTGTGACAGCTCACTGACACTGTATTTCTGCTTAATCAGTTTCAGTCTCGCCAGAGTTACATTAATATCTGTATTTTTATATTTGAAATTCAGGGGATTTTGATAATAGATTATTAAAGTTTGTTTGCCGGCATATCATTAGTGCAAAATGTTTTGGGTAAAAAATAGGCTATTAAAAGGAACTGTCGGAATGGCGGTATGTTAAAAAAAAAAAAAGCATACCGCCATTCCAACCATAGGAGGAAAAAATTAAGTGTCGCCATTCCGACATGGGTCTCCAATTGTCGGAATGGCGACACTTAATTTTTGGTTTTATGGGGATCATTGAGAACAAATAGTTAACTTTTGGTAGTATCATCATTTTAATGGATGTAACTCTCCCCATAAATGATATAGTTAAGGACTTCCAACGAGAGAGATCGTCCTCTACTGTCTTTAATAATTGCACATAATTTAGCTTTGTTAGCTCTGAGAGCCTGGAGGAAATGTTTATGCCTAAATATCTAATATTTCCTGACTGTAAAGTGATCGCAGGTATATTATGGACCCTACAGTTAATGGGCAGAACTGTGGTCTTAGACCAGTTGATAGAGTAGTCAGAAAGTGCTGAGAATTTATTTATGAGTGTGATCGTGTGAGTGAGAGACGTCTGTGAGTTCTGAAGGAAAAGTAATACATCATCAGCATAAAGACTTATTTTATGCTCAATATTTTGGGATTAATTACTCACAAACGGTTAAGAAAAGGTAGTATTGCCAGACCATACATGATCAAAACAGGGAGCGGAGGTCGTTCAGCTGCAAGAAGGTGTGAATGTCCGACTAAAGTTTATAAAAAGCGGGTAAGACAAGGTGCGAATGCCCGACAATGTATGATCAAAAGAGGGAGCGGAGGTTTTCGGCTGCAAGAAGGTCTGAATGTCCACCCATAATTCCTGAAAAATGGGTAAAAAAAGAGTGCGAATGCCAAACCATACATCATCAAAAGCAGGAGTGGATGTGTTCGGCTACAAGAAGATTTGAATGTCCATCAATAATTGCTTTAAAACATGAAAGAAGATTTTCGAATATCAAACAGCACATGATCATAAGCGGGAGAGGAGTTGTTCAGCTACAAGAAGGTGTGAATGTCCACCCATAATTACTGAAAAATGGGTAAGAAAAGGTGAGAATGCCCAACCATACATCATCATAAGCAGGAGTGGATGTGTTCGGCTACAAGAAGGTTTAAATGTCCGACCATAGTTTGTAAAAAGCGGGTAAGAAAAGGTGAAAATACCCGACTGTACACAATCAAAAGAGGGAGCGGAGTTGTTCAGCAACAAAGAGTGAAAGTCTGACCATGGTTTGTAAAAAGTGGGTAAGAATGCCGGTCCATACATCATCAAAAGCGGGAGAGGTGGTGTTCGGCTGCAAGTAGGTGTGAATGTCCAGCCATAATTACTCACAAATGGGTAAGAAAAGGTAGTATTGCCAGACCATACATGATCAAAACAGGGAGCGGAGGTGGTTAAGCTGCAAGAAGGTGTTAATGTCCGACTAAGGTTTGTAAAAAGCGGGTAAGAAAAGGTGCGAATGCCCGACAATGTATGATCAAAAGAGGGAGCGGAGGTTTTCGGCTGAAAGAAGGTCTGAATGTCCAACCATAATTTGTAAAAACCGGGGAAGAAAAGGCTCGAAAGCCCGACTATACACCATCAAAAGCTGGAGCGGAGGTGTTCAGCTGCAAGGTCTGAATGTCCATCAATAATTGCTAGAAAAAATGAAAGAGAATTTTCGAATATCAAACCGCACATGATAATAAGCGGGAGAGGAGGTGTTCAGCTGCAAGAAGGTGTGAATGTCCACCCATAATTACTGAAAAATGGGTAAGAAAAGGTGCGAATTCCCAACCATACATCATCAAATGCACGAGTGGATGTGTTCGGCTACAAGAAGGTTTGAATGTCCGACCATAGTTTGTAAAAAGCGGGTAAGAAAAGGTTCGAATGCCCAAACATACACCATCAAAAGAGGGAGCGGAGGTGTTCCGCTGTAAGAAGGTGTGAATGTCCAATCATAGTTGGTAAAAAGCGGGTAAGAAAAGGTTAAAATACCCGACTGTACACAATCAAAAGAGGGAACGGAGTTGTTCAGCTAAGAGAAGGTGCGAAAGTCCGACCATGGTTTGTAAAAAGCGGGTAAGAAAAGGTTAAAATACCCGACTGTACACAATCAATAGCGGGAGCGGAGTTGTTCGGCTACTAAAAGGTGTGAAAGTCCGACCCTGGTTTTAAAAAGCGGGTAAGAAAAGGTTCGAATGCCCGAACATACACCATCAAAAGAGGTAGCGGAGGTGTTCCGCTGTAAGACGGTGTGAATGTCCGATCATAGTTGGTAAAAAGCGGGTAAGAAAAGGTTAAAATACCCGACTGTACACCATCAAAAGAGGGAGCGGAGTTGTTCAGCTAAGAGAAGGTGTGAAAGTCCGACCATGGTTTGTAAAAAGCGGGTAAGAAAAGGTTATAATACCCGACTGTACACAATCAATAGCGGGAGCGGAGTTGTTCGGCTACTAAAAGGTGTGAAAGTCCGACCCTGGTTTTAAAAAGCGGGTAAGAAAAGGTTCGAATGCCCGAACATACACCATCAAAAGAGGTAGCGGAGGTGTTCCGCTGTAAGACGGTGTGAATGTCCGATCATAGTTGGTAAAAAGCGGGTAAGAAAAGGTTAAAATACCCGACTGTACACCATCAAAAGAGGGAGCGGAGTTGTTCAGCTAAGAGAAGGTGTGAAAGTCCGACCATGGTTTGTAAAAAGCGGGTAAGAAAAGGTTAAAATACCCGACTGTACACAATCAATAGCGGGAGCGGAGTTGTTCGGCTACTAAAAGGTGTGAAAGTCCGACCCTGGTTTTAAAAAGCGGGTAAGAAAAGGTTCGAATGCCCGAACATACACCATCAAAAGAGGTAGCGGAGGTGTTCCGCTGTAAGACGGTGTGAATGTCCGATCATAGTTGGTAAAAAGCGGGTAAGAAAAGGTTAAAATACCCGACTGTACACCATCAAAAGAGGGAGCGGAGTTGTTCAGCTAAGAGAAGGTTTGAATGTCCAACCATAGTAAGTAATAGGCGGGGAAGAAAAGGCTCGAATGCCCGACTATATACCATCAAAAGCGGAAGCGGAGGTGTTCGGCTGCAAGACGGTGTGAACGTCCGACCAAAGTTTGTAAAAAGCAGTTAAGAAAATGTTCGAATATCCAACCAAACATAATCAAAAGCGGGAGCAGAGCTGTTCGACTGCAAGTAGGTGTGAATATCAGATCATAATTTGCAAAAAGCTGTTGAGAAAGGGTGAGAATGCCCGACTATACACTATCAAATGTGGGAGCGGAGGTGTTCGTCTGTGAGTAGGTGTGAATGTCCGACCATAATTGCTGAAAAATGTGTTAGAAAAGGTAAGAATTCTGGACTATATATCATCAAAAGCGGGAGAGGTTGTGTTCGGCTGCAAGTAGGTGTGAATGTCAGACCATAATTGCTGAAAAATGTGTTAGAAAAGGTAAGAATACTGAACCATACATCATCAAAAGCGGTAGAGGTGGTGTTCGGCTGCAAGAAGGTGTGAAAGTCCGACAATGGTTTGTAAAAAGCGGGTAATAAAAGGTTCGAATGCCCGAATATACATCATCAAAAGCGGAAGCGGAGGTGTTCGGATGCAAGAAGGTGTGAACGTCCGACCAAAGTTTGTAAAAAGCAGTGAAAAGCGAGAAAAAGCTTTTCGTGAGTTCTGCATGATTTGGGATTTTGCTTATAAAATGCATTACTTCACTCAAACTATGTTAAAACTGATTTGTTCTTCATATTTACCATGTCTACAAAGATTTAAACAAAAAACAACGTTGTACTTTGCAGTAAAAGAAAGAGCAAATCTAAAGTTTCAGGAATCCGAGTATAAGCCTGCTTTCATGAGTTCTGCACGATTTCGGATTTTGCTATAAAATGAATTGCTTTGCTCAAACCAAGTTAAAACTGCTTTGTCCTTCCATATTCATCAATTTCTAGATCGACTTCAACAAAGAAAAACATTGGACTTTGAAGAAGTTGAAATCCATCTACACATTGATAAATATGAAGGACAAAGCAGTTCCCACTTGCCCATAAGAAAATAAGCTTATTCTCGGATTCCTGATCAGTTCAGGAAACTTCAGTTTTGCTCTTTCTTCTACTGCAAAATACAATGTTTTTCTTTGTTGAAGTCGATCTAGACATTGATAAATATGAATGAAAAAGCAGTTTTAACTTGGTTTGAGTGAATGAATTCATTTTATACATAAAATCCGAAATCGTGCAGAACTCATGAAAATAAGCTTATTCTCGGATTCCTAAAACTTTTGATTGGCTCTTTCTTTTACTGCAAAGTACAACGTTGTTTTTTTGTTTAAATCTATCGAGACATTGATAAATATGAAGGTAAAAGCCGTTTTAACATAGTTTGAGTGAAGGAATTGATTTTATAGATAAAATCCCAAATCATGCAGAACTCCTCAAAAGGGGCGTATGGCTTAATCACAAGTGTGGCTCTTTCTCATTCAGGGTAGTATGAGGAAGTTTATGCTTGAAATATATGTAGAAATGGGTACATATGAAGGACAAAGCAGTGTTAACTTAGTTTGAGTGAAGGAATTCATTTTATACATAAAATCCCAAATCATGCAGAACGTATGAAAAGAAGCTTATTCTCGGATTCCTGATCCTTCAGTTTTGCTCTTTCTTCTACTGCAAAATACAATGTTGTTCTTTGTTGAAGTCGATCTAGACATTGATAAATATGAAGGAAAAAGCAGTTTTAACTTGGTTTGAGTGAATGAATTCATTTTATACATAAAATCCCAAATCATGCAGAACGTATGAAAAGAAGCTTATTCTCGGATTCCTGATCCTTCAGTTTTGCTCTTTCTTCTACTGCAAAATACAATGTTGTTCTTTGTTGAAGTCGATCTAGACATTGATAAATATGAAGGAAAAAGCAGTTTTAACTTGGTTTGAGTGAATGAATTCATTTTATACATAAAATCCGAAATCGTGCAGAACTCATGAAAATAAGCTTATTCTCGGATTCCTAAAACTTTTGATTTGCTCTTTCTTTTATTGCAAAGTACAACGTTGTTTTTTTGTTTAAATCTATCGAGACATTGATAAATATGAAGGTAAAAGCCGTTTTAACATAGTTTGAGTGAAGGAATTAATTTTATAGATAAAATCCCAAACCATGCAGAACTCCTCAAAAGGGTCGTATGGCTTAATCACAAGTTTGGCTCTTTCTCATTCAGGGTAGTATGAGAAGGTTTATGCTTGAAATATATGTAGAAAAGGGTACATATGAAGGACAAAGCAGTGTTAACTTAGTTTGCGTGAAGGAATTCATTTTATACATAAAATCCGAAATCGTGCAGAACTCATGAAAATAAGCTTATTCTCGGATTCCTAAAACTTTTGATTTGCACTTTCTTTTACTGTAAAGTACAACGTTGTTTTTTGTTGAAATCTATCTAGACATTGATAAATACGAGCCGAAACTCTGCTGCCGCTTTTGATAATTTATGGTTGGGCATTCTCACACTTTCTCATCAGCTTTTTGCAAATTATTCTCTGACATTCACACCTACTTGCAGTCGAACAGCTCTGCTCCCGCTTTTGATTATGTTTGGTTAGATATTCGAACCTTTTCTTAACTGCTTTTTCACAAACTTTGGTCGGACGTTCACACCTTCTTGCAGCCGAACACCTACGCTTCCGGTTTTGATAGTGTATATTCGGGATTTCTCACCCTTTCTCATCAGCTTTTTGCAAATTATTCTCTGACATTCACACCTACTTGCAGTCGAACAGCTCTGCTCCCGCTTTTGATTATGTTTGGTTAGATATTCGAACCTTTTCTTAACTGCTTTTTCACAAACTTTGGTCGGACGTTCACACCTTCTCTTAGCTGAACAACTCCGCTCCCTCTTTTGATTGTGTACAGTCGGGTATTTTAACCTTTTCTTACCCGCTTTTTACCAACTATGATCGGACATTCACACCGTCTTACAGCGGAACACCTCCGCTACCTCTTTTGATGGTGTATGTTCGGGCATTCGAACCTTTTCTTACCCGCTTTTTACAAACCAGGGTCGGACTTTCACACCTTTTAGTAGCCGAACAACTCCGCTCCCGCTATTGATTGTGTACAGTCGGGTATTTTAACCTTTTCTTACCCGCTTTTTACCAACTTTGGTCGGACATTCACACCGTCTTACAGCGGAACACCTCCTCTCCCGCTTATGATCATGTACGGTTTGATATTCGAAAATTTACTTTCTTGTTTTAAAGCAATTATTGATGGACATTCAAACCTTCTTTTTGATGGTGTATAGTCGGGCTTTCGAGCCTTTTCTTCCCGGTTTTTACAAACCATGGTCGGACTTTCACACCTTCTTGTAGCCGAACAACTCCGCTCCTGCTATTGATTGTGTACAGTCGGGTATTTTAACCTTTTCTTACCCGCTTTTTACCAACTATGGTCGGACATTCACACCGTCTTACAGCGGAACACCTCTGCTCCCGCTTTTGATGGTGTATAGTCGGGCATTCGAACCTTTTCTTACCCGCTTTTTACAAACTATGGTGGGACATTCAAACCTTCTTGTATCCGAAAACCTCCGCTCTCTCTTTTGATCATACATTGTCGGACATTCGCACCTTTTCTTACCCGCTTTTTACAAACCATGGTCGGACTTTCACACCTTCTTGTAGCCGAACACATCCACTCCCGCTATTGATTGTGTACAGTCGGGTATTTTAACCTTTTCTTACCCGCTTTTTACCAACTATGGTCGGACATTCACACCTTCGTACAGCGGAACACCTCCGCTCCCTCTTTTGATGGTGTATGTTCGGGTATTCAAACCTTTTCTTACCCGCTTTTTCCAAACTATGGTCGGCTATTCACAGCTTCCTCTCCACCATACTTGTATGGTTGGATATTCACACCCACTTGCATCCGAAGACCTCTGCCTCAAATTTTTTTGATATTTAGTCGGACATTCGCACCTTACCCGCTTTTGGCAAACTATGGCCTTCTTGCAGCCCAACACCTCTGATCTCGCTTTTGATGATGTAAGGTTGGGCATTCAGACCTTGCTTCACCTGCTTTTCACCAAATATAGTCGGACATTCACACCCACTTGCATCCGAAGACCTCCGCCCCAAATTTTGTTGATATTTAGTCGGACATTCGCACCTTACCCGCTTTTGGCAAACTATGGCCTTCTTGCAGCCAAACACCTCTGATCTCGCTTTTGATGATGTAAGGTTGGGCATTCAGACCTTGCTTCACCTGCTTTTCACCAAATATAGTCGGACATTCACACCTTCTTGCAGCCGAACACTTCCGCTCCACCTTTTAGTGTTCTATCACACCTTTTTTTCACCGCATTTTATACATTATGGTTGGAAATTTTCAACCACTCTCATCCGAAGACCTCTCCTCCCGCTTTTGTTAATATATTTGAACTTTAGTCGGACATTCAAACCTTCTTGCAGCTGAACCACCTCCGCTCCCTGTTTTGATCATATATGGTCTGGCAATACTACCTTTTCTTACCCGTTTGTGAGTAATTATGGCTGGACATTCACACCTACTTGCAGCCGAACACAACTTCTCTCGCTTTTGATGATGTATGGACCGGCATTCTTACCTTTTCTAACACATTTTTCAGCAATTATGGTCGGAGATTCACACCTACTCACAGCCGAACAACTCCGCTCCCGCATTTGATGGTGTATAGTCGGGCATTCTCACCCTTTCTCATCAGCTTTTTGCAAATTATGATCTGACATTCACACCTACTTGCAGTCGAACAGCTCTGCTCCCGCTTTTGATTATGTATGGTTGGATATTCGAACCTTTTCTTAACTGCTTTTTACAAACTTTGGTTGGACGTTCACACCTTCTTGTAGCCGAACACATGCACTCCTGCTTTTGATGATGTATGGTTGGGCATTCGCACCTTTTTTTTACCCATTTTTCAGGTATTATGGGTGGACATTCACACCTTCTTGCAGCTGAACACCTCCTCTCCCACTTATGAGCACGTGTGGTTTGATTTTCGAAAATTTTCTTTCATGTTTTCTAGCAATTATTGATGGACATTTAGACCTTCTTGCAGCTGAACACCACCTCTCCCGATTTTGATGATGTATGGACCGGCATTTTTACCTTTTCTAACACATTTTTCAGCAATTATGGTTGGAGATTCACACCTACTCACAGCCGAACAACTCCGCTACCACATTTGATGGTGTATAGTCGAGCATTCTCACCCTTTCTCATCAGCTTTTTGCAAATTATGATCTGACATTCACACCTACTTGCAGTCGAACAGCTCTGCTCCCGCTTTTGATTATGTATGGTTGGATATTCGAACCTTTTCTTAACTGCTTTTTACAAACTTTGGTTGGACGCTCACACCTTCTTGTAGCCGAACACATGAACTCCTGCTTTTGATGATGTATGGTTGGGCATTCGCACCTTTTTTTTACCCATTTTTCAGGTATTATGGGTGGACATTCACACCTTCTTGCAGCTGAACACCTCCTCTCCCACTTATGATCATGTGTGGTTTGATTTTCGGAAATTTTCTTTCATGTTTTCTAGCAATTATTGATGGACATTTAGACCTTCTTGCAGCTGAACACCACCTCTCCCGATTTTGATTATGTATGGACCGGCATTTTTACCTTTTCTAACACATTTTTCAGCAATTATGGTTGGAGATTCACACCTACTCACAGCCGAATAATCCCCTACCGCAATTTGATGGTGTATAGTCGAGCATTCTCACCCTTTCTCATCAGCTTTTTGCAAATTATGATCTGACATTCACACCTACTTCCAGTTGAACAGCTCTGCTCCCGCTTTTGATTATGTTTGGTTAGATATTCGAACCTTTTCTTAACTGCTTTTTACAAACTTTGGTTGGACGTTCACAATATCTTGCAGCCGAACACCTCCGCTTCCGCTTTTGATGGTGTATATTCGGGCATACGAACCTTTTCTTACCCGCTTTTTACAAACCAAGGTCGGACTTTCACACCTTCTCTTAGCTGAACAACTCCGCTTCCTCTTTTGATTGTGTACAGTCGGGTAATTTAACCTTTTCTTACCCGCTTTTTACCATCTATGGTCGGACATTCACACCGTCTTACAGCGGAACACCTCCGCTCCCTCTTTTGATGATGTATGGTTAGGCATTCGCACCTTTTCTTACCCATTTTTCAGTAATTATGGGTAGACATTCACACCTTCTTGCAGCTGAACACCTCCTCTCCCGCTTATGATCATGTGCAGTTTGATATTCGAAAATTTTCTTTCATGTTTTCTAGCAATTATTGATTGACATTCAGACCGTCTTGCAGCTGAACACCTCCGCTCCCACTTTTGATGGTGTATAGTCAGGCTTTCGAGCCTTTTCTTCCCCGGTTTTTACAAATTATGGTTGGACATTCAGACCTTCTTGCAGCCGAAAACCTCCACTCCCTCTTTTGATCATACATTGTTGGGCATTCGCACCTTTTCTTACCCGCTTTTTACAAACCATGGTCGGACTTTCACACCTTTTAGTAGCCGAACAACTCCGCTCCCGCTATTGATTGTGTACAGTCGGGTATTTTAACCTTTTCTTACCCGCTTTTTACCAACTATGGTTGGACATTCACACCTTCTTACAGCAGAACACCTCCGCTCCTTCTTTTGATTATGTATGGTTTGACATTCGCACCTTCTCTCACCCGCCTTTTACTATGGTCGGCCATTCACAGCTTCCTCTCCACCATACTTGTATGGTGGGATATTCACACCCACTTGCATCCGAAGACCTCCGCCCCCACTTTTGTTGATATTTAGTCGGTCATTCGCACCTTACCCGCTTTTGGCAAACTATGGCCTTCTTGCAGCCAAACACCTCTGATCTCGCTTTTGATGATGTAAGGTTGGGCATTCAGACCTTGCTTCACCTGCTTTTCACCAAATATAGTCGGACATTCACACCTTCTTGCAGCCGAACACTTCCGCTTTTAGTGTTCTATGAGGCATTCACATATATTTTTTCACCATATTTTATAGAATATGGTTGGAAATTCTCACCCACTCTCATCCGAAGACATCTCCTCCCGCTTTTGTTAATATATAGTCGGGCATTCGAACCTTTTCTTACCCGCTTTTTACAAATTATGGTCGAACATTCACACCTACTTGCAGCTGAATACTTCCGCTCCACCTTTTAGGTATGTATGGTTGGCATTTGCACCTCTTTTTATACTGATTGCTGAAGATTAAGTTGTTCTTTCTCAAACTACAAATTTTTTTAATTGTTGAAACTTGATTTGAAGTGGATAAATAAGGAGGACAAACAGTTTTAAGTCAGGCTGATAGAAGGAATTAATTTTATAGCAAAATCTGTATTTCGTCATATGTCGAGAGATGCTTATTACTGAAGAAGTTCTTTCTCATTCTACAAAGTACAACGTTGTTTATCGTTGAAACTTGATTAGACATGAATAAATATGAAGGACAAAGCAGTCTTAACTTGGTTTGAGTTAAGGAATTCGTTTTATAGGAGAATCCGAATTCGTGCATAACTCATAAAATAGAGCTTATTTTCGGATTCCTGAAGAATGATTCTGGTTCTTTCTCATAATACAAAGTTTGTTGTTTATTGTTGAAACTTCATCAGAAGTGAAGAAATAAATGAATGCCTATCAACAAATGTGGGATCTAAACTCTAGTGCTTCCTCTAAAATAATTTCCTTTCTCAATTTAGAAATGTGTGTGTGTAAGTCACAACACCCGTGACACCAAAACGGCTTTCTTTTCTCTACACTCTGCACTATGAGCACACACACCAAATCAGAAAGGCTTTTTTCTCTCTTTTCTACATTATGGACTGTGGGGACACAAAACCGCTCTCTCTCTTTTTTTTTTTATCGTGTGCCAGGGCGTTGTCTCATGTATTAGATTATGCTTAAGATACGAATGGGTTTATCAGTCACATCAGAATCCATACATACTGATCCTCCCGTAATAAAATGGTCGGATCTTATCAAACACACTTTGTTTCTTGTGACAATCAAGTCAGCGAAACAGCGTATACACGTCAAGACACTGAATCAAGTTTGCCACAAGAACTCATAAGTTTGGCAGTATTGCTCTGCCATCAGCAATGATACACCCATTTTATTTTCGTGAGACATGTACAAGCACCTGTTCATCTACTGTTCTATCACTATGAATTAGTGATCTATTATCAATAAGGATACTTCTACAACTACTATCAAAGTATGTCCGGACTTCTTATGTTGTCAGTTGCTATATATGAATAAGTGGGTAGCTACTGACAAGCATTAAGCATGTCACACAGCCCAAACATATAACATTTCAGGACACACCACACAGTTAACAACCACAGTGAAGCGTGTCAAAGCCCAAACATGTAACATTCAACAGGACACTTACACAACACATTCAAATCAAACAGTCAGACAACATACAAGAACATATACCCCAGCCGGCATTGCTCCCTGCCTATTTTCGTACAGCACACTATGTGTGCGCACACCTTTATTCACAAACTCTTCAACTTATACTCTTTTACCGAAGCTGCTACAGCTCGATTGGCCGAATACCCTTAGATCCTATTTCGGTGAATTTGACATCTGCCTTACATGTAACAGATTAGCGGTTTAGCAGTTTTAATTTAGTTTGAGTGAAGGAATTAATTTTATAGCAAAATCCGAAATCGTGAAGCACTCATGAAAGTAAGCTTATTCTCGGATTCCTGAAACTTTAGATTTGCTCTTTCTTTTACTGCAAAGTACAACGTTGTTTTTTTTGTTTAAATCTTTCTAGACATGGTAAATATGAACGACAAAGCAGTTTTAACATAGTTTGAGTGAAGGAATTAATTTTATAGATAAAATCCCAAGAGTCTGCTGAGAAAAGAGAGTGAATGCGAAGTAGACTTTAACACGGCTATGGGAGCGAGCCGAGTGTCGGCTAACCGGGAGAATTGCTTGAAAGAAACGCGACACCGAATGAGCGGTCAGAACAAAGCCTCAATACGGGATTCTCGTGGTGTTTTTGTTGCTGCCTTGTTGCTGCCTTGTCTTTTGCATAGAGTAAAAGCGTCTCAACCAAGCAAAGCTCACCATGGGGAAGGTGGCTATACCAACTAGCCTGATGCCCTGCTCCCGCAGTGACGGATAATCGTACTCTGGTTTCTCTTCATAACATACAAGTCTTTCGCCTTTTACTAAAGACTTCCGTGGAGAGCAGCACTAATGAGTTGTTTCTATTATTGGCAGGCTTTACCTTTGCGGGTGAAGCCCTTTCTGTCTGTGCAAAAGAAATCTTGCTACTTTGCAGAGTGACTTCTCTGAGTAGAGTCGCCTTACAAGACAAGGCAGCCATCGAATAGATTGTTTCTACTTGGTCAGCCGAGGAGCAGGGGGGGGGGGGGCAAGCGTCTCAACCAAGCAAAGCTCACCAAGTAGGAACAATCGGGTCCTTTTCGATGGCTGCAACACCTGAAAGAGATATTGATGCGAGACCCGATCAAATGCTTTTTCAAAGTCTAAATTTAAGATGACAAGCCGGGTGTTTCTGTCTCTAGCGTAATCAATGATGTCTCGAATCAGTACGAGGCTGTCGGTGAGTTGTCTCCCTGAGATGGCACAAGCTTGGTCTGGGTGAATTACCTCCTCTAAAACAGAGGACATCCGTGTCGCTAAAACCTTGCTAAAAAGTTTACAGTCAAAGTTTAAAAGTGTGATGGGCCTCCAATTCTTTAGGTCAGTCTTATCATTTTTTTTATAAAGTAGAGTCACTATTCCCACTCTAAAACTGTCAGGCAGTCGGTCGAGTTTTTCAAAATCTTTAAAAACATCTAAAATGTCTGATGATAAAAGGTCCCAATAGGTCAGATAGAATTCTGCAGGAAGCCCGTCTAAACCCGGAGCTCGACTTCTCTTAAAACCTGTTAGGCATTTTTTTAACTCTAAAGCAGTAAAATTCTGTGTCAAGTGTGCATTCTCTTTTACGGTTTTGTCAACGAATTTTAAGATTTCTGCCGATGTTTCCAAGTGCACTGGTTTCTCTTTGTACATGTTACTATAAAAGGTATGTACAGTTTCAATCATCTCTTGTGTGGATTTTGTTAAAAACCCATCTTCTCTTTTTAGATTTTGAATACACTCCTTTTTATTTATAACTTTCTTTCTTTTTCACCTTCCTCAATTTCCTGCTCCCTGCTTCTTACAAAAATTCCTTTACTCTTTATTTCTGCTAAAACTGACATTTCCTTTTTGACATCTTTGATTTCTTCTTTAAAGTCTATGCCACACTGATTTAGTTTAAAGTAGCGCTGTAAGCGTTTATGTAGTCCCATCATACATCTATTCTCTTTCCTTTTTTTACGTTTACCTTGCTGTTTAAAAAAAGTCTGGGTCGTTTCCTTCACCATTTCCCACCATTGTGCATGTGTTTCGTAGAGGTCTTGAAAATAAAATCTACCCCTGCTCTTTTTCTATCTTTCCTGCTCAAGATACAGTTAAAATCCCCTCCTACAACTAAAGGTACTTGCCCTAGCATGTAAAGCTGTATATCTTCTAAAAGGTCATACCTTTAATTTTTTCCATTGAAACCATAAATATTTAAGAGGTTAAAGTCTTGCCCCATAAAATTCAAGTGTGCTAAAAGTGCCCGTCCGTCTCTCACCACTGTGCTACCTTTCACCAGAACATGCGGATTTTTAATTAGAATGGCCACACCATCATTTTTATTTTGATTTGAGCCACTCCATATCGATAAATGGGGCCACATTTCCTCCCATTGTCTATGGTTTTTTAAAAAAGGTAGTCCACATTCTTGTATTAAAAACACATCTGATTTTATGGAGTCTAAGATGGATAAAATACTCTGGGCTCTTGTCTTTGATTTCACACTTCTCACATTTAGTGTTGAGAAGGTGAGAACCATTAAAAGCATAAAGGAAAGTAGGTATGTCATTTTCGTTTTTCTAAGTTATCAAAACAAATTACACACAGGTTATTTCTTGGGAAACTAGCTCTTCCTTCATTTCTTTAGGTGAAAAGTGAGTAGGTTGATCTATATTTCCTTTTCGGACTCTCGGTGTTGGCCTCTGACGCAATGTTGCATTTAACTTTGAGTCCCTGGGGGTCGAGTGCAGAGCTGAAGTTAAAAAGGAGACCTCATTTGGTGAGTCGGAGGGGAAGACTCTAGGTTCTTCCACTGAAGAACTGTCTGAAAGGGACCTAACCCTTCCCCTCTTCTCTGATACCACTGGGGAATCAGAGGCTCAGATGCCGTCCTCTTCGGCTGTTGACCTTCGGGGAGGTGAGTATCTTCACTAGACTCACCTGTCTGCTCTTCCTCCTCATTTAGCGTAGCTCCACCCTCTGCCTGTGAATTCTCACAGACTTCAACACTGAGTGGTGAGGCCTCTACAGGCCCCTCCCCTTTTTGCTCCTCACTTCCAATCCAAGCTTTTGGCGGGAAGTTTGAATTTATTGGGTCAACCTCTTCACTTTGTTCACCAACTGCCACCTTTGGTCCTTCTCTTTGTTGGCTTGACTGTGGCTTTACCGTCTTTAATTTGTTGGCAAAAGATTTAGGGCAATCTCTGAAGAGGTGATTTAATTCTCCACAGAGATTACATTTCCTGCCATTTGGACACTCTCCAAAAGTTTGCCCAATTTCTCTGCTCTTCCCACATAACACCTTGGTACAAGCCTCAACCAGGTGCCCATGCTCACCACTGGTAGTGGATGTAATCTCGGTTTTCAAGGTGGCCAGAGTGTCGCCCACCCGCTGCACTGAGCACTCTTCAGCCCTTTTAAATGGTATAACTTTGCACTCCCGCACGCTCCAGCAAGCACCATTCAAGCAACAACTTTGCACTCCAGCTTCGAACATCGGCACAGTCGCAACAAGTAAGGCGACTCTACTCAGAGAAGTCACTCTGCACAGTAAGAAGATTTCTTTTGCACAGACAGAAAGGGCTTCACCCGCAAACGTAAAGCCTGCCAAAAATAGAAACAACTCATTAGTGCTGCTCAACATTGTACTTTGCAGTAAAAGAAAGAGCAAATCTAAAGATTCAGGAATCCGAGAATAAGCTTAGTTCTTCACGATTTCGGATTTTGCTATAAAATTAATTCCTTCACTCAAACTAAATTAAAACTGCTAAACCGCTAATCTGTTACATACAAGGCAGATGTCAAATTAACCGAAATAGGATCTAAGGGTATTTGGCCAATCGAGCTGTAGCAGCTTCGGTAAAAGAGTATAAGTTGAAGAGTTTGTGAATAAAGGTGTGCGCACACATAGTGTGCTGTACGAAAATAGGCAGGGAGCAATGCCGGTTGTGTAAGTGTCCTGTTGAATGTTACATGTTTGGGCTTTGACACGCTTCACTGTGGTTGTTAACTTTGTGGTGTGTCCTGAAATGTTATATGTTTGGGCTGTGTGACATGCTTAATGCTTGTCAGTAGCTACCCACTTATTCATATATAGCAACTGACAACATAAGAAGTCCGGACATACTTTGATAGTAGTTGTAGAAGTATCCTTATTGATAATAGATTACTAATTCATAGTGATAGAACAGTAGATGAACAGGTGCTTGCACATGTCTCACGAAAATAAAATGGGTGTATCATTGCTGATGGCAGAGCAATACTGCCAAACTTATGAGTTCTTGTGGCAAACTTGATTCAGTGTCTTGACGTGTATACGCTGTTTCGCTGACTTGATTGTCACAAGAAACAAAGTGTGTTTGATAAGATCCGACCATTTTATTACGGGAGGATCAGTATGTATGGATTCTGATGTGACTGATAAACCCATTCGTATCTTAAGCATAATCTAATACATGAGACAACGCCCTGGCACACGATAAAAAAAAAAAAGAGAGAGAGCGGTTTTGTGTCCCCACAGTCCATAATGTAGAAAAGAGAGAAAAAAGCCTTTCTGATTTGGTGTGTGTGCTCATAGTGCAGAGTGTAGAGAAAAGAAAGCCGTTTTGGTGTCACGGGTGTTGTGACTTACACACACACATTTCTAAATTGAGAAAGGAAATTATTTTAGAGGAAGCACTAGAGTTTAGATCCCACATTTGTTGATAGGCATTCATTTATTTCTTCACTTCTGATGAAGTTTCAACAATAAACAACAAACTTTGTATTATGAGAAAGAACCAGAATCATTCTTCAGGAATCCGAAAATAAGCTCTATTTTATGAGTTATGCACGAATTCGGATTCTCCTATAAAACGAATTCCTTAACTCAAACCAAGTTAAGACTGCTTTGTCCTTCATATTTATTCATGTCTAATCAAGTTTCAACGATAAACAACGTTGTACTTTGTAGAATGAGAAAGAACTTCTTCAGCAATAAGCATCTCTCGACATATGACGAAGTACAGATTTTGCTATAAAATTAATTCCTTCTATCAGCCTGACTTAAAACTGTTTGTCCTCCTTATTTATCCACTTCAAATCAAGTTTCAACAAATAAAAAAATGTTGTAGTTTGAGAAAGTACAACTTAATCTTCAGCAATCAGTATAAAAAGAGGTGCAAATGCCAACCATACATACCTAAAAGGTGGAGCGGAAGTATTCAGCTGCAAGTAGGTGTGAATGTTCGACTATAATTTGTAAAAAGCGGGTAAGAAAAGGTTCGAATGCCCGACTATATATTAACAAAAGCGGGAGGAGAGGTCTTCAGATGAGAGTGGGTGAGAATTTCCAACCATAATCTATAAAATACGGTGAAAAAAAATATGTGAATGCCTCATAGAACACTAAAAGCGGAAGTGTTCGGCTGCAAGAAGGTGTGAATGTCCGACTATATTTGGTGAAAAGCAGGTGAAGCAAGGTCTGAATGCCCAACCTTACATCATCAAAAGCGAGATCAGAGGTGTTTGGCTGCAAGAAGGCCATAGTTTTCCAAAAGCGGGTAAGGTGCGAATGTCCGACTAAATATCAACAAAATTTGGGGCGGAGGTCTTCGGATGCAAGTGGGTGTGAATATTCCACCATACAAGTATGGTGGAGAGGAAGCTGTGAATAGCCGACCATAGTTTGGAAAAAGCGGGTAAGAAAAGGTTTGAATGCCCGAACATACACCATCAAAAGAGGGAGCGGAGGTGTTCCGCTGTACGAAGGTGTGAATGTCCGACCATACTTGGTAAAAAGCGGGTAAGAAAAGGTTAAAATACCCGACTGTACACAATCAATAGCGGGAGCGGATGTGTTCGGCTACAAGAAGATGTGAAAGTCCGACCATGGTTTGGTAAAAAGCGGGTAAGAAAAGGTGCGAATGTCCGACAATGTATGATCAAAAGAGAGAGCGGAGGTTTTCGGATACAAGAAGGTTTGAATGTCCCACCATAGTTTGTAAAAAGCGGGTAAGAAAAGCTTCGAATGCCCGACTATACACCATCAAAAGCGGGAGCAGAGGTGTTCCGCTGTAAGACGGTGTGAATGTCCGACCATAGTTGGTAAAAAGCGGGTAAGAAAAGGTTAAAATACCCGACTGTACACAATCAATAGCGGGAGCGGAGTTGTTCGGCTACAAGAAGGTGTGAAAGTCCGACCATGGTTTGTAAAAACCGGGAAGAAAAGGCTCGAAAGCCCGACTATACACCATCAAAAAGAAGGTTTGAATGTCCATCAATAATTGCTTTAAAACAAGAAAGTAAATTTTCGAATATCAAACCGCACATGATCATAAGCGGGAGAGAAGGTGTTCGGCTGCAAGAAGGTGTGAATGTCCACCCATAATTCATGAAAAATGGGTAAAAAAAAGGTGCGAATGCCTAACAATACATTATCAAAAGCAGGTGTGAATGTCAGATCATAATTTGTAAAAAGCTGATGAGAAAGGGTGAGAATGCCCGACTATACACCATCAAATGTGGGAGCGGAGTTGTTCGGCTCTGAGTAGGTGTGAATGTCCGACCATAATTGCTGAAGAATGTGTTAGAAAAGGTAAGAATGCTGGACCATACATCATCAAAAGCGGGAGAGGTGGTGTTCGGCTGCAAAAAGGTGTGACTGTTCGACTAAAGTTTGTAAAAAGTGGGTAAGACAAGGTGCGAATGCCTGACAATGTATGATCAAAAGCGGGAGCGGAGGTGTTCAGCTGCAAGAAGGTCTACATGTCCATCAATAATTGCTAGAAAACATGAAAGAAACTTTTCGAAAATCAAACCGCACATGATCATAAGTGGGATAGGAGGTGTTCAGCTGCAAGGTGTGAATGTCCACCCATAATTCCTGAAAAATGGGCAAAAAAAAGGTGTGAATGCCCAACCATACATCATCAAAAGCAGGAGTGGAAGTGTTCGGCTACAAGAAGGTGTGAACGTCCAACCAAAATATGTAAAAAGAAGTTAAGAAAAGGTTCGAATATCCAACCAAACATAATCAAAAGCGGGAGCAGAGCTGTTCGACTGCAAGTAGGTGTGAATGTCAGATCATAATTTGCAAAAAGCTGATGAGAAAGGGTGAGAATGCCCGACTATACACCATCAAATGTGGGAGCGGAGTTGTTCGGCTGTGAGTAGGTGTGAATCTCCGACCATAATTGCTGAAAAATGTGTTAGAAAAGGTAAGAATGCCGGTCCATACATCATCAAAAGCGAGAGAGGTTGTGTTCGGCTGCAAGTAGGTGTGAATGTCAGGCCATAATTACTCACAAACGGGTAAGAAAAGGTAGTATTGCCAGACCATATATGATCAAAACAGGGAGCGGAGGTGGTTCAGCTGCAAGAAGGTTTGAATGTCCGACTAAAGTTCAAATATATTAACAAAAGCGGGAGGAGAGGTCTTCGGATGAGAGTGGTTGAAAATTTCCGACCATAATGTATTAAATGCGGTGAAAAAAAGGTGTGATAGAACACTAAAAGGTGGAGCGGAAGTGTTCGGCTGCAAGAAGGTGTGAATGTCCGACTATATTTGGTGAAAAGCAGGTGAAGCAAGGTCTGAATGCCCAACCTTACATCATCAAAAGCGAGATCAGAGGTGTTTGGCTGCAAGAAGGCCATAGTTTGCCAAAAGCGGGTAAGGTGCGAATGTCCGACTAAATATCAACAAAATTTGGGGCGGAGGTCTTCAGATGCAAGTGGGTGTGAATATCCCACCATACAGGTATGGTGGAGAGGAAGCTGTGAATAGCCGACCATAGTTTGGAAAAAGCGGGTAAGAAAAGGTTTGAATGCCCGAACATACACCATCAAAAGAGGGAGCGGAGGTGTTCCGCTGTACGAAGGTGTGAATGTCCGACCATACTTGGTAAAAAGCGGGTAAGAAAAGGTTAAAATACCCGACTGTACACAATCAATAGCGGGAGCGGATGTGTTCGGCTACAAGAAGATGTGAAAGTCCGACCATGGTTTGTAAAAAGCGGGTAAGAAAAGGTGCGAATGTCCGACAATGTATGATCAAAAGAGAGAGCGGAGGTTTTCGGATACAAGAAGGTTTGAATGTCCCACCATAGTTTGTAAAAAGCGGGTAAGAAAAGGTTCGAATGCCCGACTATACACCATCAAAAGCGGGAGCAGAGGTGTTCCGCTGTAAGACGGTGTGAATGTCCGACCATAGTTGGTAAAAAGCGGGTAAGAAAAGGTTAAAATACCCGACTGTACACAATCAATAGCGGGAGCGGAGTTGTTCGGCTACAAGAAGGTGTGAAAGTCCGACCATGGTTTGTAAAAACCGGGAAGAAAAGGCTCGAAAGCCCGACTATACACCATCAAAAAGAAGGTTTGAATGTCCATCAATAATTGCTTTAAAACAAGAAAGTAAATTTTCGAATATCAAACCGCACATGATCATAAGCGGGAGAGGAGGTGTTCGGCTGCAGGAAGGTGTGAATGTCCACCCATAATTCATGAAAAATGGGTAAAAAAAAGGTGCGAATGCCTAACAATACATTATCAAAAGCAGGTGTGAATGTCAGATCATAATTTGTAAAAAGCTGATGAGAAAGGGTGAGAATGCCCGACTATACACCATCAAATGCGGGAGCGGAGGTGTTCGGCTCTGAGTAGGTGTGAATGTCCGACCATAATTGCTGAAGAATGTGTTAGGAGAGACCATTTGAGCAGCACAGCCATTTCGCAGCACAGGGACAGCAGTCCAAGTTACAGGATCTCCCACGTGGTATCACCTGTCACATTGTGTCAAGGCATCAAAAGAAGAAAAAATCACCAAACTCAAGGACAAAAAGACAAAGACTCCGGTGAACGAAGACAGAGGACTGACAAACCAGAAATACAAAAGGATTCTCGATATCAAGATCCAGAAGAAGAGGCTAACAATGCCACGAACACTTACGATGCTGGAAATGATGCCAGCAATGAACAGAGAAGAAGATTCAGTGTCATCAATCTGCATTACGTGCCTCTAATGAGGGGGTGAATATAGAATCCTCAATGATTACAACGTCTCTGGGAACTGTGACAACAACAAGGTTTAAACCATTTTGATATATATTGTAACCTATTGTCTAAGGAATAGTGCTGAAAATGAGGTAAATCTAATCCACCACTGTCCTTGGTCTTCTGTAGGGTTTTTAAACTAATACGTGGTGGTTTGTTTTTCCACAGAAATTTGGAGATGCATGAATCTAGTGACTTAAACCAAGTAGCAGATGGTTTTATGGGGATCATTGAGAACAAATAGTTAACTTTTGGTAGTATCATCATTTTAATGGATGTAACTCTCCCCATAAGTGATATAGGTAAGGACTTCCAACGAGAGATCGTCCTCTACTGTCTTTAATAATTGCACATAATTTAGCTTTGTTAGCTCTGAGAGCCTGGAGGAAATGTTTATGCCTAAATATCTAATATTTCCTGACTGTAAAGTGATCGCAGGTATATTATGGACCCTACAGTTAATGGGCAGAACTGTGGTCTTAGACCAGTTGATAGAGTAGTCAGAAAGTGCTGAGAATTTATTTATGAGTGTGATCGTGTGACTGAGAGACGTCTGTGAGTTCTGAAGGAAAAGTAATACATCATCAGCATAAAGACTTATTTTATGCTCAATATTTTGGGATTAATTACTCACAAACGGGTAAGAAAAGGTAGTATTGCCAGACCATACATGATCAAAACAGGGAGCGGAGGTGGTTCAGCTGCAAGGTGTGAATGTCTGACTATAGTTTGTAAAAAGCGGGTAAGATAAGGTGCGAATGCCCGACAATGTATGATCAAAAGAGGGAGCGGAGGTTTTCGACTGCAAGAAGGTCTGAATGTCCACCCAAAATTCCTGAAAAATGGGTAAAAAAAGGGTGCGAATGCCAAACCATACATCATCAAAAGCAGGAGTGGATGTGTTCGGCTACAAGAAGATTTGAATGTCCATCAATAATTGCTTTAAAACATGAAAGAAAATTTTCGAATATCAAACCGCACATGATCATAAGCGGGAGAGGAGTTGTTCAGCTGCCAGAAGGTGTGAATGTCCACCCATAATTACTGAAAAATGGGTAAGAAAAGGTGAAAATGCCAAACCATACATCATCAAAAGCAGGAGTGGATGTGTTCGGCTACAAGAAGGTTTGAATGTCCGACCATAGTTTGTAAAAAGCGGGTAAGAAATGGTTCGAATGCCCGACTTTACACAATCAATAGCGGGAGCGGAGTTGTTTGGCTACAAGAAGGTGTGAAAGTCCGAGAACGGATTGTAAAAAGCGGGTAAGAAAAGGTTCGAATGCCCGAATATATACCATCAAAAGTGGAAGTGGATGTGTTTGGCTGCAAGAAGTTGTGAACGTCCGACCAAAGTTTGTAAAAAGCAGTTAAGAAAAGGTTCGAATATCCAACCAAACATAATCAAAAGCGGGAAAAGAGCTGTTCGACTGCAAGTAGGTGTGAATGTCAGATCATAATTTGCAAAAAGCTGATGAGAAAGGGTGAGAATGCCCGGCTATACACCATCAAATGCGGGAGCGGAAGTGTTTGGCTGTGAGTAGGTGTGAATGTCCGACCATAATTGCTGAAAAATGTGTTAGAAGAGACTAGAATGCCGGACAATACATCATCAAATGCGGGAGCGGAGTTGTTCGGCTGTGAGTAGGTGTGAATCTCCGAGCATAGTTTGTAAAAAGGGGGTAAGAATAGGTTCGAATGCCCGAACATACACTATCAAAACAGGGAGCTTAGGTGGCTCAGCTGCAAGGTGTGAATGTCTGACTATAGTTTGTAAATAAGGTGCGAATGCCCAACAATGTATAATCAAAAGAGGGAGCGGAGGTTTTCGGCTACAAGAAGGTTTGAATGTCCGACCATAGTTTGTAAAAAGCGGGTAAGAAAAGGTTCAAGCGCCTGACTATACACCATCAAAAGCGGGAGCAGAGGTGTTCCGCTGTAAGACGGTGTGAATGTCCGACCATATTTGGTAAAAAGCGGGTAAGAAAGGTTAAAATACCCGACTGTACACAATCAATAGCGGGAGAGGAGGTGTTCAGCTGCAAGAAGGTGTGAATGTCCACCCATAATTACTGAAAAATGGGTAAGAAAAGGTGCGAATGCCCAACCATACATTATCAAAAGCAGGTGTGAATGTCAGATCATAATTTGCAAAAAGCTGATGAGAAAGGGTGAGAATGCCCGACTATACACCATCAAATGCGGGAGCGGAGTTGTTCGGCTGTGAGTAAGTGTGAATCTCCGACCATAATTGCTGAAAAATGTGTTAGAAAAGGTAAGAATGCCGGTCCATACATCATCAAAAGCGGGAGAGGTGGTGTTCGGCTGCAAGTAGGTGTGAATGTCCAGCCATAATTACTAACAAACGGGTAAGAAAAGGTAGTATTGCCAGACCATACATGATCAAAAACAGGGAGCGGAGGTGGTTTAGCTGCAAGAAGGTGTGAATGTCCGACTAAAGTTCAAATATATTAACAAAAGCGGGAGGAGAGGTCTTCGGATGAGAGTGGTTGAGAATTTCCAACCATAATCTATAAAATGCGGTGAAAAAAAAGGTGTGATAGAACACTAAAAGGTGGAGCGGAAGTGTTCGGCTGCAAGAAGGTGTGAATGTCCGACTATATTTGGTGAAAAGCAGGTGAAGCAAGGTCTGAATGCCCAACCTTACATCATCAAAAGCGAGATCAGAGGTGTTTGGCTGCATGAAGGCCATAGTTTGCCAAAAGCGGGTAAGCTGCGAATGACCGACTAAATATCAACAAAAGGTCTTCGGATGCAAGTGGGTGTGAATATCCCACCATACAAGTATGGTGGAGAGGAAGCTGTGAACAGCCGACCATAGTTGGCAAAAAGCGGGTGAGAAAAGGTGCGAATGTCCAACCATACATGATCAAAACAGGGAGCGGAGGTGTTTGGCTGTGACAAGGTGTGAATGTCCACCCAAAATTAATGAAAAGCGGGCAACAAGTAGCTTTGAATGCCCAACCATACATCATCAAAAGCAGGAGTGGATGTGTTCGGCTACAAGGTTTGAATGTCCGAGCATAGTTTGTAAAAAGCGGGTAAGAAAAGATTCGAATGCCCAAACATACACCATCAAAAGAGGGAGCGGAGGTGTTCCGCTGTAAGAAGGTGTGAATGTCCGACCATAGTTGGTAAAAAACGGGTAAGAAAAGGTTAAAATACCCGACTGTACACAATCAATAGCGGGAGCGGATGTGTTTGGCTACAAGAATGTGTGACAGTCCGACCATGGTTTGTAAAAAACGGGTAAGAAAAGGTGCGAATGCCCGACAATGTATGATCAAAAGAGGGAGCGGAGGTTTTCGGCTACAAGAAGGTTTGAATGTCCGACCATAGTTTGTAAAAAGCGGGTAAGAAAATGTTCAAATGCCTGACTATACACCATCAAAAGCGGGAGCGGAGGTGTTCCGCTGTAAGACGGTGTGAATGTCCGACCATAGTTGGTAAAAAGCGGGTAAGAAAAGGTTAAAATACCTGACTGTACACAATCAATAGCGGGAGCGGAGTTGTTCGGCTACAAGAAGGTGTGAAAGTTCAACCATGGTTTGTAAAAAGCTGCTAAGAAAAGGTTCGAATGCCCGAATATATACCATCAAAAGCGGAAGCGGAGGTGTTCGGCTGCAAGAAGGTGTGAACATCCGACCAAAGTTTGCAAAAAGCAGTTAAGAAAAGGTTCGAATGCCCGAATATATACCATCAAAAGCGGGAGCAGAGCTGTTCGACTGCAAGTAGGTGTGAATGTCCAGCCATAATTACTCACAAACGGGTAAGAAAATGTAGTATTGCCAGACCATACATGATCAAAACAGGGAGCTGAGGTGGTTCAGCTGCAAGGTGTGAATGTCTGACTATAGTTTGTAAAAAGCGGGTAAGACAAGGTGCGAATGCCCGACAATGTATGATCAAAAGAGGGAGTGGAGGTCTTCGGCTGCAAGGTCTGAATGTCCAACCATAATTTCTAAAAACCGGGTAAGAAAAGGCTCGAAAGCCCGACTATACACAATCAAAAGCGGGAGCGGGAGGTTTTCAGCTGCAAATCCTTCACTCAAACCAAGTGAAAACTGCTTTGTCCTTCATATTTATCAATGTCTAGATCGACTTCAACAAAGAACAACATTGTACTTTGCAGTAAAGAAAGAGCAAATCAAAAGTTTTAGGAATCCGAGAATAAGCTTATTTTCATGAGTTCTGCACGATTATTGATTTTACTATAAATGAATGCCTTCACTCAAACTATGTTAAAACTGCTTTGTCCTTCATATTTATCAATGTCTAGATTGACTTCAACAAAGAACAACACTGGATTTTGCAGTAGAAGAAAGAGCAACACTGAAGGATCAGTAATCCGAGAATAAGCTTATTTTCATACGTTCTGCATGATTTGGGATTTTATGTATAAAATGAATTCCTTCACTCAAACCAAGTTAAAACTGCTTTGTCCTTCATATTTATCAATGTCTAGATCGACTTCAACAAAGAACAACATTGTATTTTGCAGTAGAAGAAAAAGCAACACTGAAGGATCAGGAATCCGAGAATAAGCTTATTTTCATACGTTCTGCATGATTTGGGATTTTATGTATAAAATGAATTCCTTTACTCAAACTATGTTAAAACTGCTTTGTCCTTCATATTTATCAATGTGTAGATTGACTTCAACAAAGAACAACATTGTATTTTGCAGTAGAAGAAATAGCAACACTGAAGGATCAGGAATCCGAAAACAAGCTTATTTTCATACGTTCTGCTTGATTTGGGATTTTGCTATAAAATTAATTCCTTCACTCAAACAAAGTGGAAACTGCTTTGTCCTTCATATTTATCAATGTCTATATAAATTTCAACAAAGAACAAGGCTGTATTTTTCATTATAGGAAAGAGCAACACTGGAGGATCAGGAATCCGAGAAAAAGCTTACTTTCATGAGTCCTGCACGATTTCGGATTTTCCTATAAAATGAATTGCTTTGCTCAAACCAAGTTAAAATTGCTTTGTCCTTCATAGATATCCATGTCTAAAATGTATCAAGCATAAAGTTCCTCATATTACCCTGAATGAGAAAGAAGCATCTCTTTGGTTGAGCAATACGTTCCTTTTGCGGAGTTATGCATGATTTCGGATTTTGCTATAAAATTCATTCCTTCACACCTTTTTTTTTCACCACATTTTATAGATTATGGTTGGAAATTCTCAACCACTCTAATCCGAAGACCTCTCCTCCCGCTTTTGTTAATATATTTGAACTTTAGTTGGACATTCACCCCTTTTTGCAGCTAAACCACCTCCGCTCCCTGTTTTGATCATGTATGGTCAAGCAATACTACATTTTCTTACCCGTTTGTGAGTAATTATGGCTGGATATTCACACCTACTTGCAGCTGAACACAATCTCTCTCGCTTTTAATTATGTTTGGATATTCGAACCTTTTCTTTACTGCTTTTTGCCAACTTTGGTCGGACATTCACACCGTCTTACAGCGGAACATCTCCGCTCCCGCTTTTGATGGTGTATAGTCAGGCATTTGAACCTTTTCTTACCCGCTTTTTACAAACTATGGTCGGACATTCAAACCTTCTTGTAGCCGAAAACCGCTGCTCCCTCTTTTGATTATACATTGTCGGGCATTCGCACCTTATCTTACCCGCTTTGTACAAACTATGGTCGGACATTCAAACCTTCTTGTAGCCGAACACATCCACTCCTTCTTTTGATGATGTATGCTTGGGCATTCAAACCTAATTTTTTGCCCGCTTTTCATTAATTTTGGGTGGACATTCACACCTTGTCACAGCCAAACACCTCCGCTCCCTGTTTTGATCATGTATGGTTGGACATTCGCACCTTTTCTCACCCGCTTTTTGCAAACTATGGTTGGCTGTTCACAGCTTCCTCTCCACCATACTTGTATGGTGGGATGTTCACACCCAGTTGCATCCGAAGACCTCCGCCCCCACTTTTGTTGATATTTAGTTGGTCATTCGCAGCTTACCCGCTTTTGGCAAACTATGGCCTTCTTGCAGCCAAACACCTCTGATCTCGCTTTTGATGATGTAAGGTTGGGCATTCAGACCTTGCTTCACCTGCTTTTCACCAAATATAGTCGGACATTCACGCCTTCTTGCAGCCGAACACTTCCGCTCCACCTTTTAGTGTTCTATCACACCTTTTTTTTCACCGCATTTTATAGATTATGGTTGGAAATTCTCAACCACTCTCATCCGAAGACCTCTCCTCCCGCTTTTGTTAATATATTTGAACTTTAGTCGGACATTCACACCTTCTTGCAGCTGAACCACCTCCGCTCCCGCTTATGATCATGTGCGGTTTGATATTCGAAAATTTTCTTTCATGTTTTAAAGCAATTATTGATGGACATTCAAATCTTCTTGTAGCCGAACACATCCACTCCTGCTTTTGATGATGTATGGTTTGGCATTCGCACTCTTTTTTTACCCATTTTTCAGGAATTATGGGTGGACATTCAGACCTTCTTGCAGCCGAAAACCTCCGCTCCCTCTTTTGATCATACATTGTCGGGCATTCGCACCTTGTCTTACCCGCTTTTTATAAACTTTAGTCGGACATTCACACCTTCTTGCAGCTGAACGACCTCCGCTCCCTGTTTTGATCATGTATGGTCTGGCAATACTACCTTTTCTTACCCGTTTGTGAGTAATTAATCCCAAAATATTGAGCATAAAATAAGTCTTTATGCTGATGATGTGTTACTTTTCCTTCAGAACTCACAGACGTCTCTCACTCACACGATCACACTCATAAATAAATTCTCAGCACTTTCTGACTACTCTATCAACTGGTCTAAGACCACAGTTCTGCCCATTAACTGTAGGGTCCATAATATAACTGCGATCACTTTACAGTCAGGAAATATTAGATATTTAGGCATAAACATTTCCTCCAGGCTCTCAGAGCTAACAAAGCTAAATTATGTGCAATTATTAAAGACAGTAGAGGACGATCTCTCTCGTTGGAAGTCCTTACCTATATCACTTATGGGGAGAGTTACATCCATTAAAATGATGATACTACCAAAAGTTAACTATTTGTTTTCAATGATCCCCATAAAACCATCTGCTACTTGGTTTAAGTCACTAGATTCATGCATCTCCAAATTTCTGTGGAAAAACAAACCACCACGTATTAGTTTAAAAACCCTACAGAAGACCAAGGACAGTGGTGTATTAGATTTACCTCATTTTCAGCACTATTCCTTAGCCAATAGGTTACAATATATATCAAAATGGTTTAAACCTTGTTGTTGTCACAGTTCCCAGAGACGTTGTAATCGTTGAGGATTCTATATTCACCCCCTCATTAGAGGCACGTGTTGAAGATTGATGACACTGAATCTTCTTCTCTGTTCATTGCTGGCATCATTCCCAGCATCGTAAGTGTTCGTGGCATTGTTAGCCTCTTCTTCTGGATCTTGATATCGAGAATCCTTTTGTATTTCTGGTTTGTCAGTCCTCTCTCTTCGTTCACCGGAGTCTTCGTCTTTTTGTCCTTGAGTTTGCTGATTTTTTCTTCTTTTGATGCCTTGACACAATGTGACAGGTGATACCACGTGGGAGATCCTTTAACTTGGACTGCTGTCCCTGTGCTGCGAAATGGCTGTGCTGCTCAAATGGTCTCTCCTTCATCATGGTTACATGCTGCCATTCCGACATCTCGCCATTCCGACATGGGTCTCCAATTGTCGGAATGGCGACACTTAATTTTTTATCAAACGTCCCGCCATTCCGACACTTTTTTCCTCCTATGGTCGGAATGGCGGTATGTTTTTTTTTAATTTAACATACCGCCATTCCGACAGTTCCTTTTAATAGCCTATTTTTTACCCAAAACATTTTGCACTAATGATATGCCGGCGCAAATACGCCCTAAAGTTTGGCGCACAAGCTCTGCACATCCAGAGGCCACAGCCTCACAAACAAACTTTAATAATCTATTATCAAAATCCCCTGAATTTCAAATAGAAAAATACAGATATTAATGTAACTCTGGCGAGACTGAAACTGATTAAGCAGAAATACAGTGTCAGTGAGCTGTCACAGCAGCCAGCTGGAGCGGAGCTCTCCACAGAGCCAATGCGTCTTTTGCACGCTGTCATCATATGCAAAAGTAATAATTGCAATAACAGATATCACGGCTACTGCACAGGACACAGTTGCGAGCACTCTGCCTTGCCTTGCCAATAGGAGAAGAGAGAAATGACAGCATAGAACGTATAAAACACAACAAAATGCAGTAAAATCGTTTATTCATGTTATTCACGTGATTTATGAGTACTCACTCCAATTTTGGGAAGCGCGGATGGGCTTTGCACATTTGCTTTCTTTTAGTTAACTTTCGTTTCTTTTGGATTCTTGTGCGTGTTATGGAGCCGTTTTGGTCCATGTTTGTAAGTCTTTTTTTCCTGGATTAAATTTTCGGAAGTTGAAACAAGTAGCATTGGAGTGTGTGATTGAAAACCACCGCGGACTGCTTCTCCTCCTCCAGTTGCAGAGACTTTGTGTTTTTGATAACGCTTGTCTATAAACATGTGTTAAACATATAAATTGCATGAACAGAAAGAAGGGACTCACCTGTTGAGTAACACACATTTCCTTATACGGAAAGCCTTGTCGGAATGGTGGGACATTTGAACGTCGGAATAGCGGGATGTCGGAATGGTGGGATGTCGGAATGGTGGGATGTCGGAATGGTGGGACGTTTGCATGTCGGAATGGTGGTATGTCGGAATGGTGGGATGTCGGAATGGTGGGATGTCGGAATAGCGGGATGTCAGAATGGCGGGATTTCGGAATGGGTGTTGCCACCCCCTTCATCATATACACAGTTATTTATACATCACCTTCCACCATGAAGCGTCCCTTTTTGTTTCTCTCTTTGTTCTTAAAATGCTGTTATGCATGTCTAAACCAATCCATTAAATTAGATCATTTTTGCAGTAAAGCGATCTACAATGTGCTTGGTCGCAAAGCTGCTCATCTGTGGTAAACAGCTCTTCAGAAAGGCATTCTTCAATTGATTTCACTAATTTTATGTAATAATTTTGTGATTTCCTACAAAACTACACTTCTTCTCCCATCTGTCTGAGTATTTAATATTGTCTGGGTCCCGTTAAAACATGTATTTTTCCCATCTAATTCCTTGTTTGCTTTAAAACAAGTATTGCCCATTTTCTATCCCTTCAGTAGCCAATCAGTTTGTATGGAGTACACTGGAGCAACTTGACTGATCAGTAAAACACTGCTTTTGTTGTCACCGCAAGGCTTCCCCCGTCGGTTGTTTCACTGAGACACTACTGAGTAACTATAACTCAACACAGTTTATACACATAACATTCATATACATACTAACAAACAAACAA
Source organism: Leuresthes tenuis (assembly GCF_036924035.1). Taxonomy (NCBI): domain Eukaryota; kingdom Metazoa; phylum Chordata; class Actinopteri; order Atheriniformes; family Atherinopsidae; genus Leuresthes; species Leuresthes tenuis. The sequence continues at coordinate 26,421,729 of NW_027325374.1, forward strand.
ACAATTATTTATCGCAATTTTCTCATCTCTGTTTGAACGTACACCCAGGTAAATATTCCTGTAGTCTTCTCATACCGACTATGGACCCATTCATTGTTTAACTTCACTGTTTTGCAAATCCTAATTGAATATTACAGATTGACATTGAACTTTACTGGATAAGCAGGTCTTCATTGCATTCAGCAGCCTATATGTGAGCATCTATGTGTAAGCTGTTCTTCTTTGCATTTATCAGCAGCAAGCAATTCTTCATTGCACATGCATATGAAAATAGTAAAACAATTCCAATGCGTTAGCGAAACCTTCTATATCAGGAGTGTCCATCATGATGCTGGGAATAGAACCTCTTTCCCAGAATAGTTCAACCTTCATTACTCAACTGATCATAACTCCGCAATGAGCACATTTCAAAGTATCATTCCTCTACATGTATTCAAAAATCTATGTGTAAATATTTAATATTTCTTATATTTGTTGATGTCATTCTGTGTGCATGTGGCCTAAACCCAATCTCTGTGTGGCAATTTTAATTTAAACAAGTTGGACTCTGCCTCTGATCATTTAAAAAAGGTGTGTACCAATATCAACCTTTCTCAGGTAATTGCTGATCCTACAAAACCAAAGAGATCCTTCAAGGTTGTCCCTGATTTGCTCAATCTTAACAAATCAAACGTAGAAAATCCGCAGTATCTGAACTTGGTGTTAGTTATCACCGCTCAATAGCCTGTATCAGAATTGCAAAAATGAAAAAATTAGGTCCACGCTTGGTATTCAGATCCTGAAACATCTCCATGAGCAGGCTTTTTTTTAACTGATCTGTTGAATAGTTATATGACACTGTTAAAATCCCAGATGAAGATCTAGCACTTGACCATTTTTGTAAATCTTCTAATTCCATAGTTGATAAACACGCCCCTTTTAAAAAGTATAGAACTTAGAACAGGTCTAGTCCCTGGCTTTCGGCAGAACTGTCTTCTTTACTTTTTTTTTTTTTTCCCTTCAGAAGAATTGTAGTCTGAATACCTTTGATGCCAAACAGATTTGCTTTGCCAAGGGAAGTTTTATAAATGTAAAGCTCCCCTTGATGCCCATTTATTTATTTCTGTTTACAATATATGACATGAACTGAACTGAACCAGACCGGGGGACAAGGAAAGAAGAAGAGGAAAGAAGACTTGGACTGCTGTCCCTGTGCTGCAGTTCAGAGTACCCACCCTTTTTGGAGTCTCTGGGGGAGGCACTGGAGAATGCTCCTACCGGAGACTCCCTCGTTCTGCTGGGGGACTTCAATGCTCACGTGCGCAATGACAGTGAGACCTGGAGGGGTGTGATTGGGAGGAACGGCCCCCCCGATCTGAACCAGAGTGGTGTTATGTTGTTGGACTTCTGTGCTGGTCATGGACTGTCCATAACGAACACCATGTTCAGACATAAGGGTGTCCATATGTGCACTTGGCACCAGGACACCCTTGGCCGCAGTTCGATGATCGACTTTGTGGTTGTATCATCGGACTTGCGGCCGTATGTCCTGGACACTCGGGTGAAGAGAGGGGCGGAGCTGTCAACTGATCAACGCCTGGTGGTGAGTTGGCTCCGCTGGTGGGGGAGGATGCCGATCAGACCTGGCAGGCCCAAACGTATTGTGAGGGTCTGCTGGGAGCGTTTGTCAGAATCCCCCGTCAGAAGGAGCTTTAACTCCCACCTCCGGCAGAGCTTCAACCATATCCCGGGGGAGGTGGGGGACATTGAGTCCGAATGGGCCATGTTCCGTGACTCCATTGCCGAGGCAGCTGATCGGAGTTGTGGCCGTAAGGTGGTCGGTGCCTGTCGTGGCGGCAACCCTCGAACCTGCTGGTGGACACCAGTGGTGAGGGAAGCCGTCAAGCTGAAGAAAGAGTCCTATCAGGCCTTTTTGGCCAGTGGGACCCTGGAAGCAGCTGATAGGTACCGACAGGCCAGACGGGCCGCGGCGTTGGCGGTTGCAGAGGCAAAAACTCGGGCCTGGGAGGAGTTCGATGAGACCATGGAGAACGATTCACGGACGGCCTCGAAGAGATTCTGATCCACCATCCGGCGTCTCAGGGGGGGGGAGCGGCTCACAGTCAACACTGTTTACAGTGGGGACGGGGCTTTGACCTCAACTAGGGATGTTGTGAGTCGGTGGGGGGAGTACTTCGAGGAACTCCTCAATCCTACCAACACGTGCTCGGAAGAGGCAGAGTCGGAGAGCTCGGAGACGGGGCCTCCCATTTCTGGGGCTGAGGTTGCCGAGGTGGTCAAAAAGCTCCTCGGTGGCAAGGCCCCGGGGGTGGATGAGGTCCGTCCTGAGTTTCTCAAGGCTCTGGATGTTGTAGGGCTGTCTTGGCTGACACGCCTCTGCAGCATCGCGTGGACATCAGGGACAGTGCCTCTGGACTGGCAGATTGGGGTGGTGGTCCCCCTCTTTAAAAAGGGGGACCGGAGGGTGTGTTCCAACTATAGTATAACACTCCTCAGCCTCCCTGGTAAGGTCTATTCGGGGGTATTGGAGAGGAGGATCCGTCGGATAATCGAGCCTCGGATTCAGGAGATGCAGTGTGGCTTTCGTCCTGGCCGTGGAACAGTGGACCAGCTCTATACCCTCGTCAGGATCCTGGAGGGTGCATGGGAGTTCGCCCAACCAGTCTACATGTGTTTTGTAGACTTGGAGAAAGCGTTCGACCGTGTCCCTCGTGGAGTCCTGTGGGGGGTGCCGTCCTGACTGTTGTTTGTGCCTATGCGCCAAACAGCCCTTGATAGGGGCCGTTTGGTCTCTGTATGACCGGTGCCAGAGTTTGGTCCGCATTGCCGGCAGTAAGTCGGATACGTTTCCGGTGAGAGTTGGACTCCGTCAGGGCTGCCCTTTGTCACCGATTCTGTTCCTAACTTTTATGGACAGAATTTCTAGACGCAGCCAGGGCGTTGAGGGTGTCCGATTTGGCGACGTCAGAATCGGGTCTCTGCTTTTTGCAGATGATGTGGTTCTGTTAGCGTCGTCAGGCCGTGACCTTCAGCTCTCACTGGAGCGATTCGCAGCCGAGTGTGAAGCGGCTGGGATGAGAATCAGCACCTCCAAATCCGAGACTATGGTTCTCAGCCGGAAAAGGGTGGAATGCTCTCTCCGGGTCGGGAATGAGATCCTTCCCCAAGAGGAGGAGTTCAAGTATCTCGGGGTCTTGTTCACGAGTGAGGGACGAATGGAGCGGGAGATTGACGGGCGGATCGGTGCGGCGTCTGCAGTGTTGCGGGCTCTGCACCGACCCGTCGTTGTGAAGAGGGAGCTGAGCCAGAAGGCGAAGCTCTCTACTTACTGGTCAATCTACGTTCCCATCCTCACCTATGGTCACGAGTTGTGGGTAGTGACCGAAAGAACAAGATCGCGAATACAAGCGGCCGAAATGGGTTTCCTCCGCAGGGTGTCTGGGCTCTCCCTTAGAGATAGGGTGAGAAGCTCAGTCATCTGGGAGGGGCTCGGAGTAGAACCGCTGCTCCTCCGCATTGAGAGGAGTCAGATGAGGTGGCTCGGGCATCTGGTTAGGATGCCCCCTGGGCGCCTCTCTGGGGAGGTGTTCCGGGCATGTCCCACTGGGAGGAGACCCCAGGGAAGACCCAGGACACGCTGGAGAGACTATGTCTCTCGGCTGGCCTGGGAACGCCTCGGGGTCCCCCCGGAAGAGCTGGAGGAAGTGGCCGGGGACAGAGACGTCTGGGTTTCTCTACTCAAGCTGCAGCCCCCGCGACCCGACCCCCGGATAAGCGGCAGATGATGGATGGATGGATGGATGGTTTAGACATGCATAACAGCATTTTAAGAACAAAGAGAGAAACAAAAAGGGACAACGCTTCATGGTGGAAGGTGATGTATAAATAACTGTGTATATGACGAAGGGGGTGGCAACACCCATTCCGAAATCCCGCCATTCTGACATCCCGCTATTCCGACATCCCACCATTCCGACATACCACCATTCCGACATACCACCATTCCGACATGCAAACGTCCCACCATTCCGACATCCCACCATTCCGACATCCCGTTATTCCGACGTTCAAATGTCCCACCATTCCGACAAGGCTTTCCGTATAAGGAAATGTGTGTTACTCAACAGGTGAGTCCCTTCTTTCTGTTCATGCAATTTATATGTTTAACACATGTTTATAGACAAGCGTTATTAAAAACACAAAGTCTCGGCAACTGGAGGAGGAGAAGCAGTCCGCGGTGGTTTTCAATCACACACTCCAATGCAACTTGTTTCAACTTCCGAAAATTTAATCCAGGAAAAAAAGGCTTACAAACATGGACCAAAACGGCTCCATAACACGCACAAGAATCCAAAAGAAACGAAAGTTAACTAAAAGAAAGTAAATAAAAAGTATGAAGTGGTCAAAATTGGTTTTACGCATGCCTATGTGCGTCTGGCACATGCGTCTTCGGGCTCTCCCACGTTGGTTTGTGGATGAAAGCTATATGTTCAGCTGTAATGTCATGTAAAAACAATCTCTACATGACATTTACTCCCAGGTGTGACCAGTTAGGTCCTTAAGATATCAACAGGCTGTATAAAGCCTTGCGCAACGGCTGTGTGTTTGTGACAAATGCGCAAAGCCCATCCGCGCTTCCCAAAATTGGAGCGAGTACTCATAAATCACGTGAATAACATGAATAAACGTTTTTACTGCATTTTGTTGTGTTTTATACGTTCTATGCTGTCATTTCTCTCTTCTCCTATTGGCAAGGCAAGGCAGAGTGCTCGCAACTGTGTCCTGTGCAGTAGCCGTGATATCTGTTATTGCAATTATTACTTTTGCATATGATGACAGCGTGCAAAAGACGCATGGGCTCTGTGGAGAGCGCCGCTCCAGCTGGCTGCTGTGACAGCTCACTGACACTGTATTTCTGCTTAATCAGTTTCAGTCTCGCCAGAGTTACATTAATATCTGTATTTTTATATTGGAAATTCAGGGGATTTTGATAATAGATTATTAAAGTTTGTTTGCCGGCATATCATTAGTGCAAAATGTTTTGGGTAAAAAATAGGCTATTAAAAGGAACTGTCGGAATGGCGGTATGTTAAAAAAAAAAAAAACATACCGCCATTCCAACCATAGGAGGAAAAAAGTTTCGGAATGGCGGGACATTTGATAAAAAATTAAGTGTCGCCATTCCGACATGGGTCTCCAATTGTCGGAATGGCGACACTTAATTTCTGGTTTTATGGGGATCATTGAGAACAAATAGTTAACTTTTGGTAGTATCATCATTTTAATGGATGTAACTCTCCCCATAAATGATATAGTTAAGGACTTCCAACGAGAGAGATCGTCCTCTACTGTCTTTAATAATTGCACATAATTTAGCTTTGTTAGCTCTGAGAGCCTGGAGGAAATGTTTATGCCTAAATATCTAATATTTCCTGACTGTAAAGTGATCGCAGGTATATTATGGACCCTACAGTTAATGGGCAGAACTGTGGTCTTAGACCAGTTGATAGAGTAGTCAGAAAGTGCTGAGAATTTATTTATGAGTGTGATCGTGTGAGTGAGAGACGTCTGTGAGTTCTGAAGGAAAAGTAATACATCATCAGCATAAAGACTTATTTTATGCTCAATATTTTGGGATTAATTACTCACAAACGGTTAAGAAAAGGTAGTATTGCCAGACCATACATGATCAAAACAGGGAGCGGAGGTCGTTCAGCTGCAAGAAGGTGTGAATGTCCGACTAAAGTTTATAAAAAGCGGGTAAGACAAGGTGCGAATGCCCGACAATGTATGATCAAAAGAGGGAGCGGAGGTTTTCGGCTGCAAGAAGGTCTGAATGTCCACCCATAATTCCTGAAAAATGGGTAAAAAAAGAGTGCGAATGCCAAACCATACATCATCAAAAGCAGGAGTGGATGTGTTCGGCTACAAGAAGATTTGAATGTCCATCAATAATTGCTTTAAAACATGAAAGAAGATTTTCGAATATCAAACAGCACATGATCATAAGCGGGAGAGGAGTTGTTCAGCTACAAGAAGGTGTGAATGTCCACCCATAATTACTGAAAAATGGGTAAGAAAAGGTGAGAATGCCCAACCATACATCATCATAAGCAGGAGTGGATGTGTTCGGCTACAAGAAGGTTTAAATGTCCGACCATAGTTTGTAAAAAGCGGGTAAGAAAAGGTGAAAATACCCGACTGTACACAATCAAAAGAGGGAGCGGAGTTGTTCAGCAACAAAGAGTGAAAGTCTGACCATGGTTTGTAAAAAGTGGGTAAGAATGCCGGTCCATACATCATCAAAAGCGGGAGAGGTGGTGTTCGGCTGCAAGTAGGTGTGAATGTCCAGCCATAATTACTCACAAATGGGTAAGAAAAGGTAGTATTGCCAGACCATACATGATCAAAACAGGGAGCGGAGGTGGTTAAGCTGCAAGAAGGTGTTAATGTCCGACTAAGGTTTGTAAAAAGCGGGTAAGAAAAGGTGCGAATGCCCGACAATGTATGATCAAAAGAGGGAGCGGAGGTTTTCGGCTGAAAGAAGGTCTGAATGTCCAACCATAATTTGTAAAAACCGGGGAAGAAAAGGCTCGAAAGCCCGACTATACACCATCAAAAGCTGGAGCGGAGGTGTTCAGCTGCAAGGTCTGAATGTCCATCAATAATTGCTAGAAAACATGAAAGAGAATTTTCGAAAATCAAACCGCACATGATAATAAGCGGGAGAGGAGGTGTTCAGCTGCAAGAAGGTGTGAATGTCCACCCATAATTACTGAAAAATGGGTAAGAAAAGGTGCGAATTCCCAACCATACATCATCAAATGCACGAGTGGATGTGTTCGGCTACAAGAAGGTTTGAATGTCCGACCATAGTTTGTAAAAAGCGGGTAAGAAAAGGTTCGAATGCCCAAACATACACCATCAAAAGAGGGAGCGGAGGTGTTCCGCTGTAAGAAGGTGTGAATGTCCAATCATAGTTGGTAAAAAGCGGGTAAGAAAAGGTTAAAATACCCGACTGTACACAATCAAAAGAGGGAACGGAGTTGTTCAGCTAAGAGAAGGTGCGAAAGTCCGACCATGGTTTGTAAAAAGCGGGTAAGAAAAGGTTAAAATACCCGACTGTACACAATCAATAGCGGGAGCGGAGTTGTTCGGCTACTAAAAGGTGTGAAAGTCCGACCCTGGTTTTAAAAAGCGGGTAAGAAAAGGTTCGAATGCCCAAACATACACCATCAAAAGAGGTAGCGGAGGTGTTCCGCTGTAAGACGGTGTGAATGTCCGATCATAGTTGGTAAAAAGCGGGTAAGAAAAGGTTAAAATACCCGACTGTACACCATCAAAAGAGGGAGCGGAGTTGTTCAGCTAAGAGAAGGTGTGAAAGTCCGACCATGGTTTGTAAAAAGCGGGTAAGAAAAGGTTCGTATGCCCGAATATACACTATCAAAACCGGAAGCGTAGGTGTTCGGCTGCAAGAAGGTGTGAACGTCCGACCAAAGTTTGTGAAAAAGCAGTTAAGAAAAGGTTCGAATATCTAACCAAACATAATCAAAAGCGGGAGCACAGCTGTTCGACTGCAAGTAGGTGTGAATGTCAGAGAATAATTTGCAAAAAGCTGATGAGAAAGGGTGAGAATGCCCAACCATAAATTATCAAAAGCGGCAGCAGAGTTTCGGCTCATATTTATCAATGTCTAGATAGATTTCAACAAAAAACAACGTTGTACTTTGCAGTAAAAGAAAGTGCAAATCAAAAGTTTTAGGAATCCGAGAATAAGCTTATTTTCATGAGTTCTGCACGATTTCGGATTTTATGTATAAAATGAATTCCTTCACGCAAACTAAGTTAACACTGCTTTGTCCTTCATATGTACCCATTTCTACATATATTTCAAGCATAAACTTTCTCATACTACCCTGAATGAGAAAGAGCCAAACTTGTGATTAAGCCATACGACCCTTTTGAGGAGTTCTGCATGGTTTGGGATTTTATCTATAAAATTAATTCCTTCACTCAAACTATGTTAAAACGGCTTTTACCTTCATATTTATCAATGTCTCGATAGATTTAAACAAAAAAACAACGTTGTACTTTGCAATAAAAGAAAGAGCAAATCAAAAGTTTTAGGAATCCGAGAATAAGCTTATTTTCATGAGTTCTGCACGATTTCGGATTTTATGTATAAAATGAATTCATTCACTCAAACCAAGTTAAAACTGCTTTTTCCTTCATATTTATCAATGTCTAGATCGACTTCAACAAAGAACAACATTGTATTTTGCAGTAGAAGAAAGAGCAAAACTGAAGGATCAGGAATCCGAGAATAAGCTTCTTTTCATACGTTCTGCATGATTTGGGATTTTATGTATAAAATGAATTCCTTCACTCAAACTAAGTTAACACTGCTTTGTCCTTCATATGTAACCATTTCTACATATATTTCAAGCATAAACTTCCTCATACTACCCTGAATGAGAAAGAGCCACACTTGTGATTAAGCCATACGCCCCTTTTGAGGAGTTCTGCATGATTTGGGATTTTATCTATAAAATCAATTCCTTCACTCAAACTATGTTAAAACGGCTTTTTCCTTCATATTTATCAATGTCTAGATCGACTTCAACAAAGAACAACATTGTATTTTGCAGTAGAAGAAAGAGCAAAACTGAAGGATCAGGAATCCGAGAATAAGCTTCTTTTCATACGTTCTGCATGATTTGGGATTTTATGTATAAAATGAATTCCTTCACTCAAACTAAGTTAACACTGCTTTGTCCTTCATATGTAACCATTTCTACATATATTTCAAGCATAAACTTCCTCATACTACCCTGAATGAGAAAGAGCCACACTTGTGATTAAGCCATACGCCCCTTTTGAGGAGTTCTGCATGATTTGGGATTTTATCTATAAAATCAATTCCTTCACTCAAACTATGTTAAAACGGCTTTTACCTTCATATTTATCAATGTCTCGATAGATTTAAACAAAAAAACAACGTTGTACTTTGCAGTAAAAGAAAGAGCCAATCAAAAGTTTTAGGAATCCGAGAATAAGCTTATTTTCATGAGTTCTGCACGATTTCGGATTTTATGTATAAAATGAATTCATTCACTCAAACCAAGTTAAAACTGCTTTTTCATTCATATTTATCAATGTCTAGATCGACTTCAACAAAGAAAAACATTGTATTTTGCAGTAGAAGAAAGAGCAAAACTGAAGTTTCCTGAACTGATCAGGAATCCGAGAATAAGCTTATTTTCTTATGGGCAAGTGGGAACTGCTTTGTCCTTCATATTTATCAATGTGTAGATGGATTTCAACTTCTTCAAAGTCCAATGTTTTTCGTTGTTGAAGTCGATCTAGACATTGATGAATATGGAAGGACAAAGCAGTTTTAACTTGGTTTGAGCAAAGCAATTCATTTTATAGCAAAATCCGAAATCGTGCAGAACTCATGAAAGCAGGCTTATACTCGGATTCCTGAAACTTTAGATTTGCTCTTTCTTTTACTGCAAAGTACAACGTTGTTTTTTTGTTTAAATCTTTGTAGACATGGTAAATATGAAGAACAAATCAGTTTTAACATAGTTTGAGTGAAGTAATGCATTTTATAAGCAAAATCCCAAATCATGCAGAACTCACGAAAAGCTTTTTCTCGCTTTTCACTGCTTTTTACAAACTTTGGTCGGACGTTCACACCTTCTTGCATCCGAACACCTCCGCTTCCGCTTTTGATGATGTATATTCGGGCATTCGAACCTTTTATTACCCGCTTTTTACAAACCATTGTCGGACTTTCACACCTTCTTGCAGCCGAACACCACCTCTACCGCTTTTGATGATGTATGGTTCAGTATTCTTACCTTTTCTAACACATTTTTCAGCAATTATGGTCTGACATTCACACCTACTCACAGACGAACACCTCCGCTCCCACATTTGATAGTGTATAGTCGGGCATTCTCACCCTTTCTCAACAGCTTTTTGCAAATTATGATCTGATATTCACACCTACTTGCAGTCGAACAGCTCTGCTCCCGCTTTTGATTATGTTTGGTTGGATATTCGAACATTTTCTTAACTGCTTTTTACAAACTTTGGTCGGACGTTCACACCGTCTTGCAGCCGAACACCTCCGCTTCCGCTTTTGATGGTATATAGTCGGGCATTCGAGCCTTTTCTTCCCCGCCTATTACTTACTATGGTTGGACATTCAAACCTTCTTGTAGCCGAACACATCCGCTCCTGCTTTTGATGATGTATGATTTGGCATTCGCACCTTTTCTTACCCATTTTTCAGTAATTTTTGGTCGGACATTCAGACCTTCTTGCACCGGAACACCTCTGCTCCCGCTTTTGATGGTGTATAGTCAGGCTTTCGAGCCTTTTCTTCCCCGATTTTTACAAATTGTGGTTGGACATTCAGACCTTGCAGCCGAAAACCTCCGCTCCCTCTTTTGATCATACATTGTCGGGCATTCGCCCCTTGTCTTACACGGTTTTTACAAACTTTAGTCAGACATTCACACCTTGCAGCTGAACCACCTCCATTCCCTGTTTTGATCATGTGTCGTCTGGAAATACTACCTTTTCTTCCCCCGTTTGTGAGTAATTATGTCTGGACATTCACACCTACTTGCAGCCGAAAAACCACCTCTCCCGCTTTTGATGATGTATTGTCCGGCATTCTAGTCTTTTCTATCACATTTTTCAGCAATTATGATCTGACATTCACACCTACTTGCAGTCGAACAGCTCTGCTCCCACTTTTGATTATGTTCGGTTGGATATTCAAACCTTTTCTTAACTGCTTTTTACAAACTTTGGTCGGACGTTCACACCTTCTTGCAGCCGAACACCTCCGCTTCCGCTTTTGATGGTATATATTCGGGTATTCGAACCTTCTCTTACCCGCTTTTTACAAACCATGGTTGGACTTTCATACCTTCTTGTAGCTGAACAACTCCACTCCTGCTTTTGATGATTTATGGTTGGACATTCGCATCTTTTCCTACCCATTTTTCAGTAATTATGGGTGGATATTCACACCTTCTTGCAGCTGAACACCTCCTCTCCCGCTAATGATCATGTAAGGTTTGATATTCGAAAATTTTCTTTCATGTTTTAAAGCAATTATTAATGGACATTCACACCTACTTGCAGCCGAACACCACCTCTCCCGCTTTTGATGATGTATGGACCGGCATTCTTACCTTTTCTAACACATTTTTCAGCAATTATGGTTGGAGAATCACACCTACTCACAGCCGAACAACTCCGCTACCGCATTTGATGGTGTAAAGTCGGGATTTCTCACCCTTTCTCATCAGCTTTTTGCAAATTATTCTCTGACATTCACACCTACTTGCAGTCGAACAGCTCTGCTCCCGCTTTTGATTATGTTTGGTTAGATATTCGAACCTTTTCTTAACTGCTTTTTCACAAACTTTGGTCGGACGTTCACACCTTCTTGCAGCCGAACACCTACACTTCCGGTTTTGATAGTGTATATTCGGGCATACGAACCTTTTCTTACCCGCTTTTTACAAACCATGGTCGGACTTTCAAACCTTCTCTTAGCTGAACAACTCCGCTCCCTCTTTTGATGGTGTACAGTCGGGTATTTTAACCTTTTCTTACCCGCTTTTTACCAACTATGATCGGACATTCACACCGTCTTACAGCGGAACACCTCCGCTACCTCTTTTGATGGTGTATGTTCGGGCATTCGAACCTTTTCTTACCCGCTTTTTAAAACCAGGGTCGGACTTTCACACCTTTTAGTAGCCGAACAACTCCGCTCCCGCTATTGATTGTGTACAGTCGGGTATTTTAACCTTTTCTTACCCGCTTTTTACAAACCATGGTCGGACTTTCACACCTTCTCTTAGCTGAACAACTCCGCTCCATCTTTTGATTGTGTACAGTCGGGTATTTTAACCTTTTCTTACCCGCTTTTTACCAAGTATGATCGGACATTCACACCTTCTTACAGCGGAACACCTCCGCTCCCTCTTTTGATGGTGTATGTTTGGGCATTCGAACCTTTTCTTACCCGCTTTTTACAAACTATGGTCGGACATTCAAACCTTCTTTTAGCCGAACACATCCACTCGTGCATTTGATGATGTATGGTTGGGAATTCGCACCTTTTCTTACCCATTTTTCAGTAATTATGGGTGGACATTCACACCTTCTTGCAGCTGAACACCTCCTCTCCCGCTTATTATCATGTGCGGTTTGATATTCGAAAATTCTCTTTCATGTTTTCTAGCAATTATTGATGGACATTCAGACCTTGCAGCTGAACACCTCCGCTCCAGCTTTTGATGGTGTATCGTCGGGCTTTCGAGCCTTTTCTTCCCCGGTTTTTACAAATTATGGTTGGACATTCAGACCTTCTTTCAGCCGAAAACCTCCGCTCCCTCTTTTGATCATACATTGTCGGGCATTCGCACCTTTTCTTACCCGCTTTTTACAAACCTTAGTCGGACATTAACACCTTCTTGCAGCTTAACCACCTCCGCTCCCTGTTTTGATCATGTATGGTCTGGCAATACTACCTTTTCTTACCCATTTGTGAGTAATTATGGCTGGACATTCACACCTACTTGCAGCTGAACACCACCTCTCCCGCTTTTGATGATGTATGGACCGGCATTCTTACCCACTTTTTACAAACCATGGTCAGACTTTCAGTCTTTGTTGCTGAACAACTCCGCTCCCTCTTTTGATTGTGTACAGTCGGGTATTTTCACCTTTTCTTACCCGCTTTTTACAAACTATGGTCGGACATTTAAACCTTCTTGTAGCCGAACACATCCACTCCTGCTTATGATGATGTATGGTTGGGCATTCTCACCTTTTCTTACCCATTTTTCAGTAATTATGGGTGGACATTCACACCTTCTTGTAGCTGAACAACTCCTCTCCCGCTTATGATCATGTGCTGTTTGATATTCGAAAATCTTCTTTCATGTTTTAAAGCAATTATTGATGGACATTCAAATCTTCTTGTAGCCGAACACATCCACTCCTGCTTTTGATGATGTATGGTTTGGCATTCGCACTCTTTTTTTACCCATTTTTCAGGAATTATGGGTGGACATTCAGACCTTCTTGCAGCCGAAAACCTCCGCTCCCTCTTTTGATCATACATTGTCGGGCATTCGCACCTTGTCTTACCCGCTTTTTATAAACTTTAGTCGGACATTCACACCTTCTTGCAGCTGAACGACCTCCGCTCCCTGTTTTGATCATGTATGGTCTGGCAATACTACCTTTTCTTAACCGTTTGTGAGTAATTAATCCCAAAATATTGAGCATAAAATAAGTCTTTATGCTGATGATGTATTACTTTTCCTTCAGAACTCACAGACGTCTCTCACTCACACGATCACACTCATAAATAAATTCTCAGCACTTTCTGACTACTCTATCAACTGGTCTAAGACCACAGTTCTGCTCATTAACTGTAGGGTCCATAATATACCTGCGATCACTTTACAGTCAGGAAATATTAGATATTTAGGCATAAACATTTCCTCCAGGCTCTCAGAGCTAACAAAGCTAAATTATGTGCAATTATTAAAGACAGTAGAGGACGATCTCTCTCGTTGGAAGTCCTTAACTATATCATTTATGGGGAGAGTTACATCCATTAAAATGATGATACTACCAAAAGTTAACTATTTGTTCTCAATGATCCCCATAAAACCAAAAATTAAGTGTCGCCATTCCGACAATTGGAGACCCATGTCGGAATGGCGACACTTAATTTTTTATCAAATGTCCCGCCATTCCGAAACTTTTTTCCTCCTATGGTCGGAATGGCGGTATGTTTTTTTTTTTTTAACATACCGCCATTCCGACAGTTCCTTTTAATAGCCTATTTTTTACCCAAAACATTTTGCACTAATGATATGCCGGCAAACAAACTTTAATAATCTATTATCAAAATCCCCTGAATTTCAAATATAAAAATACAGATATTAATGTAACTCTGGCGAGACTGAAACTGATTAAGCAGAAATACAGTGTCAGTGAGCTGTCACAGCAGCCAGCTGGAGCGGCGCTCTCCACAGAGCCCATGCGTCTTTTGCACGCTGTCATCATATGCAAAAGTAATAATTGCAATAACAGATATCACGGCTACTGCACAGGACACAGTTGCGAGCACTCTGCCTTGCCTTGCCAATAGGAGAAGAGAGAAATGACAGCATAGAACGTATAAAACACAACAAAATGCAGTAAAAACGTTTATTCATGTTATTCACGTGATTTATGAGTACTCGCTCCAATTTTGGGAAGCGCGGATGGGCTTTGCGCATTTGTCACAAACACACAGCCGTTGCGCAAGGCTTTATACAGCCTGTTGATATCTTAAGGACCTAACTGGTCACACCTGGGAGTAAATGTCATGTAGAGATTGTTTTTACATGACATTACAGCTGAACATATAGCTTTCATCCACAAACCAACGTGGGAGAGCCCGAAGACGCATGTGCCAGACGCACATAGGCATGCGTAAAACCAATTTTGACCACTTCATACTTTTTATTTGCTTTCTTTTAGTTAACTTTCGTTTCTTTTGGATTCTTGTGCGTGTTATGGAGCCGTTTTGGTCCATGTTTGTAAGCCTTTTTTTCCTGGATTAAATTTTCGGAAGTTGAAACAAGTTGCATTGGAGTGTGTGATTGAAAACCACCGCGGACTGCTTCTCCTCCTCCAGTTGCCGAGACTTTGTGTTTTTAATAACGCTTGTCTATAAACATGTGTTAAACATATAAATTGCATGAAGAGAAAGAAGGGACTCACCTGTTGAGTAACACACATTTCCTTATACGGAAAGCCTTGTCGGAATGGTGGGACATTTGAACGTCGGAATAGCGGGATGTCGGAATGGTGGGATGTCGGAATGGTGGGACGTTTGCATGTCGGAATGGTGGTATGTCGGAATGGTGGGATGTCGGAATGGTGGGATGTCGGAATAGCGGGATGTCAGAATGGCGGGATTTCGGAATGGGTGTTGCCACCCCCTTCGTCATATACACAGTTATTTATACATCACCTTCCACCATGAAGCGTTGTCCCTTTTTGTTTCTCTCTTTGTTCTTAAAATGCTGTTATGCATGTCTAAACCATCCATCCATCCATCCATCATCTGCCGCTTATCCGGGGGTCGGGTCGCGGGGGCTGCAGCTTGAGTAGAGAAACCCAGACGTCTCTGTCCCCGGCCACTTCCTCCAGCTCTTCCGGGGGGACCCCGAGGCGTTCCCAGGCCAGCCGAGAGACATAGTCTCTCCAGCGTGTCCTGGGTCTTCCCCGGGGTCTCCTCCCAGTGGGACATGCCCGGAACACCTCCCCAGAGAGGCGCCCAGGGGGCATCCTAACCAGATGCCCGAGCCACCTCATCTGACTCCTCTCAATGCGGAGGAGCAGCGGTTCTACTCCGAGCCCCTCCCAGATGACTGAGCTTCTCACCCTATCTCTAAGGGAGAGCCCAGACACCCTGCGGAGGAAACCCATTTCGGCCGCTTGTATTCGCGATCTTGTTCTTTCGGTCACTACCCACAACTCGTGACCATAGGTGAGGATGGGAACGTAGATTGACCAGTAAGTAGAGAGCTTCGCCTTCTGGCTCAGCTCCCTCTTCACAACGACGGGTCGGTGCAGAGCCCGCAACACTGCAGACGCCGCACCGATCCGCCCGTCAATCTCCCGCTCCATTCGTCCCTCACTCGTGAACAAGACCCCGAGATACTTGAACTCCTCCACTTGGGGAAGGATCTCATTCCCGACCCGGAGAGAGCATTCCACCCTTTTCCGGCTGAGAACCATAGTCTCGGATTTGGAGGTGCTGATTCTCATCCCAGCCGCTTCACACTCGGCTGCGAATCGCTCCAGTGAGAGCTGAAGGTCACGGCCTGACGACGCTAACAGAACCACATCATCTGCAAAAAGCAGAGACCCGATTCTGACGTCGCCAAATCGGACACCCTCAACGCCCTGGCTGCGCCTAGAAATTCTGTCCATAAAAGTTAGGAACAGAATCGGTGACAAAGGACAGCCCTGACGGAGTCCAACTCTCACCGGAAACGTATCCGACTTACTGCCGGCAATGCGGACCAAACTCTGGCACCGGTCATACAGAGACCGAACGGCCCCTATCAAGGGCTGTTTGGCGCATAGGCACAAACAACAGTCAGGACGGCACCCCCCACAGGACTCCACGAGGGACACGGTCGAACGCTTTCTCCAAGTCTACAAAACACATGTAGACTGGTTGGGCGAACTCCCATGCACCCTCCAGGATCCTGACGAGGGTATAGAGCTGGTCCACTGTTCCACGGCCAGGACGAAAGCCACACTGCATCTCCTGAATCCGAGGCTCGATTATCCGACGGATCCTCCTCTCCAATACCCCCGAATAGACCTTACCAGGGAGGCTTAGGAGTGTTATACTATAGTTGGAACACACCCTCCGGTCCCCCTTTTTAAAGAGGGGGACCACCACCCCAATCTGCCAGTCCAGAGGCACTGTCCCTGATGTCCACGCGATGCTGCAGAGGCGTGTCAGCCAAGACAGCCCTACAACATCCAGAGCCTTGAGAAACTCAGGACGGACCTCATCCACCCCCGGGGCCTTGCCACCGAGGAGCTTTTTGACCACCTCGGCAACCTCAGCCCCAGAAATGGGAGGCCCCGTCTCCGAGCTCTCCGACTCTGCCTCTTCCGAGCACGTGTTGGTAGGATTGAGGAGTTCCTCGAAGTACTCCCCCCACCGACTCACAACATCCCTAGTTGAGGTCAGCAAAGCCCCGTCCCCACTGTAAACAGTGTTGACTGTGAGCCGCTCCCCCCCCCTGAGACGCCGGATGGTGGATCAGAATCTCTTCGAGGCCGTCCGTAAATCGTTCTCCATGGTCTCACCGAACTCCTCCCAGGCCCGAGTTTTTGCCTCTGCAACCGCCAACGCCGCGGCCCGTCTGGCCTGTCGGTACCTTTCAGCTGCTTCCAGGGTCCCACTGGCCAAAAAGGCCTGATAGGACTCTTTCTTCAGCTTGACGGCTTCCCTCACCACTGGTGTCCACCAGCAGGTTCGAGGGTTGCCGCCACGACAGGCACCGACCACCTTACGGCCACAACTCCGATCAGCTGCCTCGGCAATGGAGTCACGGAACATGGCCCATTCGGACTCAATGTCCCCCACCTCCCCCGGGATATGGTTGAAGCTCTGCCGGAGGTGGGAGTTAAAGCTCCTTCTGACGGGGGATTCTGACAAACGCTCTCAGCAGACCCTCACAATACGTTTGGGCCTGCCAGGTCTGATCGGCATCCTCCCCCACCAGCGGAGCCAACTCACCACCAGGCGTTGATCAGTTGACAGCTCCGCCCCTCTCTTCACCCGAGTGTCCAGGACATACGGCCGCAAGTCCGATGATACAACCACAAAGTCGATCATCGAACTGCGGCCAAGGGTGTCCTGGTGCCAAGTGCACATATGGACACCCTTATGTCTGAACATGGTGTTCGTTATGGACAGTCCATGACCAGCACAGAAGTCCAACAACATAACACCACTCTGGTTCAGATCGGGGGGGCCTTTCCTCCCAATCACACCCCTCCAGGTCTCACTGTCATTGCGCACGTGAGCATTGAAGTCCCCCAGCAGAACGAGGGAGTCTCCGGTAGGAGCATTCTCCAGTGCCTCCCCCAGAGACTCCCAAAAGGGTGGGTACTCTGAACTGCAGCACAGGGACAGCAGTCCAAGTCTTCTTTCCTCTTCTTCTTTCCTTGTCCCCCGGTCTGGTTCAGTTCAGTTCATGTCATATATTGTAAACAGAAATAAATAAATGGGCATCAAGGGGAGCTTTACATTTATAAAACTTCCCTTGGCAAAGCAAATCTGTTTGGCATCAAAGGTATTCAGACTACAATTCTTCTGAAGGGAAAAAAAAAAAAAAAGTAAAGAAGACAGTTCTGCCGAAAGCCAGGGACTAGACCTGTTCTAAGTTCTATACTTTTTAAAAGGGGCGTGTTTATCAACTATGGAATTAGAAGATTTACAAAAATGGTCAAGTGCTAGATCTTCATCTGGGATTTTAACAGTGTCATATAACTATTCAACAGATCAGTTAAAAAAAAGCCTGCTCATGGAGATGTTTCAGGATCTGAATACCAAGCGTGGACCTAATTTTTTCATTTTTGCAATTCTGATACAGGCTATTGAGCGGTGATAACTAACACCAAGTTCAGATACTGCGGATTTTCTACGTTTGATTTGTTAAGATTGAGCAAATCAGGGACAACCTTGAAGGATCTCTTTGGTTTTGTAGGATCAGCAATTACCTGAGAAAGGTTGATATTGGTACACACCTTTTTTAAATGATCAGAGGCAGAGTCCAACTTGTTTAAATTAAAATTGCCACACAGAGATTGGGTTTAGGCCACATGCACACAGAATGACATCAACAAATATAAGAAATATTAAATATTTACACATAGATTTTTGAATACATGTAGAGGAATGATACTTTGAAATGTGCTCATTGCGGAGTTATGATCAGTTGAGTAATGAAGGTTGAACTATTCTGGGAAAGAGGTTCTATTCCCAGCATCATGATGGACACTCCTGATATAGAAGGTTTCGCTAACGCATTGGAATTGTTTTACTATTTTCATATGCATGTGCAATGAAGAATTGCTTGCTGCTGATAAATGCAAAGAAGAACAGCTTACACATAGATGCTCACATATAGGCTGCTGAATGCAATGAAGACCTGCTTATCCAGTAAAGTTCAATGTCAATCTGTAATATTCAATTAGGATTTGCAAAACAGTGAAGTTAAACAATGAATGGGTCCATAGTCGGTATGAGAAGACTACAGGAATATTTACCTGGGTGTACGTTCAAACAGAGATGAGAAAATTGCGATAAATAATTGTTTGTTTGTTTGTTAGTATGTATATGAATGTTATGTGTATAAACTGTGTTGAGTTATAGTTACTCAGTAGTGTCTCAGTGAAACAACCGACGGGGGAAGCCTTGCGGTGACAACAAAAGCAGTGTTTTACTGATCAGTCAAGTTGCTCCAGTGTACTCCATACAAACTGATTGGCTACTGAAGGGATAGAAAATGGGCAATACTTGTTTTAAAGCAAACAAGGAATTAGATGGGAAAAATACATGTTTTAACGGGACCCAGACAATATTAAATACTCAGACAGATGGGAGAAGAAGTGTAGTTTTGTAGGAAATCACAAAATTATTACATAAAATTAGTGAAATCAATTGAAGAATGCCTTTCTGAAGAGCTGTTTACCACAGATGAGCAGCTTTGCGACCAAGCACATTGTAGATCGCTTTACTGCAAAAATGATCTAATTTAATGGATTGGTTTAGACATGCATAACAGCATTTTAAGAACAAAGAGAGAAACAAAAAGGGACGCTTCATGGTGGAAGGTGATGTATAAATAACTGTGTATATGATGAAGGGGGTGGCAACAACCATTCCGAAATCCCGCCATTCTGACATCCCGCTATTCCGACATCCCACCATTCCGACATCCCACCATTCCGACATACCACCATTCCGACATGCAAACGTCCCACCATTCCGACATCCCACCATTCCGACATCCCACCATTCCGACATCCCGCTATTCCGACGTTCAAATGTCCCACCATTCCGACAAGGCTTTCCGTATAAGGAAATGTGTGTTACTCAACAGGTGAGTCCCTTCTTTCTCTTCATGCAATTTATATGTTTAACACATGTTTATAGACAAGCGTTATCAAAAACACAAAGTCTCGGCAACTGGAGGAGGAGAAGCAGTCCGCGGTGGTTTTCAATCACACACTCCAATGCTACTTGTTTCAACTTCCGAAAATTTAATCCAGGAAAAAAAGACTTACAAACATGGACCAAAACGGCTCCATAACACGCACAAGAATCCAAAAGAAACGAAAGTTAACTAAAAGAAAGCAAATGCGCAAAGCCCATCCGCGCTTCCCAAAATTGGAGTGAGTACTCATAAATCACGTGAATAACATGAATAAACGATTTTACTGCATTTTGTTGTGTTTTATACGTTCTATGCTGTCATTTCTCTCTTCTCCTATTGGCAAGGCAAGGCAGAGTGCTCGCAACTGTGTCCTGTGCAGTAGCCGTGATATCTGTTATTGCAATTATTACTTTTGCATATGATGACAGCGTGCAAAAGACGCATTGGCTCTGTGGAGAGCTCCGCTCCAGCTGGCTGCTGTGACAGCTCACTGACACTGTATTTCTGCTTAATCAGTTTCAGTCTCGCCAGAGTTACATTAATATCTGTATTTTTATATTTGAAATTCAGGGGATTTTGATAATAGATTATTAAAGTTTGTTTGCGAGGCTGTGGCCTCTGGATGTGCAGAGCTTGTGCGCCAAACTTTAGGGCGTATTTGCGCCGGCATATCATTAGTGCAAAATGTTTTGGGTAAAAAATAGGCTATTAAAAGGAACTGTCGGAATGGCGGTATGTTAAATTAAAAAAAAAACATACCGCCATTCCGACCATAGGAGGAAAAAAGTGTCGGAATGGCGGGACGTCGGAATGGCAGCATGTAACCATGATGAAGGAGAGACCATTTGAGCAGCACAGCCATTTCGCAGCACAGGGACAGCAGTCCAAGTTAAAGGATCTCCCACGTGGTATCACCTGTCACATTGTGTCAAGGCATCAAAAGAAGAAAAAATCAGCAAACTCAAGGACAAAAAGACGAAGACTCCGGTGAACGAAGAGAGAGGACTGACAAACCAGAAATACAAAAGGATTCTCGATATCAAGATCCAGAAGAAGAGGCTAACAATGCCACGAACACTTACGATGCTGGGAATGATGCCAGCAATGAACAGAGAAGAAGATTCAGTGTCATCAATCTTCAACACGTGCCTCTAATGAGGGGGTGAATATAGAATCCTCAACGATTACAACGTCTCTGGGAACTGTGACAACAACAAGGTTTAAACCATTTTGATATATATTGTAACCTATTGGCTAAGGAATAGTGCTGAAAATGAGGTAAATCTAATACACCACTGTCCTTGGTCTTCTGTAGGGTTTTTAAACTAATACGTGGTGGTTTGTTTTTCCACAGAAATTTGGAGATGCATGAATCTAGTGACTTAAACCAAGTAGCAGATGGTTTTATGGGGATCATTGAAAACAAATAGTTAACTTTTGGTAGTATCATCATTTTAATGGATGTAACTCTCCCCATAAGTGATATAGGTAAGGACTTCCAACGAGAGAGATCGTCCTCTACTGTCTTTAATAATTGCACATAATTTAGCTTTGTTAGCTCTGAGAGCCTGGAGGAAATGTTTATGCCTAAATATCTAATATTTCCTGACTGTAAAGTGATCGCAGTTATATTATGGACCCTACAGTTAATGGGCAGAACTGTGGTCTTAGACCAGTTGATAGAGTAGTCAGAAAGTGCTGAGAATTTATTTATGAGTGTGATCGTGTGAGTGAGAGACGTCTGTGAGTTCTGAAGGAAAAGTAACACATCATCAGCATAAAGACTTATTTTATGCTCAATATTTTGGGATTAATTACTCACAAACGGGTAAGAAAAGGTAGTATTGCCAGACCATACATGATCAAAACAGGGAGCGGAGGTCGTTCAGCTGCAAGAAGGTGTGAATGTCCGACTAAAGTTTATAAAAAGCGGGTAAGACAAGGTGCGAATGCCCGACAATGTATGATCAAAAGAGGGAGCGGAGGTTTTCGGCTGCAAGAAGGTCTGAATGTCCACCCATAATTCCTGAAAAATGGGTAAAAAAAGAGTGCGAATGCCAAACCATACATCATCAAAAGCAGGAGTGGATGTGTTCGGCTACAAGAAGATTTGAATGTCCATCAATAATTGCTTTAAAACATGAAAGAAAATTTTCGAATATCAAACCGCACATGATCATAAGCGGGAGCGGAGGTGGTTCAGCTGCAAGAAGGTGTGAATGTCCGACTTAAGTTCAAATATATTAACAAAAGTGGGAGGAGAGGTGTTCGGATGAGAGTGGTTGAGAATTTCCAACCATAATCTATAAAATGCGGTGAAAAAAAAGGTGTGATAGAACACTAAAAGGTGGAGCGGAAGTGTTCGGCTGCAAGAAGGTGTGAATGTCTGACTATATTTGGTGAAAAGCAGGTGAAGCAAGGTCTGAATGCCCAACCTTACATCATCAAAAGCGAGATCAGAGGTTGTTGGCTGCAAGAAGGCCTTAGTTTGCCAAAAGCGGGTAAGCTGCGAATGACCGACTAAATATCAACAAAAGGTCTTCGGATGCAAGTGGGTGTGAATATCCCACCATACAAGTATGGTGGAGAGGAAGCTGTGAACAGCCGACCATAGTTTGCAAAAAGCGGGTGAGAAAAGGTGCGAATGTCCAACCATACATGATCAAAACAGGGAGCGGAGGTGTTTGGCTGTGACAAGGTGTGAATGTCCACCCAAAATTAATGAAAAGCGGGCAACAAGTAGGTTTGAATGCCCAACCATACATCATCAAAAGCAGGAGTGGATGTGTTCGGCTACAAGAAGGTTTGAATGTCCGAGCATAGTTTGTAAAAAGCGGGTAAGAAAAGGTTCGAATGCCCAAACATACACCATCAAAAGAGGGAGCGGAGGAGTTCCGCTGTAAGAAGGTGTGAATGTCAGACCATAGTTGGTATAAAACGGGTAAGAAAAGGTTAAAATACCCGACTGTACACAATCAATAGCGGGAGCGGATGTGTTTGGCTACAAGAATGTGTGACAGTCCGACCATGGTTTGTAAAAAACGGGTAAGAAAAGGTTCGAATGCCCGAATATATACCATCAAAAGCGGAAGCGGAGGTGTTCGGCTGCAAGAAGGTGTGAACGTCCGACCAAAGTTTTTAAAAAGCAGTAAAGAAAAGGTTCGAATATCCAACCAAACATAATCAAAAGCGGGAGCAGAGCTGTTCGACTGCAAGTAGGTGTGAATTTGAATTTGCAAAAAGCTGATGAGAAAGGTTGAGAATGCCTGACTATACACCATCAAATACCGGAGCGGAGCTCCGAGCATAGTTTGTAAAAAGGGGGTAAGAATAGGTTCGAATGCCCGAACATACACTATCAAAAGAGGGAGCGGAGGTGTTCCGCTGTAAGAAGGTGTGAATGTCCGACCATAGTTGGTAAAAAGCGGGTAAGAAAAGGTTAAAATACCCGACTGTACACTGTAGTCGGACATTCACACCTTCTTGCAGCCGAACACTTCCGCTCCACCTTTTAGTGTTCTATCACACCTTTTTTTTCACCGCATTTTATACATTTTTCAAATATAAATTTTCAACCACTCTCATCCGAAGACCTCTCCTCCCGCTTTTGTTAATATATTTGAACTTTAGTTTTAC
Organism: Leuresthes tenuis; assembly: GCF_036924035.1. Classification (NCBI taxonomy): domain Eukaryota; kingdom Metazoa; phylum Chordata; class Actinopteri; order Atheriniformes; family Atherinopsidae; genus Leuresthes; species Leuresthes tenuis. Next base: position 26,445,158 of record NW_027325374.1, read on the forward strand.
ATTCAAACCTTCTTGCAGCTGAACCACCTCCGCTCCCTGTTTTGATCATATATGGTCTGGCTACTACCTTTTCTTACCCGTTTGTGAGTAATTATGGCTGGACATTCACACCTACTTGCAGTCGAACACAACCTCTCTCGCTTTTGATGATGTATGGACCGGCATTCTTACCTTTTCTAACACATTTTTCAGCAATTATGGTTGGAGAATCACACCTACTCACAGCCGAACAACTCCGCTACCGCATTTGATGGTGTATAGTCGGGATTTCTCACCCTTTCTCATCAGCTTTTTGCAAATTATTCTCTGACATTCACACCTACTTGCAGTCGAACAGCTCTGCTCCCGCTTTTGATTATGTTTGGTTAGATATTCGAACCTTTTCTTAACTGCTTTTTCACAAACTTTGGTCGGACGTTCACACCTTCTCTTAGCTGAACAACTCCGCTTCCTCTTTTGATTGTGTACAGTCGGGTAATTTAACCTTTTCTTACCCGCTTTTTACCATCTATGGTCGGACATTCACACCGTCTTACAGCGGAACACCTCCGCTCCCTCTTTTGATGATGTATGGTTAGGCATTCGCACCTTTTCTTACCCATTTTTCAGTAATTATGGGTAGACATTCACACCTTCTTGCAGCTGAACACCTCCTCTCCCGCTTATGATCATGTGCAGTTTGATATTCGAAAATTTTCTTTCATGTTTTCTAGCAATTATTGATGGACATTCAGACCGTCTTGCAGCTGAACACCTCCGCTCCCACTTTCTATGGTGTATAGTCGGGCTTTCGAGCCTTTTCTTCCCCGGTTTTTACAAATTATGGTTGGACATTCAGACCTTCTTGCAGCCGAAAACCTCCACTCCCTCTTTTGATCATACATTGTCGGGCATTCGCACCTTTTCTTACCCGCTTTTTACAAACCATGGTCGGACTTTCACACCTTTTAGTAGCCGAACAACTCCGCTCCCGCTATTGATTGTGTACAGTCGGGTATTTTAACCTTTTCTTACCCGCTTTTTACCAACTATGGTTGGACATTCACACCTTCTTACAGCAGAACACCTCCGCTCCTTCTTTTGATTATGTATGGTTTGACATTCGCACCTTCTCTCACCCGCCTTTTACTATGGTCGGCCATTCACAGCTTCCTCTCCACCATACTTGTATGGTGGGATATTCACACCCACTTGCATCCGAAGACCTCCTCCCCCACTTTTGTTGATATTTAGTCGGTCATTCGCACCTTACCCGCTTTTGGCAAACTATGGCCTTCTTGCAGCCAAACACCTCTGATCTCGCTTTTGATGATGTAAGGTTGGGCATTCAGACCTTGCTTCACCTGCTTTTCACTAAATATAGTCGGACATTCACACCTTCTTGCAGCCGAACACTTCCGCTTTTAGTGTTCTATGAGGCATTCACATATATTTTTTCACCGTATTTTATAGATTATGGTTGGAAATTCTCACCCACTCTCATCCGAAGACATCTCCTCCCGCTTTTGTTAATATATAGTCGGGCATTCGAACCTTTTCTTACCCGCTTTTTACTAATTATGGTCGAACATTCACACCTACTTGCAGCTGAATACTTCCGCTCCACCTTTTAGGTATGTATGGTTGGCATTTGCACCTCTTTTTATACTGATTGCTGAAGATTAAGTTGTTCTTTCTCAAACTACAAATTTTTTTAATTGTTGAAACTTGATTTGAAGTGGATAAATAAGGAGGACAAACAGTTTTAAGTCAGGCTGATAGAAGGAATTAATTTTATAGCAAAATCTGTATTTCGTCATATGTCGAGAGATGCTTATTGCTGAAGAAGTTCTTTCTCATTCTACAAAGTACAACGTTGTTTATCGTTGAAACTTGATTAGACATGAATAAATATGAAGGACAAAGCAGTCTTAACTTGGTTTGAGTTAAGGAATTCGTTTTATAGGAGAATCCGAATTCGTGCATAACTCATAAAATAGAGCTTATTTTCGGATTCCTGAAGAATGATTCTGGTTCTTTCTCATAATACAAAGTTTGTTGTTTATTGTTGAAACTTCATCAGAAGTGAAGAAATAAATGAATGCCTATCAACAAATGTGGGATCTAAACTCTAGTGCTTCCTCTAAAATAATTTCCTTTCTCAATTTAGAAATGTGTGTGTGTAAGTCACAACACCCGTGACACCAAAACGGCTTTCTTTTCTCTACACTCTGCACTATGAGCACACACACCAAATCAGAAAGGCTTTTTTCTCTCTTTTCTACATTATGGACTGTGGGGACACAAAACCGCTCTCTCTCTTTTTTTTTTTTATCGTGTGCCAGGGCGTTGTCTCATGTATTAGATTATGCTTAAGATACGAATGGGTTTATCAGTCACATCAGAATCCATACATACTGATCCTCCCGTAATAAAATGGTCGGATCTTATCAAACACACTTTGTTTCTTGTGACAATCAAGTCAGCGAAACAGCGTATACACGTCAAGACACTGAATCAAGTTTGCCACAAGAACTCATAAGTTTGGCAGTATTGCTCTGCCATCAGCAATGATACACCCATTTTATTTTCGTGAGACATGTGCAAGCACCTGTTCATCTACTGTTCTATCACTATGAATTAGTGATCTATTATCAATAAGGATACTTCTACAACTACTATCAAAGTATGTCCGGACTTCTTATGTTGTCAGTTGCTATATATGAATAAGTGGGGAGCTACTGACAAGCATTAAGCATGTCACACAGCCCAAACATATAACATTTCAGGACACACCACACAGTTAACAACCACAGTGAAGCGTGTCAAAGCCCAAACATGTAACATTCAACAGGACACTTACACAACACATTCAAATCAAACAGTCAGACAACATACAAGAACATATACCCCAGCCGGCATTGCTCCCTGCCTATTTTCGTACAGCACACTATGTGTGCGCACACCTTTATTCACAAACTCTTCAACTTATACTCTTTTACCGAAGCTGCTACAGCTCGATTGGCCGAATACCCTTAGATCCTATTTCGGTGAATTTGACATCTGCCTTACATGTAACAGATTAGCGGTTTAGCAGTTTTAATTTAGTTTGAGTGAAGGAATTCATTTTATAGCAAAATCCGAAATCGTGAAGCACTCATGAAAGTAAGCTTATTCTCGGATTCCTGAAACTTTAGATTTGCTCTTTCTTTTACTGCAAAGTACAACGTTGTTTTTTTTGTTTAAATCTTTCTAGACATGGTAAATATGAACGACAAAGCAGTTTTAACATAGTTTGAGTGAAGGAATTCATTTTATAGATAAAATCCCAAGAGTCTGCTGAGAAAAGAGAGTGAATGCGAAGTAGACTTTAACACGGCTATGGGAGCGAGCCGAGTGTCGGCTAACCGGGAGAATTGCTTGAAAGAAACGCGACACCGAATGAGCGGTCAGAACAAAGCCTCAATACGGGATTCTCGTGGTGTTTTTGTTGCCGCCTTGTCTTTTGCATAGAGTAAAAGACAAGGCAGCCATCGAATAGGGCCCGATTGTTCCTACTTGGTCAGCCGAGGAGCAGGGGTGGGGGGGGGGGGGGGGGGGGGGGGGGGGGGGGAAGCGTCTCAACCAAGCAAAGCTCACCATGGGGAAGGTGGCTATACCAACTAGCCTGATGCCCTGCTCCCGCAGTGACGGATAATCGTACTCTGGTTTCTCTTCATAACATACAAGTCTTTCGCCTTTTACTAAAGACTTCCGTGGAGAGCAGCACTAATGAGTTGTTTCTATTATTGGCAGGCTTTACCTTTGCGGGTGAAGCCCTTTCTGTCTGTGCAAAAGAAATCTTGCTACTTTGCAGAGTGACTTCTCTGAGTAGAGTCGCCTTACAAGACAAGGCAGCCATCGAATAGATTGTTTCTACTTGGTCAGCCGAGGAGCAGGGGGGGGGGGGCAAGCGTCTCAACCAAGCAAAGCTCACCAAGTAGGAA
>NW_027325374.1:26449222-26630715 GCF_036924035.1 Leuresthes tenuis
TATACGCTGTTTCGCTGACTTGATTGTCACAAGAAACAAAGTGTGTTTGATAAGATCCGACCATTTTATTACGGAAGGATCAATATGTATGGATTCTGATGTGACTGATAAACCCATTCGTATCTTAAGCATAATCTAATACATGAGACAACGCCCTGGCACACGATAAAAAAAAAAAGAGAGAGAGCGGTTTTGTGTCCCCACAGTCCATAATGTAGAAAAGAGAGAAAAAAGCCTTTCTGATTTGGTGTGTGTGCTCATAGTGCAGAGTGTAGAGAAAAGAAAGCCGTTTTGGTGTCACGGGTGTTGTGACTTACACACACACATTTCTAAATTGAGAAAGGAAATTATTTTAGAGGAAGCACTAGAGTTTAGATCCCACATTTGTTGATAGGCATTCATTTATTTCTTCACTTCTGATGAAGTTTCAACAATAAACAACAAACTTTGTATTATGAGAAAGAACCAGAATCATTCTTCAGGAATCCGAAAATAAGCTCTATTTTATGAGTTATGCACGAATTCGGATTCTCCTATAAAACGAATTCCTTAACTCAAACCAAGTTAAGACTGCTTTGTCCTTCATATTTATTCATGTCTAATCAAGTTTCAACGATAAACAACGTTGTACTTTGTAGAATGAGAAAGAACTTCTTCAGCAATAAGCATCTCTCGACATATGACGAAATACAGATTTTGCTATAAAATTAATTCCTTCTATCAGCCTGACTTAAAACTGTTTGTCCTCCTTATTTATCCACTTCAAATCAAGTTTCAACAATTAAAAAAATTTGTAGTTTGAGAAAGAACAACTTAATCTTCAGCAATCAGTATAAAAAGAGGTGCAAATGCCAACCATACATACCTAAAAGGTGGAGCGGAAGTATTCAGCTGCAAGTAGGTGTGAATGTTCGACCATATTTTGTAAAAAGCGGGTAAGAAAAGGTTCGAATGCCCGACTATATATTAACAAAAGCGGGAGGAGATGTCTTCGGATGAGAGTGGGTGAGAATTTCCAACCATAATCTATAAAATACGGTGAAAAAATATATGTGAATGCCTCATAGAACACTAAAAGCGGAAGTGTTCGGCTGCAAGAAGGTGTGAATGTCCGACTATATTTAGTGAAAAGCAGGTGAAGCAAGGTCTGAATGCCCAACCTTACATCATCAAAAGCGAGATCAGAGGTGTTTGGCTGCAAGAAGGCCATAGTTTGCCAAAAGCGGGTAAGCTGCGAATGACCGACTAAATATCAACAAAAGTGGGGGCGGAGGTCTTCGGATGCAAGTGGGTGTGAATATCCCACCATACAAGTATGGTGGAGAGGAAGCTGTGAATGGCCGACCATAGTAAAAGGCGGGTGAGAGAAGGTGCGAATGTCAAACCATACATAATCAAAAGAAGGAGCGGAGGTGTTCTGCTGTAAGAAGGTGTGAATGTCCAACCATAGTTGGTAAAAAGCGGGTAAGAAAAGGTTAAAATACCCGACTGTACACAATCAATAGCGGGAGCGGAGTTGTTCGGCTACTAAAAGGTGTGAAAGTCCGACCATGGTTTGTAAAAAGCGGGTAAGGAAAGGTGCGAATGCCCGACAATGTATGATCAAAAGAGGGAGTAGAGGTTTTCGGCTGCAAGAAGGTCTGAATGTCCAACCATAATTTGTAAAAACCGGGGAAGAAAAGGCTCGAAAGCCCGACTATACACCATCAAAAGTGGGAGCGGAGGTGTTCAGCTGCAAAAGACGGTCTGAATGTCCATCAATAATTGCTAGAAAACATGAAAGAAAATTTTCGAATATCAAACTGCACATGATCATAAGCGGGAGAGGAGGTGTTCAGCTGCAAGAAGGTGTGAATGTCTACCCATAATTACTGAAAAATGGGTAAGAAAAGGTGCGAATGCCTAACCATACATCATCAAAAGAGGGAGCGGAGGTGTTCCGCTGTAAGACGGTGTGAATGTCCGACCATAGATGGTAAAAAGCGGGTAAGAAAAGGTTAAATTACCCGACTGTACACAATCAAAAGAGGAAGCGGAGTTGTTCAGCTAAGAGAAGGTGTGAAAGTCCGACCTTGGTTTGTAAAAAGCGGGTAAGAAAAGGTTCGTATGCCCGAATATACACCATCAAAAGCGGAAGCGGAGGTGTTCGGCTGCAAGATATTGTGAACGTCCGACCAAAGTTTGTAAAAAGCAGTTAAGAAAAGGTTCGAATATCTAACCAAACATAATCAAAAGCGGGAGCAGAGCTGTTCAACTGCAAGTAGGTGTGAATGTCAGATCATAATTTGCAAAAAGCTGATGAGAAAGGGTGAGAATGCCCGACTATACACCATCAAATGCGGTAGCGGAGTTGTTCGGCTGTGAGTAGGTGTGAATCTCCAACCATAATTGCTGAAAAATGTGTTAGAAAAGGTAAAAATGCCGGTCCATACATCATCAAAATCGGGAGAGGTGGTGTTCAGCTGCAAGAAGGTCTAAATGTCCATCAATAATTGCTAGAAAACATGAAAGAAAATTTTCGAAAATCAAACCACACATGCTCATAAGTGGGAGAGGAGGTGTTCAGCTGCAAGAAGGTGTGAATGTCCACCCATAATACCTGAAAAATGGGTAAAAAAAAGGTGCGAATGCCCAACCATACATCATCAAAAGCAGGAGTGCATGTGTTCGGCTACAAGAAGGTGTGAACGTCCAACCAAAGTTTGTAAAAAGCAGTTAAGAAAAGGTTCGAATATCCAACCATACATAATCAAAAGCGGGAGCAGAGCTGTTTGACTGCAAGTAGGTGTGAATGTCAGATCATAATTTGCAAAAAGCTGATGAGAAAGGGTGAGAATGCCCGACTATACACCATCAAATGCGGGAGCGGAGTTGTTCGGCTGTGAGTAGGTGTGAATCTCCGACCATAATTGCTGAAAAATGTGTTAGAAAAGGTAAGAATGCCGGTCCATACATCATCAAAAGCGAGAGAGGTTGTGTTCGGCTGCAAGTAGGTGTGAATGTCCAGCCATAATTACTCACAAACGGGTAAGAAAAGGTAGTATTGCCAGACCATATATGATCAAAACAGGGAGCGGAGGTGGTTCAGCTGCAAGAAGGTTTGAATGTCCGACTAAAGTTCAAATATATTAACAAAAGCGGGAGGAGAGGTCTTCGGATGAGAGTGGTTGAAAATTTCCAACCATAATGTATAAAATGCGGTGAAAAAAAGGTGTGATAGAACACTAAAAGGTGGAGCGGAAGTGTTCGGCTGCAAGAAGGTGTGAATGTCCGACTATATTTGGTGAAAAGCAGGTGAAGCAAGGTCTGAATGCCCAACCTTACATCATCAAAAGCGAGATCAGAGGTGTTTGGCTGCAAGAAGGCCATAGTTTGCCAAAAGCGGGTAAGGTGCGAATGTCCGACTAAATATCAACAAAATTTGGGGCGGAGGTCTTCGGATGCAAGTGGGTGTGAATGTCCGACTATATTTGGTGAAAAGCAGGTGAAGCAAGGTCTGAATGCCCAACCTTACATCATCAAAAGCGAGATCAGAGGTGTTGGGCTGCAAGAAGGCATAAATTGCCAAAAGCGGGTAAGGTGCGAATGTCCGACTAAATATCTAAAAAAATTTGGGGCAGAGGTCTTCGGATGCAAGTGGGTGTGAATATCCAACCATACAAGTATGGTGGAGAGGAAGCTGTGAATAGCCGACCATAGTTTGTAAAAAGCAGGTAAGAAAAGGTTCGAATGCCCGACTATACACCATCAAAAGCGGGAGCAGAGGTGTTCCGCTGTAAGACGGTGTGAATGTCCGACCATAGTTGGTAAAAAGCGGGTAAGAAAAGGTTAAAATACCCGACTGTACACAATCAATAGCAGGAGCGGAGTTGTTCGGCTACAAGAAGGTGTGAAAGTCCGACCATGGTTTGTAAAAACCGGGAAGAAAAGGCTCGAAAGCCCGACTATACACCATCAAAAAGAAGGTTTGAATGTCCATCAATAATTGCTTTAAAACAAGAAAGTAAATTTTCGAATATCAAACCGTACATGATCATAAGCGGGAGAGGAGGTGTTCCGCTGTAAGACGGTGTGAATGTCCGACCATAGTTGGTAAAAAGCGGGTAAGAAAAGGTTAAAATACCCGACTGTACACAATCAATAGCGGGAGCGGAGTTGTTCGGCTACTAAAAGGTGTGAAAGTCCGACCCTGGTTTGTAAAAAGCGGGTAAGAAAAGGTTCGAATGCCCGAACATACACCATCAAAAGAGGTAGCGGAGGTGTTCCGCTTTAAGACGGTGTGAATGTCCGATCATAGTTGGTAAAAAGCGGGTAAGAAAAGGTTAAAATACCCGACTGTACACAATCAAAAGAGGGAGCGGAGTTGTTCAGCTAAGAGAAGGTGTGAACGTCCGACCAAAGTTTGTGAAAAAGCAGTTAAGAAAAGGTTCGAATATCTAACCAAACATAATCAAAAGCGGGAGCAGAGCTGTTCGACTGCAAGTAGGTGTGAATGTCAGAGAATAATTTGCAAAAAGCCGATGAGAAAGGGTGAGAAATCCCGACTATACACCATCAAATGCGGTAGCGGAGATGTTCGGCTGTGAGTAGGTGTGATTCTCCAACCATAATTGCTGAAAAATGTGTTAGAAAAGGTAAGAATGCCGGTCCATACATCATCAAAAGCGGGAGAGGTGGTGTTCGGCTGCAAGTAGGTGTGAATGTCCATTAATAATTGCTTTAAAGCATGAAAGAAAATTTTCGAATATCAAACCTTACATGATCATTAGCGGGAGAGGAGGTGTTCAGCTGCAAGAAGGTGTGAATATCCACCCATAATTACTGAAAAATCGGTAGGAAAAGATGCGAATGTCCAACCATAAATCATCAAAAGCAGGAGTGGAGTTGTTCAGCTACAAGAAGGTATGAAAGTCCAACCATGGTTTGTAAAAAGCGGGTAAGAGAAGGTTCGAATACCCGAATATATACCATCAAAAGCGGAAGCGGAGGTGTTCGGCTGCAAGAAGGTGTGAACGTCCGACCAAAGTTTGTAAAAAGCAGTTAAGAAAAGGTTTGAATATCCAACCGAACATAATCAAAAGCGGGAGCAGAGCTGTTCGACTGCAAGTAGGTGTGAATGTCAGATCATAATTGCTGAAAAATGTGATAGAAAAGACTAGAATGCCGGACAATACATCATCAAAAGCGGGAGAGGTGGTTTTTCGGCTGCAAGTAGGTGTGAATGTCCAGCCATAATTACTCACAAACGGGGGAAGAAAAGGTAGTATTTTCAGACCACACATGATCAAAACAGGGAATGGAGGTGGTTCAGCAGCAAGGTGTGAATGTCTGACTAAAGTTTGTAAAAACCGTGTAAGTCAAGGGGCGAATGCCCGACAATGTATGATCAAAAGAGGGAGCGGAGGTTTTCGGCTGCAAGGTCTGAATGTCCAACCACAATTTGTAAAAATCGGGGAAGAAAAGGCTCGAAAGCCCGACTATACACCATCAAAAGCGGGAGCAGAGGTGTTCAGGTGCAAGAAGGTCTGAATGTCCGACTAAAAATTACTGAAAAATGGGTAAGAAAAGGTGCGAATGCCAAATCATACATCATCAAAAGCAGGAGCGGATGTGTTCGGCTACAAGAAGGTTTGAATGTCCAACCATAGTAAGTAATAGGCGGGTAAGAAAAGGCTCGAATGCCCGATTATATACCATCAAAAGCGGAAGCGGAGGTGTTCGGCTGCAAGACGGTGTGAACGTCCGACCAAAGTTTGTAAAAAGCAGTTAAGAAAATGTTCGAATATCCAACCAAACATAATCAAAAGCGGGAGCAGAGCTGTTCGACTGCAAGTAGGTGTGAATATCAGATCATAATTTGCAAAAAGCTGATGAGAAAGGGTGAGAATGCCCGACTATACACCATCAAATGTGGGAGCGGAGTTGTTCGGCTGTGAGTAGGTGTGAATCTCTGACCATAATTGCTGAAAAATGTGTTAGAAAAGGTAAGAATGCCGGTCCATACATCATCAAAAGCGAGAGAGGTTGTGTTCGGCTGCAAGTAGGTGTGAATGTCCAACCATAATTACTCACAAACGGGTAAGAAAAGGTAGTATTGCCAGACCATATATGATCAAAACAGGGAGCGGAGGTGGTTCAGCTGCAAGAAGGTTTGAATGTCCGACTAAAGTTCAAATATATTAACAAAAGCGGGAGGAGAGGTCTTCGGATGAGAGTGGTTGAAAATGTCCGACCATAATGTATAAAATGCGGTGAAAAAAAGGAGTGATAGAACACTAAAAGGTGGAGCGGAAGTGTTCGGCTGCAAGAAGGTGTGAATGTCCGACTATATTTGGTGAAAAGCAGGTGAAGCAAGGTCTGAATGCCCAACCTTACATCATCAAAAGCGAGATCAGAGGTGTTTGGCTGCAAGAAGGCCATAGTTTGCCAAAAGCGGGTAAGGTGCGAATGTCCGACTAAATATCAACAAAATTTGGGGCGGAGGTCTTCGGATGCAAGTGGGTGTGAATATCCCACCATACAAGTATGGTGGAGAGGAAGCTGTTAATAGCCGACCATAGTTTGGAAAAAGCGGGTAATAAAAGGTTTGAATGCCCGAACATACACCATCAAAAGAGGGAGCGGAGGTGTTCCTCTGTACGAAGGTGTGAATGTCCGACCATACTTGGTAAAAAGCGGGTAAGAAAAGGTTAAAATACCCAACTGTACACAATCAATAGCGGGAGCGGATGTGTTCGGCTACAAGAAGATGTGAAAGTCCGACCATGGTTTGTAAAAAGCGGGTAAGAAAAGGTGCGAATGTCCGACAATGTATGATCAAAAGAGAGAGCGGAGGTTTTCGGATACAAGAAGGTTTGAATGTCCCACCATAGTTTGTAAAAAGCGGGTAAGAAAAGCTTCGAATGCCCGACTATACACCATCAAAAGCGGGAGCAGAGGTGTTCCGCTGTAAGACGGTGTGAATGTCCGACCATAGTTGGTAAAAAGCGGGTAAGAATAGGTTAAAATACCCGACTGTACACAATCAATAGCGGGAGCGGAGTTGTTCGGCTACAAGAAGGTGTGAAAGTCCGACCATGGTTTGTAAAAACCGGGAAAAAAAGGCTCGAAAGCCCGTCTATACACCATCAAAAAGAAGGTTTGAATGTCCATCAATAATTGCTTTAAAACAAGAAAGTAAATTTTCGAATATCAAACCGCACATGATCATAAGCGGGAGAGGTGTTCGGCTGCAAGAAGGTGTGAATGTCCACCCATAATTCATGAAAAATGGGTAAAAAAAAAGGTGCGAATGCCTAACAATACATTATCAAAAGCAGGTGTGAATGTCAGATCATAATTTGTAAAAAGCTGATGAGAAAGGGTGAGAATGCCCGACTATACACCATCAAATGCGGGAGCGGAGGTGTTCGGCTCTGAGTAGGTGTGAATGTCCGACCATAATTGCTGAAGAATGTGTTAGAAAAGGTAAGAATGCTGGACCATACATCATCAAAAGCGGGAGAGGTGGTGTTCGGCTGCAAAAAGGTGTGACTGTTCGACTAAAGTTTGTAAAAAGAGGGTAAGACAAGGTGCGAATGCCTGACAGTGTATGATCAAAAGCGGGAGCGGAGGTGTTCAGCTGCAAGAAGGTCTACATGTCCATCAATAATTGCTAGAAAACATGAAAGAAACTTTTCGAAAATCAAACCGCACATGATCATAAGTGGGATAGGAGGTGTTCAGCTGCAAGGTGTGAATGTCCACCCATAATTCCTGAAAAATGGGCAAAAAAAAGGTGTGAATGCCCAACCATACATCATCAAAAGCAGGAGTGGAAGTGTTCGGCTACAAGAAGGTGTGAACGTCCAACCAAAATATGTAAAAAGAAGTTAAGAAAAGGTTCGAATATCCAACCAAACATAATCAAAAGCGGGAGCAGAGCTGTTCGACTGCAAGTAGGTGTGAATGTCAGATCATAATTTGCAAAAAGCTGATGAGAAAGGGTGAGAATGCCCGACTATACATCATCAAATGCGGGAGCGGAGTTGTTCGGCTGTGAGTAGGTGTGAATCTCCGACCATAATTGCTGAAAAATGTGTTAGAATAGGTAAAAATGCCGGTCCATACATCATCAAAAGCGAGAGAGGTCGTGTTCGACTGCAAGTAGGTGTGAATGTCCAGCCATAATTACTCACAAACGGGTAAGAAAAGGTAGTAGCCAGACCATATATGATCAAAACAGGGAGCGGAGGTGGTTCAGCTGCAAGAAGGTTTGAATGTCAAACTAAAGTTCAAATATATTAACAAAAGCGGGAGGAGAGGTCTTCGGATGAGAGTGGTTGAAAATTTCCAACCATAATGTATAAAATGCGGTGAAAAAAAAGGTGTGATAGAACACTAAAAGGTGGAGCGGAAGTGTTCGGCTGCAAGAAGGTGTGAATGTCCGACTATATTTGGTGAAAAGCAGGTGAAGCAAGGTCTGAATGCCCAACCTTACATCATCAAAAGCAAGATCAGAGTTGTTTGGCTGCAAGAAGGCCATAGTTTGCCAAAAGCGGGTAAGGTGCGAATGTCCGACTAAATATCAACAAAATTTGGGGCGGAGGTCTTCGGATGCAAGTGGGTGTGAATATCCCACCATACAAGTATGGTGGAGAGGAAGCTGTGAATAGCCGACCATAGTTTGGAAAAAGCGGGTAAGAAAAGGTTTGAATGCCCGAACATACACCATCAAAAGAGGGAGCGGAGGTGTTCCGCTGTACGAAGGTGTGAATGTCCAACCATACTTGGTAAAAAGCGGGTAAGAAAAGGTTAATATACCCGACTGTACACAATCAATAGCGGGAGCGGATGTGTTCGGCTACAAGAAGGTGTGACAGTCCGACCATGGTTTGTAAAAAGCGGGTAAGAAAAGGTTTGAATGCCCGACTATACACCATCAAAAGCGGGAGCAGAGGTGTTCCGCTGTAAGACGGTGTGAATGTCCGACCATAGTTGGTAAAAAGCGGGTAAGAAAAGGTTAAAATACCCGACTGTACACAATCAATAGCGGGAGCGGAGTTGTTCGGCTACAAGAAGGTGTGAAAGTCCGACCATGGTTTGTAAAAACCGGGTAGAAAAGGCTCGAAAGCCCGACTATACACCATCAAAAAGAAGGTTTGAATGTCCATCAATAATTGCTTTAAAACAAGAAAGTAAATTTTCGAATATCAAACCGCACATGATCATAAGCGGGAGAGGAGGTTTTCGGCTGCAGGAAGGTGTGAATGTCCACCCATAATTCATGAAAAATGGGTAAAAAAAAGGTGTGAATGCCTAACAATACATTATCAAAAGCAGGTGTGAATGTCAGATCATAATTTGTAAAAAGCTGATGAGAAAGGGTGAGAATGCCCGACTATACACCATCAAATGCAGGAGCGGAGGTGTTCGGCTCTTAGTAGGTGTGAATGTCCGACCATAATTGCTGAAGAATGTGTTAGAAAAGGTAAGAATGCTGGACCATACATCATCAAAAGCGGGAGAGGTGGTGTTCGGCTGCAAAAAGGTGTGACTGTTCGACTAAAGTTTGTAAAAAGTGGGTAAGACAAGGTGCGAATGCCTGACAATGTATGATCAAAAGCGGGAGCGGAGGTGTTCAGCTGCAAGAAGGTCTACATGTCCATCAATAATTGCTAGAAAACATGAAAGAAACTTTTCGAAAATTAAACCGCACATGATCATAAGTGGGATAGGAGGTGTTCAGCTGCAAGGTGTGAATGTCCACCCATAATTCCTGAAAAATGGGCAAAAAAAAGGTGTGAATGCCCAACCATACATCATCAAAAGCAGGAGTGGAAGTGTTCGGCTACAAGAAGGTGTGAACGTCCAACCAAAATATGTAAAAAGAAGTTAAGAAAAGGTTCGAATATCCAACCAAACATAATCAAAAGCGGGAGCAGAGCTGTTCGACTGCAAGTAGGTGTGAATGTCAGATCATAATTTGCAAAAAGCTGATGAGAAAGGGTGAAAATGCCCGACTATACATCATCAAATGCGGGAGCGGAGTTGTTCGGCTGTGAGTAGGTGTGAATATCCGACCATAATTGCTGAAAAATGTGTTAGAAAAGGTAAAAATGCCGGTCCATACATCATCAAAAGCGGGAGCAGAGCTGTTCGACTGCAAGTAGGTGTGAATGTCAGATCATAATTTGCAAAAAGCTGATGAGAAAGGTTGAGAATGCCCGACTATACACCATCAAATGCGGGAGCGGAGTTGTTCGGCTGTGAGTAGGTGTGAATCTCCGACCATAATTGCTGAAAAATGTGTTAGAAAAGGTAAGAATGCCGGTCCATACATCATCAAAAGCGAGAGAGGTTGTGTTCGGCTGCAAGTAGGTGTGAATGTCCCGCCATAATTACTCACAAACGGGTAAGAAAAGGTAGTATTGCCAGACCATATATGATCAAAACAGGGAGCGGAGGTGGTTCAGCTGCAAGAAGGTTTGAATGTCCGACTAAAGTTCAAATATATTAACAAAAGCGGGAGGAGAGGTCTTCGGATGAGAGTGGTTGAAAATTTCCGACCATAATGTATAAAATGCGGTGAAAAAAAGGTGTGATAGAACACTAAAAGGTGGAGCGGAAGTGTTCGGCTGCAAGAAGGTGTGAATGTCCGACTATATTTGGTGAAAAGCAGGTGAAGCAAGGTCTGAATGCCCAACCTTACATCATCAAAAGCGAGATCAGAGGTGTTTGGCTGCAAGAAGGCCATAGTTTGCCAAAAGCGGGTAAGGTGCGAATGTCCGACTAAATATCAACAAAATTTGGGGCGGAGGTGTTCGGATGCAAGTGGGTGTGAATGTCCGACTATATTTGGTGAAAAGCAGGTGAAGCAAGGTCTGAATTCCCAACCTTACATCATCAAAAGCGAGATCAGAGGTGTTTGGCTGCAAGAAGGCCATAGTTTGCCAAAAGCGGGTAAGGTTCGAATGTCCGACTAAATATCAACAAAATTTGGGGCGGAGGTCTTCGGATGCAAGTGGGTGTGAATATCCCACCATACAAGTATGGTGGAGAGGAAGCTGTGAATAGCTGACCATAGTTTGGAAAAAGCGGGTAAGAAAAGGTTTGAATGCCCGAACATACACCATCAAAAGAGGGAGCGGAGGTGTTCCGCTGTACGAAGGTGTGAATGTCCGACCATACTTGGTAAAAAGCGGGTAAGAAAAGGTTAAAATACCCGACTGTACACAATCAATAGCGGGAGCGGATGTGTTCGGCTACAAGAAGATGTGAAAGTCCGACCATGGTTTGTAAAAAGCGGGTAAGAAAAGGTGCGAATGTCCGACAATGTATGATCAAAAGAGAGAGCGGAGGTTTTCGGATACAAGAAGGTTTGAATGTCCCACCATAGTTTGTAAAAAGCGGGTAAGAAAAGGTTCGAATGCCCGACTATACACCATCAAAAGTGGGAGCAGAGGTGTTCCGCTGTAAGATGGTGTGAATGTCCGACCATAGTTGGTAAAAAGCGGGTAAGAAAAGGTTAAAATACCCGACTGTACACAATCAATAGCGGGAGCGGAGTTGTTCGGCTACAAGAAGGTGTGAAAGTCCGACCATGGTTTGTAAAAACCGGGAAAAAAAGGCTCGAAAGCCCGACTATACACCATCAAAAAGAAGGTTTGAATGTCCATCAATAATTGCTTTAAAACAAGAAAGTAAATTTTCGAATATCAAACCGCACATGATCATAAGCGGGAGAGGAGGTGTTCGGCTGCAAGAAGGTGTGAATGTCCACCCATAATTCATGAAAAATGGGTAAAAAAAAAGGTGCGAATGCCTAACAATACATTATCAAAAGCAGGTGTGAATGTCAGATCATAATTTGTAAAAAGCTGATGAGAAAGGGTGAGAATGCCGGACTATACACCATCAAATGCGGGAGCGGTGGTGTTCGGCTCTGAGTAGGTGTGAATCTCCGACCATAATTGCTGAAGAATGTGTTAGAAAAGGTAAGAATGCTGGACCATACATCATCAAAAGCGGGAGAGGTGGTGTTCGGCTTCAAAAAGGTGTGACTGTTCGACTAAAGTTTGTAATAAGTGGGTAAGACAAGGTGCGAATGCCTGACAATGTATGATCAAAAGCGGGAGTGGAGGTGTTCAGCTGCAAGAAGATCTACATGTCCATCAATAATTGCTAGAAAACATGAAAGAAACTTTTCGAAAATCAAACCGCACATGATCATAAGTGGGATAGGAGGTGTTCAGCTGCAAGGTGTGAATGTCCACTCATAATTCCTGAAAAATGGGCAAAACAAATGTGTGAATGCCCAACCATACATCATCAAAAGCAGGAGTGGAAGTGTTCGGCTACAAGAAGGTGTGAACGTCCAACCAAAATATGTAAAAAGAAGTTAAGAAAAGGTTCGAATATCCAACCAAACATAATCAAAAGCGGGAGCAGAGCTGTTCGACTGCAAGTAGGTGTGAATGTCAGATCATAATTTGCAAAAAGCTGATGAGAAAGGGTGAGAATGCCCGACTATACATCATCAAATGCGGAAGCTGAGTTGTTCGGCTGTGAGTAGGTGTGAATCTCCGACCATAATTGCTGAAAAATGTGTTAGAAAAGGTAAAAATGCCGGTCCATACATCATCAAAAGCGAGAGAGGTTGTGTTCGACTGCAAGTAGGTGTGAATGTCCAGCCATAATTACTCACAAACGGGTAAGAAAAGGTAGTAGCCAGACCATATATGATCAAAACAGGGAGCGGAGGTGGTTCAGCTGCAAGAAGGTTTGAATGTAAAACTAAAGTTCAAATATATTAACAAAAGCGGGAGGAGAGGTCTTCGGATGAGAGTGGTTGAAAATTTCCAACCATAATGTATAAAATGCGGTGAAAAAAAAGGTGTGATAGAACACTAAAAGGTGGAGCGGAAGTGTTCGGCTGCAAGAAGGTGTGAATGTCCGACTACAGTGTACAGTCGGGTATTTTAACCTTTTCTTACCCGCTTTTTACCAACTATGGTCGGACATTCACACCTTCTTACAGCGGAACACCTCCGCTCCCTCTTTTGATAGTGTATGTTCGGGCATTCGAACCTATTCTTACCCCCTTTTTACAAACTATGCTCGGAGCTCCGCTCCGGTATTTGATGGTGTATAGTCAGGCATTCTCAACCTTTCTCATCAGCTTTTTGCAAATTCAAATTCACACCTACTTGCAGTCGAACAGCTCTGCTCCCGCTTTTGATTATGTTTGGTTGGATATTCGAACCTTTTCTTTACTGCTTTTTAAAAACTTTGGTCGGACGTTCACACCTTCTTGCAGCCGAACACCTCCGCTTCCGCTTTTGATGGTATATATTCGGGCATTCGAACCTTTTCTTACCCGTTTTTTACAAACCATGGTCGGACTGTCACACATTCTTGTAGCCAAACACATCCGCTCCCGCTATTGATTGTGTACAGTCGGGTATTTTAACCTTTTCTTACTCGTTTTATACCAACTATGGTCTGACATTCACACCTTCTTACAGCGGAACTCCTCCGCTCCCTCTTTTGATGGTGTATGTTTGGGCATTCGAACCTTTTCTTACCCGCTTTTTACAAACTATGCTCGGACATTCAAACCTTCTTGTAGCCGAACACATCCACTCCTGCTTTTGATGATGTATGGTTGGGCATTCAAACCTACTTGTTGCCCGCTTTTCATTAATTTTGGGTGGACATTCACACCTTGTCACAGCCAAACACCTCCGCTCCCTGTTTTGATCATGTATGGTTGGACATTCGCACCTTTTCTCACCCGCTTTTTGCAAACTATGGTCGGCTGTTCACAGCTTCCTCTCCACCATACTTGTATGGTGGGATATTCACACCCACTTGCATCCGAAGACCTTTTGTTGATATTTAGTCGGTCATTCGCAGCTTACCCGCTTTTGGCAAACTAAGGCCTTCTTGCAGCCAAACACCTCTGATCTCGCTTTTGATGATGTAAGGTTGGGCATTCAGACCTTGCTTCACCTGCTTTTCACCAAATATAGTCAGACATTCACACCTTCTTGCAGCCGAACACTTCCGCTCCACCTTTTAGTGTTCTATCACACCTTTTTTTTCACCGCATTTTATAGATTATGGTTGGAAATTCTCAACCACTCTCATCCGAACACCTCTCCTCCCGCTTTTGTTAATATATTTGAACTTAAGTCGGACATTCACACCTTCTTGCAGCTGAACCACCTCCGCTCCCGCTTATGATCATGTGCGGTTTGATATTCGAAAATTTTCTTTCATGTTTTAAAGCAATTATTGATGGACATTCAAATCTTCTTGTAGCCGAACACATCCACTCCTGCTTTTGATGATGTATGGTTTGGCATTCGCACTCTTTTTTTACCCATTTTTCAGGAATTATGGGTGGACATTCAGACCTTCTTGCAGCCGAAAACCTCCGCTCCCTCTTTTGATCATACATTGTCGGGCATTCGCACCTTGTCTTACCCGCTTTTTATAAACTTTAGTCGGACATTCACACCTTCTTGCAGCTGAACGACCTCCGCTCCCTGTTTTGATCATGTATGGTCTGGCAATACTACCTTTTCTTACCCGTTTGTGAGTAATTAATCCCAAAATATTGAGCATAAAATAAGTCTTTATGCTGATGATGTGTTACTTTTCCTTCAGAACTCACAGACGTCTCTCACTCACACGATCACACTCATAAATAAATTCTCAGCACTTTCTGACTACTCTATCAACTGGTCTAAGACCACAGTTCTGCCCATTAACTGTAGGGTCCATAATATAACTGCGATCACTTTACAGTCAGGAAATATTAGATATTTAGGCATAAACATTTCCTCCAGGCTCTCAGAGCTAACAAAGCTAAATTATGTGCAATTATTAAAGACAGTAGAGGACGATCTCTCTCGTTGGAAGTCCTTACCTATATCACTTATGGGGAGAGTTACATCCATTAAAATGATGATACTACCAAAAGTTAACTATTTGTTTTCAATGATCCCCATAAAACCATCTGCTACTTGGTTTAAGTCACTAGATTCATGCATCTCCAAATTTCTGTGGAAAAACAAACCACCACGTATTAGTTTAAAAACCCTACAGAAGACCAAGGACAGTGGTGTATTAGATTTACCTCATTTTCAGCACTATTCCTTAGCCAATAGGTTACAATATATATCAAAATGGTTTAAACCTTGTTGTTGTCACAGTTCCCAGAGACGTTGTAATCGTTGAGGATTCTATATTCACCCCCTCATTAGAGGCACGTGTTGAAGATTGATGACACTGAATCTTCTTCTCTGTTCATTGCTGGCATCATTCCCAGCATCGTAAGTGTTCGTGGCATTGTTAGCCTCTTCTTCTGGATCTTGATATCGAGAATCCTTTTGTATTTCTGGTTTGTCAGTCCTCTCTCTTCGTTCACCGGAGTCTTCGTCTTTTTGTCCTTGAGTTTGCTGATTTTTTCTTCTTTTGATGCCTTGACACAATGTGACAGGTGATACCACGTGGGAGATCCTTTAACTTGGACTGCTGTCCCTGTGCTGCGAAATGGCTGTGCTGCTCAAATGGTCTCTCCTTCATCATGGTTACATGCTGCCATTCCGACATCTCGCCATTCCGACATGGGTCTCCAATTGTCGGAATGGCGACACTTAATTTTTTATCAAACGTCCCGCCATTCCGACACTTTTTTCCTCCTATGGTCGGAATGGCGGTATGTTTTTTTTTTAATTTAACATACCGCCATTCCGACAGTTCCTTTTAATAGCCTATTTTTTACCCAAAACATTTTGCACTAATGATATGCCGGCGCAAATACGCCCTAAAGTTTGGCGCACAAGCTCTGCACATCCAGAGGCCACAGCCTCGCAAACAAACTTTAATAATCTATTATCAAAATCCCCTGAATTTCAAATATAAAAATACAGATATTAATGTAACTCTGGCAAGACTGAAACTGATTAAGCAGAAATACAGTGTCTTTTTTTCCTGGATTAAATTTTCGGAAGTTGAAACAAGTAGCATTGGAGTGTGTGATTGAAAACCACCGCGGACTGCTTCTCCTCCTCCAGTTGCCGAGACTTTGTGTTTTTGATAACGCTTGTCTATAAACATGTGTTAAACATATAAATTGCATGAACAGAAAGAAGGGACTCACCTGTTGAGTAACACACATTTCCTTATACGGAAAGCCTTGTCGGAATGGTGGGACATTTGAACGTCGGAATAGCGGGATGTCGGAATGGTGGGATGTCGGAATGGTGGGACGTTTGCATGTCGGAATGGTGGTATGTCGGAATGGTGGGATGTCGGAATGGTGGGATGTCGGAATAGCGGGATGTCAGAATGGCGGGATTTCGGAATGGTTGTTGCCACCCCCTTCATCATATACACAGTTATTTATACATCACCTTCCACCATGAAGCGTCCCTTTTTGTTTCTCTCTTTGTTCTTAAAATGCTGTTATGCATGTCTAAACCAATCCATTAAATTAGATCATTTTTGCAGTAAAGCGATCTACAATGTGCTTGGTCGCAAAGCTGCTCATCTGTGGTAAACAGCTCTTCAGAAAGGCATTCTTCAATTGATTTCACTAATTTTATGTAATAATTTTGTGATTTCCTACAAAACTAAACTTCTTCTCCCATCTGTCTGAG
The DNA here is from genome assembly GCF_036924035.1 of Leuresthes tenuis. Classification (NCBI taxonomy): domain Eukaryota; kingdom Metazoa; phylum Chordata; class Actinopteri; order Atheriniformes; family Atherinopsidae; genus Leuresthes; species Leuresthes tenuis. The sequence continues at coordinate 26,465,872 of NW_027325374.1, forward strand.
TATTTAATATTGTCTGGGTCCCGTTAAAACATGTATTTTTCCCATCTAATTCCTTGTTTGCTTTAAAACAAGTATTGCCCATTTTCTATCCCTTCAGTAGCCAATCAGTTTGTATGGAGTACACTGGAGCAACTTGACTGATCAGTAAAACACTGCTTTTGTTGTCACCGCAAGGCTTCCCCCGTCGGTTGTTTCACTGAGACACTACTGAGTAACTATAACTCAACACAGTTTATACACATAACATTCATATACATACTAACAAACAAACAAACAATTATTTATCGCAATTTTCTCATCTCTGTTTGAACGTACACCCAGGTAAATATTCCTGTAGTCTTCTCATACCGACTATGGACCCATTCATTGTTTAACTTCACTGTTTTGCAAATCCTAATTGAATATTACAGATTGACATTGAACTTTACTGGATAAGCAGGTCTTCATTGCATTCAGCAGCCTATATGTGAGCATCTATGTGTAAGCTGTTCTTCTTTGCATTTATCAGCAGCAAGCAATTCTTCATTGCACATGCATATGAAAATAGTAAAACAATTCCAATGCGTTAGCGAAACCTTCTATATCAGGAGTGTCCATCATGATGCTGGGAATAGAACCTCTTTCCCAGAATAGTTCAACCTTCATTACTCAACTGATCATAACTCCGCAATGAGCACATTTCAAAGTATCATTCCTCTACATGTATTCAAAAATCTATGTGTAAATATTTAATATTTCTTATATTTGTTGATGTCATTCTGTGTGCATGTGGCCTAAACCCAATCTCTGTGTGGCAATTTTAATTTAAACAAGTTGGACTCTGCCTCTGATCATTTAAAAAAGGTGTGTACCAATATCAACCTTTCTCAGGTAATTGCTGATCCTACAAAACCAAAGAGATCCTTCAAGGTTGTCCCTGATTTGCTCAATCTTAACAAATCAAACGTAGAAAATCCGCAGTATCTGAACTTGGTGTTAGTTATCACCGCTCAATAGCCTGTATCAGAATTGCAAAAATGAAAAAATTAGGTCCACGCTTGGTATTCAGATCCTGAAACATCTCCATGAGCAGGCTTTTTTTTAACTGATCTGTTGAATAGTTATATGACACTGTTAAAATCCCAGATGAAGATCTAGCACTTGACCATTTTTGTAAATCTTCTAATTCCATAGTTGATAAACACGCCCCTTTTAAAAAGTATAGAACTTAGAACAGGTCTAGTCCCTGGCTTTCGGCAGAACTGTCTTCTTTACTTTTTTTTTTTTATTTCCCTTCAGAAGAATTGTAGTCTGAATACCTTTGATGCCAAACAGATTTGCTTTGCCAAGGGAAGTTTTATAAATGTAAAGCTCCCCTTGATGCCCATTTATTTATTTCTGTTTACAATATATGACATGAACTGAACTGAACCAGACCGGGGGACAAGGAAAGAAGAAGAGGAAATAAGACTTGGACTGCTGTCCCTGTGCTGCAGTTCAGAGTACCCACCCTTTTTGGAGTCTCTGGGGGAGGCACTGGAGAATGCTCCTACCGGAGACTCCCTCGTTCTGCTGGGGGACTTCAATGCTCACGTGCGCAATGACAGTGAGACCTGGAGGGGTGTGATTGGGAGGAAAGGCCCCCCCGATCTGAACCAGAGTGGTGTTATGTTGTTGGACTTCTGTGCTGGTCATGGACTGTCCATAACGAACACCATGTTCAGACATAAGGGTGTCCATATGTGCACTTGGCACCAGGACACCCTTGGCCGCAGTTCGATGATCGACTTTGTGGTTGTATCATCGGACTTGCGGCCGTATGTCCTGGACACTCGGGTGAAGAGAGGGGCGGAGCTGTCAACTGATCAACGCCTGGTGGTGAGTTGGCTCCGCTGGTGGGGGAGGATGCCGATCAGACCTGGCAGGCCCAAACGTATTGTGAGGGTCTGCTGAGAGCGTTTGTCAGAATCCCCCGTCAGAAGGAGCTTTAACTCCCACCTCCGGCAGAGCTTCAACCATATCCCGGGGGAGGTGGGGGACATTGAGTCCGAATGGGCCATGTTCCGTGACTCCATTGCCGAGGCAGCTGATCGGAGTTGTGGCCGTAAGGTGGTCGGTGCCTGTCGTGGCGGCAACCCTCGAACCTGCTGGTGGACACCAGTGGTGAGGGAAGCCGTCAAGCTGAAGAAAGAGTCCTATCAGGCCTTTTTGGCCAGTGGGACCCTGGAAGCAGCTGATAGGTACCGACAGGCCAGACGGGCCGCGGCGTTGGCGGTTGCAGAGGCAAAAACTCGGGCCTGGGAGGAGTTCGGTGAGACCATGGAGAACGATTTACGGACGGCCTCGAAGAGATTCTGATCCACCATCCGGCGTCTCAGGGGGGGGGAGCGGCTCACAGTCAACACTGTTTACAGTGGGGACGGGGCTTTGCTGACCTCAACTAGGGATGTTGTGAGTCGGTGGGGGGAGTACTTCGAGGAACTCCTCAATCCTACCAACACGTGCTCGGAAGAGGCAGAGTCGGAGAGCTCGGAGACGGGGCCTCCCATTTCTGGGGCTGAGGTTGCCGAGGTGGTCAAAAAGCTCCTCGGTGGCAAGGCCCCGGGGGTGGATGAGGTCCGTCCTGAGTTTCTCAAGGCTCTGGATGTTGTAGGGCTGTCTTGGCTAACACGCCTCTGCAGCATCGCGTGGACATCAGGGACAGTGCCTCTGGACTGGCAGATTGGGGTGGTGGTCCCCCTCTTTAAAAAGGGGGACCGGAGGGTGTGTTCCAACTATAGTATAACACTCCTCAGCCTCCCTGGTAAGGTCTATTCGGGGGTATTGGAGAGGAGGATCCGTCGGATAATCGAGCCTCGGATTCAGGAGATGCAGTGTGGCTTTCGTCCTGGCCGTGGAACAGTGGACCAGCTCTATACCCTCGGCAGGATCCTGGAGGGTGCATGGGAGTTCGCCCAACCAGTCTACATGTGTTTTGTAGACTTGGAGAAAGCGTTCGACCGTGTCCCTCGTGGAGTCCTGTGGGGGGTGCCGTCCTGACTGTTGTTTGTGCCTATGCGCCAAACAGCCCTTGATAGGGGCCGTTCGGTCTCTGTATGACCGGTGCCAGAGTTTGGTCCGCATTGCCGGCAGTAAGTCGGATACGTTTCCGGTGAGAGTTGGACTCCGTCAGGGCTGTCCTTTGTCACCGATTCTGTTCCTAACTTTTATGGACAGAATTTCTAGGCGCAGCCAGGGCGTTGAGGGTGTCCGATTTGGCGACGTCAGAATCGGGTCTCTGCTTTTTGCAGATGATGTGGTTCTGTTAGCGTCGTCAGGCCGTGACCTTCAGCTCTCACTGGAGCGATTCGCAGCCGAGTGTGAAGCGGCTGGGATGAGAATCAGCACCTCCAAATCCGAGACTATGGTTCTCAGCCGGAAAAGGGTGGAATGCTCTCTCCGGGTCGGGAATGAGATCCTTCCCCAAGTGGAGGAGTTCAAGTATCTCGGGGTCTTGTTCACGAGTGAGGGACGAATGAAGCGGGAGATTGACGGGCGGATCGGTGCGGCGTCTGCAGTGTTGCGGGCTCTGCACCGACCCGTCGTTGTGAAGAGGGAGCTGAGCCAGAAGGCGAAGCTCTCTACTTACTGGTCAATCTACGTTCCCATCCTCACCTATGGTCACGAGTTGTGGGTAGTGACCGAAAGAACAAGATCGCGAATACAAGCGGCCGAAATGGGTTTCCTCCGCAGGGTGTCTGGGCTCTCCCTTAGAGATAGGGTGAGAAGCTCAGTCATCTGGGAGGGGCTCGGAGTAGAACCGCTGCTCCTCCGCATTGAGAGGAGTCAGATGAGGTGGCTCGGGCATCTGGTTAGGATGCCCCCTGGGCGCCTCTCTGGGGAGGTGTTCCGGGCATGTCCCACTGGGAGGAGACCCCGGGGAAGACCCAGGACACGCTGGAGAGACTATGTCTCTCGGCTGGCCTGGGAACGCCTCGGGGTCCCCCCGGAAGAGCTGGAGGAAGTGGCCGGGGACAGAGACGTCTGGGTTTCTCTACTCAAGCTGCAGCCCCCGCGACCCGACCCCCGGATATGCGGCAGATGATGGATGGATGGATGGATGGTTTAGACATGCATAACAGCATTTTAAGAACAAAGAGAGAAACAAAAAGGGACAACGCTTCATGGTGGAAGGTGATGTATAAATAACTGTGTATATGACGAAGGGGGTGGCAACACCCATTCCGAAATCCCGCCATTCTGACATCCCGCTATTCCGACATCCCACCATTCCAACATCCCACCATTCCGACATACCACCATTCCGACATGCAAACGTCCCACCATTCCGACATCCCACCATTCCGACATCCCGTTATTCCGACGTTCAAATGTCCCACCATTCCGACAAGGCTTTCCGTATAAGGAAATGTGTGTTACTCAACAGGTGAGTCCCTTCTTTCTGTTCATGCAATTTATATGTTTAACACATGTTTATAGACAAGCGTTATTAAAAACACAAAGTCTCGGCAACTGGAGGAGGAGAAGCAGTCCGCGGTGGTTTTCAATCACACACTCCAATGCAACTTGTTTCAACTTCCGAAAATTTAATCCAGGAAAAAAAGGCTTACAAACATGGACCAAAACGGCTCCATAACACGCACAAGAATCCAAAAGAAACGAAAGTTAACTAAAAGAAAGCAAATAAAAAGTATGAAGTGGTCAAAATTGGTTTTACGCATGCCTATGTGCGTCTGGCACATGCGTCTTCGGGCTCTCCCACGTTGGTTTGTGGATGAAAGCTATATGTTCAGCTGTAATGTCATGTAAAAACAATCTCTACATGACATTTACTCCCAGGTGTGACCAGTTAGGTCCTTAAGATATCAACAGGCTGTATAAAGCCTTGCGCAACGGCTGTGTGTTTGTGACAAATGCGCAAAGCCCATCCGCGCTTCCCAAAATTGGAGCGAGTACTCATAAATCACGTGAATAACATGAATAAACGTTTTTACTGCATTTTGTTGTGTTTTATACGTTCTATGCTGTCATTTCTCTCTTCTCCTATTGGCAAGGCAAGGCAGAGTGCTCGCAACTGTGTCCTGTGCAGTAGCCGTGATATCTGTTATTGCAATTATTACTTTTGCATATGATGACAGCGTGCAAAAGACGCATGGGCTCTGTGGAGAGCGCCGCTCCAGCTGGCTGCTGTGACAGCTCACTGACACTGTATTTCTGCTTAATCAGTTTCAGTCTCGCCAGAGTTACATTAATATCTGTATTTTTATATTTGAAATTCAGGGGATTTTGATAATAGATTATTAAAGTTTGTTTGCCGGCATATCATTAGTGCAAAATGTTTTGGGTAAAAAATAGGCTATTAAAAGGAACTGTCGGAATGGCGGTATGTTAAAAAAAAAAAAAACATACCGCCATTCCGACCATAGGAGGAAAAAAGTTTCGGAATGGCGGGACATTTGATAAAAAATTAAGTGTCGCCATTCCGACATGGGTCTCCAATTGTCGGAATGGCGACACTTAATTTTTGGTTTTATGGGGATCATTGAGAACAAATAGTTAACTTTTGGTAGTATCATCATTTTAATGGATGTAACTCTCCCCATAAATGATATAGTTAAGGACTTCCAACGAGAGAGATCGTCCTCTACTGTCTTTAATAATTGCACATAATTTAGCTTTGTTAGCTCTGAGAGCCTGGAGGAAATGTTTATGCCTAAATATCTAATATTTCCTGACTGTAAAGTGATCACAGGTATATTATGGACCCTACAGTTAATGGGCAGAACTGTGGTCTTAGACCAGTTGATAGAGTAGTCAGAAAGTGCTGAGAATTTATTTATGAGTGTGATCGTGTGAGTGAGAGACGTCTGTGAGTTCTGAAGGAAAAGTAATACATCATCAGCATAAAGACTTATTTTATGCTCAATATTTTGGGATTAATTACTCACAAACGGTTAAGAAAAGGTAGTATTGCCAGACCATACATGATCAAAACAGGGAGCGGAGGTCGTTCAGCTGCAAGAAGGTGTGAATGTCCGACTAAAGTTTATAAAAAGCGGGTAAGACAAGGTGCGAATGCCCGACAATGTATGATCAAAAGAGGGAGCGGAGGTTTTCGGCTGCAAGAAGGTCTGAATGTCCACCCATAATTCCTGAAAAATGGGTAAAAAAAGAGTGCGAATGCCAAACCATACATCATCAAAAGCAGGAGTGGATGTGTTCGGCTACAAGAAGATTTGAATGTCCATCAATAATTGCTTTAAAACATGAAAGAAGATTTTCGAATATCAAACAGCACATGATCATAAGCGGGAGAGGAGTTGTTCAGCTACAAGAAGGTGTGAATGTCCACCCATAATTACTGAAAAATGGGTAAGAAAAGGTGAGAATGCCCAACCATACATCATCATAAGCAGGAGTGGATGTGTTCGGCTACAAGAAGGTTTAAATGTCCGACCATAGTTTGTAAAAAGCGGGTAAGAAAAGGTGAAAATACCCGACTGTACACAATCAAAAGAGGGAGCGGAGTTGTTCAGCAACAAAGAGTGAAAGTCTGACCATGGTTTGTAAAAAGTGGGTAAGAATGCCGGTCCATACATCATCAAAAGCGGGAGAGGTGGTGTTCGGCTGCAAGTAGGTGTGAATGTCCAGCCATAATTACTCACAAATGGGTAAGAAAAGGTAGTATTGCCAGACCATACATGATCAAAACAGGGAGCGGAGGTGGTTAAGCTGCAAGAAGGTGTTAATGTCCGACTAAGGTTTGTAAAAAGCGGGTAAGAAAAGGTGCGAATGCCCGACAATGTATGATCAAAAGAGGGAGCGGAGGTTTTCGGCTGAAAGAAGGTCTGAATGTCCAACCATAATTTGTAAAAACCGGGGAAGAAAAGGCTCGAAAGCCCGACTATACACCATCAAAAGCTGGAGCGGAGGTGTTCAGCTGCAAGGTCTGAATGTCCATCAATAATTGCTAGAAAACATGAAAGAGAATTTTCGAATATCAAACCGCACATGATAATAAGCGGGAGAGGTGGTGTTCAGCTGCAAGTAGGTGTGAATGTCCAGCCATAATTACTCACAAATGGGTAAGAAAAAGTAGTATTGCCAGACCATACATGATCAAAACAGGGAGCGGAGGTGGTTAAGCTGCAAGAAGGTGTTAATGTCCGACTAAGGTTTGTAAAAAGCGGGTAAGAAAAGGTGCGAATGCCCGACAATGTATGATCAAAAGAGGGAGCGGAGGTTTTCGGCTGAAAGAAGGTCTGAATGTCCAACCATAATTTGTAAAAACCGGGGAAGAAAAGGCTCGAAAGCCCGACTATACACCATCAAAAGCTGGAGCGGAGGTGTTCAGCTGCAAGGTCTGAATGTCCATCAATAATTGCTAGAAAACATGAAAGAGAATTTTCGAATATCAAACCGCACATGATAATAAGCGGGAGAGGAGGTGTTCAGCTGCAAGAAGGTGTGAATTTCCACCCATAATTACTGAAAAATGGGTAAGAAAAGGTGCGAATTCCCAACCATACATCATCAAATGCACGAGTGGATGTGTTCGGCTACAAGAAGGTTTGAATGTCCGACCATAGTTTGTAAAAAGCGGGTAAGAAAAGGTTCGAATGCCCAAACATACACCATCAAAAGAGGGAGCGGAGGTGTTCCGCTGTAAGAAGGTGTGAATGTCCGATCATAGTTGGTAAAAAGCGGGTAAGAAAAGGTTAAAATACCCGACTGTACACAATCAAAAGAGGGAGCGGAGTTGTTCAGCTAAGAGAAGGTGTGAAAGTCCGACCATGGTTTGTAAAAAGCGGGTAAGAAAAGGTTAAAATACCCGACTGTACACAATCAATAGCGGGAGCGGAGTTGTTCGGCTACTAAAAGGTGTGAAAGTCCGACCCTGGTTTTAAAAAGCGGGTAAGAAAAGGTTCGAATGCCCGAACATACACCATCAAAATAGGTAGCGGAGGTGTTCCGCTGTAAGACGGTGTGAATGTCCGATCATAGTTGGTAAAAAGCGGGTAAGAAAAGGTTAAAATACCCGACTGTACACCATCAAAAGAGGGAGCGGAGTTGTTCAGCTAAGAGAAGGTGTTAAAGTCCGACCATGGTTTGTAAAAAGCGGGTAAGAAAAGGTTCGTATGCCCGAATATACACTATCAAAACCGGAAGCGTAGGTGTTCGGCTGCAAGAAGGTGTGAACGTCCGACCAAAGTTTTTGAAAAAGCAGTTAAGAAAAGGTTCGAATATCTAACCAAACATAATCAAAAGCGGGAGCAGAGCTGTTCGACTGCAAGTAGGTGTGAATGTCAGAGAATAATTTGCAAAAAGCTGATGAGAAAGGGTGAGAAATCCCGACTATACACCATCAAATGCGGTAGCGGAGTTGTTCGGCTGTGAGTAGGTGTGATTCTCCAACCATAATTGCTGAAAAATGTGTTAGAAAAGGTAAGAATGCCGGTCCATACATCATCAAAAGCGGGAGAGGTGGTGTTCGGCTGCAAGTAGGTGTGAATGTCCATTAATAATTGCTTTAAAACATGAAAGAAAATTTTCGAATATCAAACCTTACATGATCATTAGCGGGAGAGGAGGTGTTCAGCTGCAAGAAGGTGTGAATATCCACCCATAATTACTGAAAAATGGGTAGGAAAAGATGCGAATGTCTAACCATAAATCATCAAAAGCAGGAGTGGAGTTGTTCAGCTACAAGAAGGTATGAAAGTCCAACCATGGTTTGTAAAAAGCGGGTAAGAGAAGGTTCGAATACCCGAATATATACCATCAAAATCGGAAGCGGAGGTGTTCGGCTGCAAGAAGGTGTGAACGTCCGACCAAAGTTTGTAAAAAGCAGTTAAGAAAAGGTTTGAATATCCAACCGAACATAATCAAAAGCGGGAGCAGAGCTGTTCGACTGCAAGTAGGTGTGAATATCAGATCATAATTTGCAAAAAGCTGTTGAGAAAGGGTGAGAATGCCCGACTATACACTATCAAATGTGGGAGCGGAGGTGTTCGTCTGTGAGTAGGTGTGGAATGTCCGACCATAATTGCTGAAAAATGTGTTAGAAAAGGTAAGAATGCCGGACCATATATCATCAAAAGCGGGAGAGGTTGTGTTCGGCTGCAAGTAGGTGTGAATGTCAGACCATAATTGCTGAAAAATGTGTTAGAAAAGGTAAGAATACTGAACCATACATCATCAAAAGCGGTAGAGGTGGTGTTCGGCTGCAAGAAGGTGTGAAAGTCCGACAATGGTTTGTAAAAAGCGGGTAATAAAAGGTTCGAATGCCCGAATATACATCATCAAAAGCGGAAGCGGAGGTGTTCGGATGCAAGAAGGTGTGAACGTCCGACCAAAGTTTGTAAAAAGCAGTGAAAAGCGAGAAAAAGCTTTTCGTGAGTTCTGCATGATTTGGGATTTTGCTTATAAAATGCATTACTTCACTCAAACTATGTTAAAACTGATTTGTTCTTCATATTTACCATGTCTACAAAGATTTAAACAAAAAAACAACGTTGTACTTTGCAGTAAAAGAAAGAGCAAATCTAAAGTTTCAGGAATCCGAGTATAAGCCTGCTTTCATGAGTTCTGCACGATTTCGGATTTTGCTATAAAATGATTTGCTTTGCTCAAACCAAGTTAAAACTGCTTTGTCCTTCCATATTCATCAAGGTCTAGATCGACTTCAACAAAGAAAAACATTGGACTTTGAAGAAGTTGAAATCCATCTACACATTGATAAATATGAAGGACAAAGCAGTTCCCACTTGCCCATAAGAAAATAAGCTTATTCTCGGATTCCTGATCAGTTCAGGAAACTTCAGTTTTGCTCTTTCTTCTACTGCAAAATACAATGTTTTTCTTTGTTGAAGTCGATCTAGACATTGATAAATATGAATGAAAAAGCAGTTTTAACTTGGTTTGAGTGAATGAATTCATTTTATACATAAAATCCGAAATCGTGCAGAACTCATGAAAATAAGCTTATTCTCGGATTCCTAAAACTTTTGATTGGCTCTTTCTTTTACTGCAAAGTACAACGTTGTTTTTTTGTTTAAATCTATCGAGACATTGATAAATATGAAGGTAAAAGCCGTTTTAACATAGTTTGAGTGAAGGAATTGATTTTATAGATAAAATCCCAAATCATGCAGAACTCCTCAAAAGGGGCGTATGGCTTAATCACAAGTGTGGCTCTTTCTCATTCAGGGTAGTATGAGGAAGTTTATGCTTGAAATATATGTAGAAATGGGTACATATGAAGGACAAAGCAGTGTTAACTTAGTTTGAGTGAAGGAATTCATTTTATACATAAAATCCCAAATCATGCAGAACGTATGAAAAGAAGCTTATTCTCGGATTCCTGATCCTTCAGTTTTGCTCTTTCTTCTACTGCAAAATACAATGTTGTTCTTTGTTGAAGTCGATCTAGACATTGATAAATATGAAGGAAAAAGCAGTTTTAACTTGGTTTGAGTGAATGAATTCATTTTATACATAAAATCCCAAATCATGCAGAACGTATGAAAAGAAGCTTATTCTCGGATTCCTGATCCTTCAGTTTTGCTCTTTCTTCTACTGCAAAATACAATGTTGTTCTTTGTTGAAGTCGATCTAGACATTGATAAATATGAAGGAAAAAGCAGTTTTAACTTGGTTTGAGTGAATGAATTCATTTTATACATAAAATCCGAAATCGTGCAGAACTCATGAAAATAAGCTTATTCTCGGATTCCTAAAACTTTTGATTTGCTCTTACTTTTATTGCAAAGTACAACGTTGTTTTTTTGTTTAAATCTATCGAGACATTGATAAATATGAAGGTAAAAGCCGTTTTAACATAGTTTGAGTGAAGGAATTAATTTTATAGATAAAATCCCAAACCATGCAGAACTCCTCAAAAGGGACCTTTTCTTACCCGCTTTTTACCAACTATGATCGGACATTCACACCTTCTTACAGCGGAACACCTCCGCTCCCTCTTTTGATGGTGTATGTTTGGGCATTCGAACCTTTTCTTACCCGCTTTTTACAAACTATGGTCGGACATTCAAACCTTCTTGTAGCCGAACACATCCACTCGTGCATTTGATGATGTATGGTTGGGAATTCGCACCTTTTCTTACCCATTTTTCAGTAATTATGGGTGGACATTCACACCTTCTTGCAGCTGAACACCTCCTCTCCCGCTTATTATCATGTGCGGTTTGATATTCGAAAATTCTCTTTCATGTTTTCTAGCAATTATTGATGGACATTCAGACCTTGCAGCTGAACACCTCCGCTCCAGCTTTTGATGGTGTATAGTCGGGCTTTCGAGCCTTTTCTTCCCCGGTTTTTACAAATTATGGTTGGACATTCAGACCTTCTTTCAGCCGAAAACCTCCGCTCCCTCTTTTGATCATACATTGTCGGGCATTCGCACCTTTTCTTACCCGCTTTTTACAAACCTTAGTCGGACATTAACACCTTCTTGCAGCTTAACCACCTCCGCTCCCTGTTTTGATCATGTATGGTCTGGCAATACTACCTTTTCTTACCCATTTGTGAGTAATTATGGCTGGACATTCACACCTACTTGCAGCCGAACACCACCTCTCCCGCTTTTGATGATGTATGGACCGGCATTCTTACCCACTTTTTACAAACCATGGTCAGACTTTCACTCTTTGTTGCTGAACAACTCCGCTCCCTCTTTTGATTGTGTACAGTCGGGTATTTTCACCTTTTCTTACCCGCTTTTTACAAACTATGGTCGGACATTTAAACCTTCTTGTAGCCGAACACATCCACTCCTGCTTATGATGATGTATGGTTGGGCATTCTCACCTTTTCTTACCCATTTTTCAGTAATTATGGGTGGACATTCACACCTTCTTGTAGCTGAACAACTCCTCTCCCGCTTATGATCATGTGCTGTTTGATATTCGAAAATCTTCTTTCATGTTTTAAAGCAATTATTGATGGACATTCAAATCTTCTTGTAGCCGAACACATCCACTCCTGCTTTTGATGATGTATGGTTTGGCATTCGCACTCTTTTTTTACCCATTTTTCAGGAATTATGGGTGGACATTCAGACCTTCTTGCAGCCGAAAACCTCCGCTCCCTCTTTTGATCATACATTGTCGGGCATTCGCACCTTGTCTTACCCGCTTTTTATAAACTTTAGTCGGACATTCACACCTTCTTGCAGCTGAACGACCTCCGCTCCCTGTTTTGATCATGTATGGTCTGGCAATACTACCTTTTCTTAACCGTTTGTGAGTAATTAATCCCAAAATATTGAGCATAAAATAAGTCTTTATGCTGATGATGTATTACTTTTCCTTCAGAACTCACAGACGTCTCTCACTCACACGATCACACTCATAAATAAATTCTCAGCACTTTCTGACTACTCTATCAACTGGTCTAAGACCACAGTTCTGCCCATTAACTGTAGGGTCCATAATATACCTGTGATCACTTTACAGTCAGGAAATATTAGATATTTAGGCATAAACATTTCCTCCAGGCTCTCAGAGCTAACAAAGCTAAATTATGTGCAATTATTAAAGACAGTAGAGGACGATCTCTCTCGTTGGAAGTCCTTAACTATATCATTTATGGGGAGAGTTACATCCATTAAAATGATGATACTACCAAAAGTTAACTATTTGTTCTCAATGATCCCCATAAAACCAAAAATTAAGTGTCGCCATTCCGACAATTGGAGACCCATGTCGGAATGGCGACACTTAATTTTTTATCAAATGTCCCGCCATTCCGAAACTTTTTTCCTCCTATGGTCGGAATGGCGGTATGTTTTTTTTTTTTTTAACATACCGCCATTCCGACAGTTCCTTTTAATAGCCTATTTTTTACCCAAAACATTTTGCACTAATGATATGCCGGCAAACAAACTTTAATAATCTATTATCAAAATCCCCTGAATTTCAAATATAAAAATACAGATATTAATGTAACTCTGGCGAGACTGAAACTGATTAAGCAGAAATACAGTGTCAGTGAGCTGTCACAGCAGCCAGCTGGAGCGGCGCTCTCCACAGAGCCCATGCGTCTTTTGCACGCTGTCATCATATGCAAAAGTAATAATTGCAATAACAGATATCACGGCTACTGCACAGGACACAGTTGCGAGCACTCTGCCTTGCCTTGCCAATAGGAGAAGAGAGAAATGACAGCATAGAACGTATAAAACACAACAAAATGCAGTAAAAACGTTTATTCATGTTATTCACGTGATTTATGAGTACTCGCTCCAATTTTGGGAAGCGCGGATGGGCTTTGTGCATTTGTCACAAACACACAGCCGTTGCGCAAGGCTTTATACAGCCTGTTGATATCTTAAGGACCTAACTGGTCACACCTGGGAGTAAATGTCATGTAGAGATTGTTTTTACATGACATTACAGCTGAACATATAGCTTTCATCCACAAACCAACGTGGGAGAGCCCGAAGACGCATGTGCCAGACGCACATAGGCATGCGTAAAACCAATTTTGACCACTTCATACTTTTTATTTGCTTTCTTTTAGTTAACTTTTGTTTCTTTTGGATTCTTGTGCGTGTTATGGAGCCGTTTTGGTCCATGTTTGTAAGCCTTTTTTTCCTGGATTAAATTTTCGGAAGTTGAAACAAGTTGCATTGGAGTGTGTGATTGAAAACCACCGCGGACTGCTTCTCCTCCTCCAGTTGCCGAGACTTTGTGTTTTTAATAACGCTTGTCTATAAACATGTGTTAAACATATAAATTGCATGAACAGAAAGAAGGGACTCACCTGTTGAGTAACACACATTTCCTTATACGGAAAGCCTTGTCGGAATGGTGGGACATTTGAACGTCGGAATAACGGGATGTCGGAATGGTGGGACGTTTGCATGTCGGAATGGTGGTATGTCGGAATGGTGGTATGTCGGAATGGTGGGATGTCGGAATAGCGGGATGTCAGAATGGCGGGATTTCGGAATGGGTGTTGCCACCCCCTTCGTCATATACACAGTTATTTATACATCACCTTCCACCATGAAGCGTTGTCCCTTTTTGTTTCTCTCTTTGCTCTTAAAATGCTGTTATGCATGTCTAAACCATCCATCCATCCATCCATCATCTGCCGCTTATCCGGGGGTCGGGTCGCGGGGGCTGCAGCTTGAGTAGAGAAACCCAGACGTCTCTGTCCCCGGCCACTTCAACCAGCTCTTCCGGGGGGACCCCGAGGCGTTCCCAGGCCAGCCGAGAGACATAGTCTCTCCAGCGTGTCCTGGGTCTTCCCCGGGGTCTCCTCCCAGTGGGACATGCCCGGAACACCTCCCCAGAGAGGCGCCCAGGGGGCATCCTAACCAGATGCCCGAGCCACCTCATCTGACTCCTCTCAATGCGGAGGAGCAGCGGTTCTACTCCGAGCCCCTCCCAGATGACTGAGCTTCTCACCCTATCTCTAAGGGAGAGCCCAGACACCCTGCGGAGGAAACCCATTTCGGCCGCTTGTATTCGCGATCTTGTTCTTTCGGTCACTACCCACAACTCGTGACCATAGGTGAGGATGGGAACGTAGATTGACCAGTAAGTAGAGAGCTTCGCCTTCTGGCTCAGCTCCCTCTTCACAACGACGGGTCGGTGCAGAGCCCGCAACACTGCAGACGCCGCACCGATCCGCCCGTCAATCTCCCGCTCCATTCGTCCCTCACTCGTGAACAAGACCCCGAGATACTTGAACTCCTCCACTTGGGGAAGGATCTCATTCCCAACCCGGAGAGAGCATTCCACCCTTTTCCGGCTGAGAACCATAGTCTCGGATTTGGAGGTGCTGATTCTCATCCCAGCCGCTTCACACTCGGCTGCGAATCGCTCCAGTGAGAGCTGAAGGTCACGGCCTGACGACGCTAACAGAACCACATCATCTGCAAAAAGCAGAGACCCGATTCTGACGTCGCCAAATCGGACACCCTCAACGCCCTGGCTGCGCCTAGAAATTCTGTCCATAAAAGTTAGGAACAGAATCGGTGACAAAGGGCAGCCCTGACGGAGTCCAACTCTCACCGGAAACGTATCCGACTTACTGCCGGCAATGCGGACCAAACTCTGGCACCGGTCATACAGAGACCGAACGGCCCCTATCAAGGGCTGTTTGGCGCATAGGCACAAACAACAGTCAGGACAGCACCCCCCACAGGACTCCACGAGGGACACGGTCGAACGCTTTCTCCAAGTCTACAAAACACATGTAGACTGGTTGGGCGAACTCCCATGCACCCTCCAGGATCCTGCCGAGGGTATAGAGCTGGTCCACTGTTCCACGGCCAGGACGAAAGCCACACTGCATCTCCTGAATCCGAGGCTCGATTATCCGACGGATCCTCCTCTCCAATACCCCCGAATAGACCTTACCAGGGAGGCTGAGGAGTGTTATACTATAGTTGGAACACACCCTTTTAAAGAGGGGGACCACCACCCCAATCTGCCAGTCCAGAGGCACTGTCCCTGATGTCCACGCGATGCTGCAGAGGCGTGTCAGCCAAGACAGCCCTACAACATCCAGAGCCTTGAGAAACTCAGGACGGACCTCATCCACCCCCGGGGCCTTGCCACCGAGGAGCTTTTTGACCACCTCGGCAACATCAGCCCCAGAAATGGGAGGCCCCGTCTCCGAGCTCTCCGACTCTGCCTCTTCCGAGCACGTGTTGGTAGGATTGAGGAGTTCCTCGAAGTACTCCCCCCACCGACTCACAACATCCCTAGTTGAGGTCAGCAAAGCCCCGTCCCCACTGTAAACAGTGTTGACTGTGAGCCGCTCCCCCCCCCTGAGACGCCGGATGGTGGATCAGAATCTCTTCGAGGCCGTCCGTAAATCGTTCTCCATGGTCTCACCGAACTCCTCCCAGGCCCGAGTTTTTGCCTCTGCAACCGCCAACGCCGCGGCCCGTCTGGCCTGTCGGTACCTATCAGCTGCTTCCAGGGTCCCACTGGCCAAAAAGGCCTGATAGGACTCTTTCTTCAGCTTGACGGCTTCCCTCACCACTGGTGTCCACCAGCAGGTTCGAGGGTTGCCGCCACGACAGGCACCGACCACCTTACGGCCACAACTCCGATCAGCTGCCTCGGCAATGGAGTCACGGAACATGGCCCATTCGGACTCAATGTCCCCCACCTCCCCCGGGATATGGTTGAAGCTCTGCCGGAGGTGGGAGTTAAAGCTCCTTCTGACGGGGGATTCTGACAAACGCTCCCAGCAGACCCTCACAATACGTTTGGGCCTGCCAGGTCTGATCGGCATCCTCCCCCACCAGCGGAGCCAACTCACCACCAGGCGTTGATCAGTTGACAGCTCCGCCCCTCTCTTCACCCGAGTGTCCAGGACATACGGCCGCAAGTCCGATGATACAACCACAAAGTCGATCATCGAACTGCGGCCAAGGGTGTCCTGGTGCCAAGTGCACATATGGACACCCTTATGTCTGAACATGGTGTTCGTTATGGACAGTCCATGACCAGCACAGAAGTCCAACAACATAACACCACTCTGGTTCAGATCGGGGGGGCCGTTCCTCCCAATCACACCCCTCCAGGTCTCACTGTCATTGCGCACGTGAGCATTGAAGTCCCCCAGCAGAACGAGGGAGTCTCCGGTAGGAGCATTCTCCAGTGCCTCCCCCAGAGACTCCAAAAAGGGTGGGTACTCTGAACTGCAGCACAGGGACAGCAGTCCAAGTCTTCTTTCCTCTTCTTCTTTCCTTGTCCCCCGGTCTGGTTCAGTTCAGTTCATGTCATATATTGTAAACAGAAATAAATAAATGGGCATCAAGGGGAGCTTTACATTTATAAAACTTCCCTTGGCAAAGCAAATCTGTTTGGCATCAAAGGTATTCAGACTACAATTCTTCTGAAGGGAAAAAAAAAAAAAAAGTAAAGAAGACAGTTCTGCCGAAAGCCAGGGACTAGACCTGTTCTAAGTTCTATACTTTTTAAAAGGGGCGTGTTTATCAACTATGGAATTAGAAGATTTACAAAAATGGTCAAGTGCTAGATCTTCATCTGGGATTTTAACAGTGTCATATAACTATTCAACAGATCAGTTAAAAAAAAGCCTGCTCATGGAGATGTTTCAGGATCTGAATACCAAGCGTGGACCTAATTTTTTCATTTTTGCAATTCTGATACAGGCTATTGAGCGGTGATAACTAACACCAAGTTCAGATACTGCGGATTTTCTACGTTTGATTTGTTAAGATTGAGCAAATCAGGGACAACCTTGAAGGATCTCTTTGGTTTTGTAGGATCAGCAATTACCTGAGAAAGGTTGATATTGGTACACACCTTTTTTAAATGATCAGAGGCAGAGTCCAACTTGTTTAAATTAAAATTGCCACACAGAGATTGGGTTTAGGCCACATGCACACAGAATGACATCAACAAATATAAGAAATATTAAATATTTACACATAGATTTTTGAATACATGTAGAGGAATGATACTTTGAAATGTGCTCATTGCGGAGTTATGATCAGTTGAGTAATGAAGGTTGAACTATTCTGGGAAAGAGGTTCTATTCCCAGCATCATGATGGACACTCCTGATATAGAAGGTTTCGCTAACGCATTGGAATTGTTTTACTATTTTCATATGCATGTGCAATGAAGAATTGCTTGCTGCTGATAAATGCAAAGAAGAACAGCTTACACATAGATGCTCACATATAGGCTGCTGAATGCAATGAAGACCTGCTTATCCAGTAAAGTTCAATGTCAATCTGTAATATTCAATTAGGATTTGCAAAACAGTGAAGTTAAACAATGAATGGGTCCATAGTCGGTATGAGAAGACTACAGGAATATTTACCTGGGTGTACGTTCAAACAGAGATGAGAAAATTGTGATAAATAATTGTTTGTTTGTTAGTATGTATATGAATGTTATGTGTATAAACTGTGTTGAGTTATAGTTACTCAGTAGTGTCTCAGTGAAACAACCGACGGGGGAAGCCTTGCGGTGACAACAAAAGCAGTGTTTTATTGATCAGTCAAGTTGCTCCAGTGTACTCCATACAAACTGATTGGCTACTGAAGGGATAGAAAATGGGCAATACTTGTTTTAAAGCAAACAAGGAATTAGATGGGAAAAATACATGTTTTAACGGGACCCAGACAATATTAAATACTCAGACAGATGGGAGAAGAAGTGTAGTTTTGTAGGAAATCACAAAATTATTACATAAAATTAGTGAAATCAATTGAAGAATGCCTTTCTGAAGAGCTGTTTACCACAGATGAGCAGCTTTGCGACCAAGCACATTGTAGATCGCTTTACTGCAAAAATGATCTAATTTAATGGATTGGTTTAGACATGCATAACAGCATTTTAAGAACAAAGAGAGAAACAAAAAGGGACGCTTCATGGTGGAAGGTGATGTATAAATAACTGTGTATATGATGAAGGGGGTGGCAACAACCATTCCGAAATCCCGCCATTCTGACATCCCGCTATTCCGACATCCCACCATTCCGACATCCCACCATTCCGACATACCACCATTCCGACATGCAAACGTCCCACCATTCCGACATCCCACCATTCCGACATCCCACCATTCCGACATCCCGCTATTCCGACGTTCAAATGTCCCACCATTCCGACAAGGCTTTCCGTATAAGGAAATGTGTGTTACTCATCAGGTGAGTCCCTTCTTTCTGTTCATGCAATTTATATGTTTAACACATGTTTATAGACAAGCGTTATCAAAAACACAAAGTCTCGGCAACTGGAGGAGGAGAAGCAGTCCGCGGTGGTTTTCAATCACACACTCCAATGCTACTTGTTTCAACTTCCGAAAATTTAATCCAGGAAAAAAAGACTTACAAACATGGACCAAAACGGCTCCATAACACGCACAAGAATCCAAAAGAAACGAAAGTTAACTAAAAGAAAGCAAATGCGCAAAGCCCATCCGCGCTTCCCAAAATTGGAGTGAGTACTCATAAATCACGTGAATAACATGAATAAACGATTTTACTGCATTTTGTTGTGTTTTATACGTTCTATGCTGTCATTTCTCTCTTCTCCTATTGGCAAGGCAAGGCAGAGTGCTCGCAACTGTGTCCTGTGCAGTAGCCGTGATATCTGTTATTGCAATTATTACTTTTGCATATGATGACAGCGTGCAAAAGACGCATTGGCTCTGTGGAGAGCTCCGCTCCAGCTGGCTGCTGTGACAGCTCACTGACACTGTATTTCTGCTTAATCAGTTTCAGTCTCGCCAGAGTTACATTAATATCTGTATTTTTATATTTGAAATTCAGGGGATTTTGATAATAGATTATTAAAGTTTGTTTGCGAGGCTGTGGCCTCTGGATGTGCAGAGCTTGTGCGCCAAACTTTAGGGCGTATTTGCGCCGGCATATCATTAGTGCAAAATGTTTTGGGTAAAAAATAGGCTATTAAAAGGAACTGTCGGAATGGCGGTATGTTAAATTAAAAAAAAAACATACCGCCATTCCGACCATAGGAGGAAAAAAGTGTCGGAATGGCGGGACGTTTGATAAAAAATTAAGTGTTGCCATTCCGACAATTGGAGACCCATGTCGGAATGGCGAGATGTCGGAATGGCAGCATGTAACCATGATGAAGGAGAGACCATTTGAGCAGCACAGCCATTTCGCAGCACAGGGACAGCAGTCCAAGTTAAAGGATCTCCCACGTGGTATCACCTGTCACATTGTGTCAAGGCATCAAAAGAAGAAAAAATCAGCAAACTCAAGGACAAAAAGACGAAGACTCCGGTGAACGAAGAGAGAGGACTGACAAACCAGAAATACAAAAGGATTCTCGATATCAAGATCCAGAAGAAGAGGCTAACAATGCCACGAACACTTACGATGCTGGGAATGATGCCAGCAATGAACAGAGAAGAAGATTCAGTGTCATCAATCTTCAACACGTGCCTCTAATGAGGGGGTGAATATAGAATCCTCAACGATTACAACGTCTCTGGGAACTGTGACAACAACAAGGTTTAAACCATTTTGATATATATTGTAACCTATTGGCTAAGGAATAGTGCTGAAAATGAGGTAAATCTAATACACCACTGTCCTTGGTCTTCTGTAGGGTTTTTAAACTAATACGTGGTGGTTTGTTTTTCCACAGAAATTTGGAGATGCATGAATCTAGTGACTTAAACCAAGTAGCAGATGGTTTTATGGGGATCATTGAAAACAAATAGTTAACTTTTGGTAGTATCATCATTTTAATGGATGTAACTCTCCCCATAAGTGATATAGGTAAGGACTTCCAACGAGAGAGATCGTCCTCTACTGTCTTTAATAATTGCACATAATTTAGCTTTGTTAGCTCTGAGAGCCTGGAGGAAATGTTTATGCCTAAATATCTAATATTTCCTGACTGTAAAGTGATCGCAGTTATATTATGGACCCTACAGTTAATGGGCAGAACTGTGGTCTTAGACCAGTCAGAAAGTGCTGAGAATTTATTTATGAGTGTGATCGTGTGAGTGAGAGACGTCTGTGAGTTCTGAAGGAAAAGTAACACATCATCAGCATAAAGACTTATTTTATGCTCAATATTTTGGGATTAATTACTCACAAACGGGTAAGAAAAGGTAGTATTGCCAGACCATACATGATCAAAACAGGGAGCGGAGGTCGTTCAGCTGCAAGAAGGTGTGAATGTCCGACTAAAGTTTATAAAAAGCGGGTAAGACAAGGTGCGAATGCCCGACAATGTATGATCAAAAGAGGGAGCGGAGGTTTTCGGCTGCAAGAAGGTCTGAATGTCCACCCATAATTCCTGAAAAATGGGTAAAAAAAGAGTGCGAATGCCAAACCATACATCATCAAAAGCAGGAGTGGATGTGTTCGGCTACAAGAAGATTTGAATGTCCATCAATAATTGCTTTAAAACATGAAAGAAAATTTTCGAATATCAAACCGCACATGATCATAAGCGGGAGCGGAGGTGGTTCAGCTGCAAGAAGGTGTGAATGTCCGACTTAAGTTCAAATATATTAACAAAAGCGGGAGGAGAGGTGTTCGGATGAGAGTGGTTGAGAATTTCCAACCATAATCTATAAAATGCGGTGAAAAAAAAGGTGTGATAGAACACTAAAAGGTGGAGCGGAAGTGTTCGGCTGCAAGAAGGTGTGAATGTCTGACTATATTTGGTGAAAAGCAGGTGAAGCAAGGTCTGAATGCCCAACCTTACATCATCAAAAGCGAGATCAGAGGTGTTTGGCTGCAAGAAGGCCTTAGTTTGCCAAAAGCGGGTAAGCTGCGAATGACCGACTAAATATCAACAAAAGGTCTTCGGATGCAAGTGGGTGTGAATATCCCACCATACAAGTATGGTGGAGAGGAAGCTGTGAACAGCCGACCATAGTTTGCAAAAAGCGGGTGAGAAAAGGTGCGAATGTCCAACCATACATGATCAAAACAGGGAGCGGAGGTGTTTGGCTGTGACAAGGTGTGAATGTCCACCCAAAATTAATGAAAAGCGGGCAACAAGTAGGTTTGAATGCCCAACCATACATCATCAAAAGCAGGAGTGGATGTGTTCGGCTACAAGAAGGTTTGAATGTCCGAGCATAGTTTGTAAAAAGCGGGTAAGAAAAGGTTCGAATGCCCAAACATACACCATCAAAAGAGGGAGCGGAGGAGTTCCGCTGTAAGAAGGTGTGAATGTCAGACCATAGTTGGTATAAAACGAGTAAGAAAAGGTTAAAATACCCGACTGTACACAATCAATAGCGGGAGCGGATGTGTTTGGCTACAAGAATGTGTGACAGTCCGACCATGGTTTGTAAAAAACGGGTAAGAAAAGGTTCGAATGCCCGAATATATACCATCAAAAGCGGAAGCGGAGGTGTTCGGCTGCAAGAAGGTGTGAACGTCCGACCAAAGTTTTTAAAAAGCAGTAAAGAAAAGGTTCGAATATCCAACCAAACATAATCAAAAGCGGGAGCAGAGCTGTTCGACTGCAAGTAGGTGTGAATTTGAATTTGCAAAAAGCTGATGAGAAAGGTTGAGAATGCCTGACTATACACCATCAAATACCGGAGCGGAGCTCCGAGCATAGTTTGTAAAAAGGGGGTAAGAATAGGTTCGAATGCCCGAACATACACTATCAAAAGAGGGAGCGGAGGTGTTCCGCTGTAAGAAGGTGTGAATGTCCGACCATAGTTGGTAAAAAGCGGGTAAGAAAAGGTTAAAATACCCGACTGTACACTGTAGTCGGACATTCACACCTTCTTGCAGCCGAACACTTCCGCTCCACCTTTTAGTGTTCTATCACACCTTTTTTTTCACCGCATTTTATACATTATGGTTGGAAATTTTCAACCACTCTCATCCGAAGACCTCTCCTCCCGCTTTTGTTAATATATTTGAACTTTAGTTTTACATTCAAACCTTCTTGCAGCTGAACCACCTCCGCTCCCTGTTTTGATCATATATGGTCTGGCTACTACCTTTTCTTACCCGTTTGTGAGTAATTATGGCTGGACATTCACACCTACTTGCAGTCGAACACAACCTCTCTCGCTTTTGATGATGTATGGACCGGCATTTTTACCTTTTCTAACACATTTTTCAGCAATTATGGTTGGAGATTCACACCTACTCACAGCCGAACAACTCCGCTCCCGCATTTGATGATGTATAGTCGGTCATTCTCACCCTTTCTCATCAGCTTTTTGCAAATTATGATCTGACATTCACACCTACTTGCAGTCGAACAGCTCTGCTCCCGCTTTTGATTATGTTTGGTTGGATATTCGAACCTTTTCTTAACTTCTTTTTACATATTTTGGTTGGACGTTCACACCTTCTTGTAGCCGAACACTTCCACTCCTGCTTTTGATGATGTATGGTTGGGCATTCACACATTTTTTTTGCCCATTTTTCAGGAATTATGAGTGGAAATTCACACCTTGCAGCTGAACACCTCCTATCCCACTTATGATCATGTGCGGTTTGATTTTTGAAAAGTTTCTTTCATGTTTTCTAGCAATTATTGATGGACATGTAGACCTTCTTGCAGCTGAACACCTCCGCTCCCGCTTTTGATCATACATTGTCAGGCATTCGCACCTTGTCTTACCCACTTATTACAAACTTTAGTCGAACAGTCACACCTTTTTGAAGCCGAACACCACCTCTCCCGCTTTTGATGATGTATGGTCCAGCATTCTTACCTTTTCTAACACATTCTTCAGCAATTATGGTCGGAGATTCACACCTACTCAGAGCCGAACACCACCGCTCCCGCATTTGATGGTGTATAGTCGGGCATTCTCACCCTTTCTCATCAGCTTTTTACAAATTATGATCTGACATTCACACCTGCTTTTGATAATGTATTGTTAGGCATTCGCACCTTTTTTTTTACCCATTTTTCATGAATTATGGGTGGACATTCACACCTTCTTGCAGCCGAACACCTCCTCTCCCGCTTATGATCATGTGCGGTTTGATATTCGAAAATTTACTTTCTTGTTTTAAAGCAATTATTGATGGACATTCAAACCTTCTTTTTGATGGTGTATAGTCGGGCTTTCGAGCCTTTTTTTCCCAGTTTTTACAAACCATGGTCGGACTTTCACACCTTCTTGTAGCCGAACAACTCCGCTCCCGCTATTGATTGTGTACAGTCGGGTATTTTAACCTTTTCTTACCCGCTTTTTACCAACTATGGTCGGACATTCACACCATCTTACAGCGGAACACCTCTGCTCCCGCTTTTGATGGTGTATAGTCGGGCATTCGAACCTTTTCTTACCCGCTTTTTACAAACTATGGTGGGACATTCAAACCTTCTTGTATCCGAAAACCTCCGCTCTCTCTTTTGATCATACATTGTCGGACATTCGCACCTTTTCTTACCCGCTTTTTACAAACCATGGTCGGACTTTCACATCTTCTTGTAGCCGAACACATCCGCTCCCGCTATTGATTGTGTACAGTCGGGTATTTTAACCTTTTCTTACCCGCTTTTTACCAAGTATGGTTGGACATTCACACCTTCGTACAGCGGAACACCTCCGCTCCCTCTTTTGATGGTGTATGTTCGGGCATTCAAACCTTTTCTTACCCGCTTTTTCCAAACTATGGTCAGCTATTCACAGCTTCCTCTCCACCATACTTGTATGGTGGGATATTCACACCCACTTGCATCCGAAGACCTCCGCCCCAAATTTTGTTGATATTTAGTCGGACATTCGAACCTTACCCGCTTTTGGCAAACTATGGCCTTCTTGCAGCCAAACACCTCTGATCTCGCTTTTGATGATGTAAGGTTGGGCATTCAGACCTTGCTTCACCTGCTTTTCACCAAATATAGTCGGACATTCACACCCACTTGCATCCGAAGACCTCCGCCCAAAATTTTGTTGATATTTAGTCGGACATTCGCACCTTACCCGCTTTTGGCAAACTATGGCCTTCTTGCAGCCAAACACCTCTGATCTCGCTTTTGATGATGTAAGGTTGGGCATTCAGACCTTGCTTCACCTGCTTTTCACCAAATATAGTCGGACATTCACACCTTCTTGCAGCCGAACACTTCCGCTCCACCTTTTAGTGTTCTATCACACCTTTTTTTCACCGCATTTTATATATTATGGTCGGAAATTTTCAACCACTCTCATCCGAAGACCTCTCCTCCCGCTTTTGTTAATATATTTGAACTTTAGTCGGACATTCAAACCTTCTTGCAGCTGAACCACCTCCGCTCCCTGTTTTGATCATATATGGTCTGGCAATACTACCTTTTCTTACCCGTTTGTGAGTAATTATGGCTGGACATTCACACCTACTTGCAGCCGAACACAACCTCTCTCGCTTTTGATGATGTATGGACCGGCATTCTTACCTTTTCTAACACATTTTTCAGCAATTATGGTCGGAGATTCACACCTACTCACAGCCGAACAACTCCGCTCCCGCATTTGATGGTGTATAGTCGGGCATTCTCAACCTTTCTCATCAGCTTTTTGCAAATTATGATCTGACATTCACACCTACTTGCAGTCGAACAGCTCTGCTCCCGCTTTTGATGATGTATGGACCGGCATTTTTACCTTTTCTAACACATTTTTCAGCAATTATGGTCGGAGATTCACACCTACTCACAGCCGAACAACTCCGCTCCCGCATTTGATGATGTATAGTCGGGCATTCTCACCCTTTCTCATCAGCTTTTTGCAAATTATGATCTGACATTCACACCTACTTGCAGTCGAACAGCTCTGCTCCCGCTTTTGATTATGTTTGGTTGGATATTCGAACCTTTTCTTAACTTCTTTTTACATATTTTGGTTGGACGTTCACACCTTCTTGTAGCCGAACACTTCCACTCCTGCTTTTGATGATGTATGGTTGGGCATTCACACCTTTTTTTTGCCCATTTTTCAGGAATTATGGGTGGATATTCACACCTTGCAGCTGAACACCTCCTATCCCACTTATGATCATGTGCGGTTTGATTTTCGAAAAGTTTCTTTCATGTTTTCTAGCAATTATTGATGGACATGTAGACCTTCTTGCAGCTGAACACCTCCGCTCCCGCTTTTGATCATACATTGTCAGGCATTCGCACCTTGTCTTACCCACTTTTTACAAACTTTAGTCGAACAGTCACACCTTTTTGCAGCCGAACACCACCTCTCCCGCTTTTGATGATGTATGGTCCAGCATTCTTACCTTTTCTAACACATTCTTCAGCAATTATGGTCGTACATTCACACCTACTAAGAGCCGAACACCTCCGCTCCTGCATTTGATGGTGTATAGTCGGGCATTCTCACCCTTTCTCATCAGCTTTTTACAAATTATGATCTGACATTCACACCTGCTTTTGATAATGTATTGTTAGGCATTCACACCTTTTTTTTACCCATTTTTCATGAATTATGGGTGGACATTCACACCTTCCTGCAGCCGAACACCTCCTCTCCCGCTTATGATCATGTGCGGTTTGATATTCGAAAATTTACTTTCTTGTTTTAAAGCAATTATTGATGGACATTCAAACCTTCTTTTTGATGGTGTATAGTCGGGCTTTCGAGCCTTTTCTACCTGGTTTTTACAAACCATGGTCGGACTTTCACACCTTCTTGTAGCCGAACAACTCCGCTCCCGCTATTGATTGTGTACAGTCGGGTATTTTAACCTTTTCTTACCCGCTTTTTACCAACTATGGTCGGACATTCACACCGTCTTACAGCGGAACACCTCTGCTCCCGCTTTTGATGGTGTATAGTCGGGCATTCAAACCTTTTCTTACCCGCTTTTTACAAACCATGGTCGGACTGTCACACCTTCTTGTAGCCGAACACATCCGCTCCCGCTATTGATTGTGTACAGTCGGGTATATTAACCTTTTCTTACCCGCTTTTTACCAAGTATGGTTGGACATTCACACCTTCGTACAGCGGAACACCTCCGCTCCCTCTTTTGATGGTGTATGTTCGGGGATTCAAACCTTTTCTTACCCGCTTTTTCCAAACTATGGTCGGCTATTCACAGCTTCCTCTCCACCATACTTGTATGGTGGGATATTCACACCCACTTGCATCCGAAGACCTCCGCCCCAAATTTTGTTGATATTTAGTCGGACATTCGCACCTTACCCGCTTTTGGCAAACTATGGCCTTCTTGCAGCCAAACAACTCTGATCTTGCTTTTGATGATGTAAGGTTGGGCATTCAGACCTTGCTTCACCTGCTTTTCACCAAATATAGTCGGACATTCACACCTTCTTGCAGCCGAACACTTCCGCTCCACCTTTTAGTGTTCTATCACACCTTTTTTTTCACCGCATTTTATACATTATGGTTGGAAATTTTCAACCACTCTCATCCGAAGACCTCTCCTCCCGCTTTTGTTAATATATTTGAACTTTAGTTTGACATTCAAACCTTCTTGCAGCTGAACCACCTCCGCTCCCTGTTTTGATCATATATGGTCTGGCTACTACCTTTTCTTACCCGTTTGTGAGTAATTATGGCTGGACATTCACACCTACTTGCAGTCGAACACAACCTCTCTCGCTTTTGATGATGTATGGACCGGCATTTTTACCTTTTCTAACACATTTTTCAGCAATTATGGTCGGAGATTCACACCTACTCACAGCCGAACAACTCCGCTCCCGCATTTGATGATGTATAGTCGGGCATTCTCACCCTTTCTCATCAGCTTTTTGCAAATTATGATCTGACATTCACACCTACTTGCAGTCGAACAGCTCTGCTCCCGCTTTTGATTATGTTTGGTTGGATATTCGAACCTTTTCTTAACTTCTTTTTACATATTTTGGTTGGACGTTCACACCTTCTTGTAGCCGAACACTTCCACTCCTGCTTTTGATGATGTATGGTTGGGCATTCACACCTTTTTTTTGCCCATTTTTCAGGAATTATGGGTGGACATTCACACCTTGCAGCTGAACACCTCCTATCCCACTTATGATCATGTGCGGTTTGATTTTCGAAAAGTTTCTTTCATGTTTTCTAGCAATTATTGATGGACATGTAGACCTTCTTGCAGCTGAACACCTCCGCTCCCGCTTTTGATCATACACTGTCAGGCATTCGCACCTTGTCTTACCCTCTTTTTACAAACTTTAGTCGAACAGTCACACCTTTTTGCAGCCGAACACCACCTCTCCCGCTTTTGATGATGTATGGTCCAGCATTCTTACCTTTTCTAACACATTCTTCAGCAATTATGGTCGGACATTCACACCTACTCAGAGCCGAACACCTCCGCTCCCGTATTTGATGGTGTATAGTCGGGCATTCTCACCCTTTCTCATCAGCTTTTTACAAATTATGATCTGACATTCACACCTGCTTTTGATAATGTATTGTTAGGCATTCACACCTTTTTTTTACCCATTTTTCATGAATTATGGGTGGACATTCACACCTTCCTGCAGCCGAACACCTCCTCTCCCGCTTATGATCATGTGCGGTTTGATATTAGAAAATTTACTTTCTTGTTTTAAAGCAATTATTGATGGACATTCAAACCTTCTTTTTGATGGTGTATAGTCGGGCTTTCGAGCCTTTTCTACCCGGTTTTTACAAACCATGGTCGGACTTTCACACCTTCTTGTAGCCGAACAACTCCGCTCCCGCTATTGATTGTGTACAGTCGGGTATTTTAACCTTTTCTTACCCGCTTTTTACCAACTATGGTCGGACATTCACACCTTCGTACAGCGGAACACCTCTGCTCCCGCTTTTGATGGTGTATAGTCGGGCATTCAAACCTTTTCTTACCCGCTTTTTACAAACCATGGTCGGACTGTCACACCTTCTTGTAGCCGAACACATCCGCTCCCGCTATTGATTGTGTACAGTCGGGTATATTAACCTTTTCTTACCCGCTTTTTACCAAGTATGGTTGGACATTCACACCTTCGTACAGCGGAACACCTCCGCTCCCTCTTTTGATGGTGTATGTTCGGGCATTCAAACCTTTTCTTACCCGCTTTTTCCAAACTATGGTCGGCTATTCACAGCTTCCTCTCCACCATACTTGTATGGTGGGATATTCACACCCACTTGCATCCGAAGACCTCCGCCCCAAATTTTGTTGATATTTAGTCGGACATTCGCACCTTACCCGCTTTTGGCAAACTATGGCCTTCTTGCAGCCAAACAACTCTGATCTTGCTTTTGATGATGTAAGGTTGGGCATTCAGACCTTGCTTCACCTGCTTTTCACCAAATATAGTCGGACATTCACACCTTCTTGCAGCCGAACACTTCCGCTCCACCTTTTAGTGTTCTATCACACCTTTTTTTTCATCGCATTTTATACATTATGGTTGGAAATTTTCAACCACTCTCATCCGAAGACCTCTCCTCCCGCTTTTGTTAATATATTTGAACTTTAGTTTGACATTCAAACCTTCTTGCAGCTGAACCACCTCCGCTCCCTGTTTTGATCATATATGGTCTGGCTACTACCTTTTCTTACCCGTTTGTGAGTAATTATGGCTGGACATTCACACCTACTTGCAGTCGAACACAACCTCTCTCGCTTTTGATGATGTATGGACCTGCATTTTTACCTTTTCTAACACATTTTTCAGCAATTATGGTCGGAGATTCACACCTACTCACAGCCGAACAACTCCGCTCCCGCATTTGATGATGTATAGTCGGGCATTCTCACCCTTTCTCATCAGCTTTTTGCAAATTATGATCTGACATTCACACCTACTTGCAGTCGAACAGCTCTGCTCCCGCTTTTGATTATGTTTGGTTGGATATTCGAACCTTTTCTTAACTTCTTTTTACATATTTTGGTTGGACGTTCACACCTTCTTGTAGCCGAACACTTCCACTCCTGCTTTTGATGATGTATGGTTGGGCATTCACACCTTTTTTTTGCCCATTTTTCAGGAATTATGGGTGGACATTCACACCTTGCAGCTGAACACCTCCTATCCCACTTATGATCATGTGCGGTTTGATTTTCGAAAAGTTTCTTTCATGTTTTCTAGCAATTATTGATGGACATGTAGACCTTCTTGCAGCTGAACACCTCCGCTCCCGCTTTTGATCATACACTGTCAGGCATTCAAACCTTGTCTTACCCTCTTTTTACAAACTTTAGTCGAACAGTCACACCTTTTTGCAGCCGAACACCACCTCTCCCGCTTTTGATGATGTATGGTCCAGCATTCTTACCTTTTCTAACACATTCTTCAGCAATTATGGTCGGACATTCACACCTACTCAGAGCCGAACACCTCCGCTCCCGCATTTGATGGTGTATAGTCGGGCATTCTCACCCTTTCTCATCAGCTTTTTACAAATTATGATCTGACATTCACACCTGCTTTTGATAATGTATTGTTAGGCATTCGCACCTTTTTTTTACCCATTTTTCATGAATTATGGGTGGACATTCACACCTTCTTGCAGCCGAACACCTCCTCTCCCGCTTATGATCATGTGCGGTTTGATATTCGAAAATTTACTTTCTTGTTTTAAAGCAATTATTGATGGACATTCAAACCTTCTTTTTGATGGTGTATAGACGGGCTTTCGAGCCTTTTCTTCCCGGTTTTTACAAACCATGGTCGGACTTTCACACCTTCTTGTAGCCGAACAACTCCGCTCCCGCTATTGATTGTGTACAGTCGGGTATTTTAACCTTTTCTTACCCGCTTTTTACCAACTATGGTCGGACATTCACACCGTCTTACAGCGGAACACCTCTGCTCCCGCTTTTGATGGTGTATAGTCGGGCATTCGAAGCTTTTCTTACCCGCTTTTTACAAACTATGGTGGGACATTCAAACCTTCTTGTATCCGAAAACCTCCGCTCTCTCTTTTGATCATACATTGTCGGACATTCGCACCTTTTCTTACCCGCTTTTTACAAACCATGGTCGGACTTTCACATCTTCTTGTAGCCGAACACATCCGCTCCCGCTATTGATTGTGTACAGTCGGGTATTTTAACCTTTTCTTACCCGCTTTTTACCAAGTATGGTCGGACATTCACACCTTCGTACAGCGGAACACCTCCGCTCCCTCTTTTGATGGTGTATGTTCGGGCATTCAAACCTTTTATTACCCGCTTTTTCCAAACTATGGTCGGCTATTAACAGCTTCCTCTCCACCATACTTGTATGGTGGGATATTCACACCCACTTGCATCCGAAGACCTCCGCCCCAAATTTTGTTGATATTTAGTCAGACATTCGCACCTTACCCGCTTTTGGCAAACTATGGCCTTCTTGCAGCCAAACACCTCTGATCTCGCTTTTGATAATGTAAGGTTGGGCATTCAGACCTTGCTTCACCTGCTTTTCACCAAATATAGTCGGACATTCACACCTTCTTGCAGCCGAACACTTCCGGTCCACCTTTTAGTGTTCTATCACTCCTTTTTTTCACCGCATTTTATACATTATGGTCGGAAATTTTCAACCACTCTCATCCGAAGACCTCTCCTCCCGCTTTTGTTAATATATTTGAACTTTAGTCGGACATTCAAACCTTCTTGCAGCTGAACCACCTCCGCTCCCTGTTTTGATCATATATGGTCTGGCAATACTACCTTTTCTTACCCGTTTGTGAGTAATTATGGCTGGACATTCACACCTACTTGCAGCCGAACACAACCTCTCTCGCTTTTGATGATGTATGGACCGGCATTCTTACCTTTTCTAACACATTTTTCAGCAATTATGGTCGGAGATTCACACCTACTCACAGCCGAACAACTCCGCTCCCACATTTGATGGTGTATAGTCGGGCATTCTCACCCTTTCTCATCAGCTTTTTGCAAATTATGATCTGATATTCACACCTACTTGCAGTCGAACAGCTCTGCTCCCGCTTTTGATTATGTTTGGTTGGATATTCGAACATTTTCTTAACTGCTTTTTACAAACTTTGGTCGGACGTTCACACCGTCTTGCAGCCGAACACCTCCGCTTCCGCTTTTGATGGTATATAGTCGGGCATTCGAGCCTTTTCTTACCCGCCTATTACTTACTATGGTTGGACATTCAAACCTTCTTGTAGCCGAACACTTCCGCTCCTGCTTTTGATGATGTATGATTTGGCATTCGCACCTTTTCTTACCCATTTTTCAGTAATTTTTGGTCGGACATTCAGACCTTCTTGCACCTGAACACCTCTGCTCCCGCTTTTGATGGTGTATAGTCGGGCTTTCGAGCCTTTTCTTCCCCGATTTTTACAAATTGTGGTTGGACATTCAGACCTTGCAGCCGAAAACCTCCGCTCCCTCTTTTGATCATACATTGTCGGGCATTCGCCCCTTGTCTTACACGGTTTTTACAAACTTTAGTCAGACATTCACACCTTGCTGCTGAACCACCTCCATTCCCTGTTTTGATCATGTGTTGTCTGAAAATACTACCTTTTCTTCCCCCGTTTGTGAGTAATTATGGCTGGACATTCACACCTACTTGCAGCCGAAAAACCACCTCTCCCGCTTTTGATGATGTATTGTCCGGCATTCTAGTCTTTTCTATCACATTTTTCAGCAATTATGATCTGACATTCACACCTACTTGCAGTCGAACAGCTCTGCTCCCGCTTTTGATTATGTTCGGTTGGATATTCAAACCTTTTCTTAACTGCTTTTTACAAACTTTGGTCGGACATTCACACCTTCTTGCAGCCGAACACCTCCGCTTCCGCTTTTGATGGTATATATTCGGGTATTCGAACTTTCTCTTACCCGCTTTTTACAAACCATGGTTGGACTTTCATACCTTCTTGTAGCTGAACAACTCCACTCCTGCTTTTGATGATTTATGGTTGGACATTCGCATCTTTTCCTACCGATTTTTCAGTAATTATGGGTGGATATTCACACCTTCTTGCAGCTGAACACCTCCTCTCCCGCTAATGATCATGTAAGGTTTGATATTCGAAAATTTTCTTTCATGTTTTAAAGCAATTATTAATGGACATTCACACCTACTTGCAGCCGAACACCACCTCTCCCGCTTTTGATGATGTATGGACCGGCATTCTTACCTTTTCTAACACATTTTTCAGCAATTATGGTTGGAGAATCACACCTACTCACAGCCGAACATCTCCGCTACCGCATTTGATGGTGTATAGTCGGGATTTCTCACCCTTTCTCATCAGCTTTTTGCAAATTATTCTCTGACATTCACACCTACTTGCAGTCGAACAGCTCTGCTCCCGCTTTTGATTATGTTTGGTTAGACATTCGAACCTTTTCTTAACTGCTTTTTCACAAACTTTGGTCGGACGTTCACACCTTCTCTTAGCTGAACAACTCCGCTCCCTCTTTTGATTGTGTACAGTCGGGTATTTTAACCTTTTCTTACCCGCTTTTTACCAACTATGATCGGACATTCACACCGTCTTACAGCGGAACACCTCCGCTACCTCTTTTGATGGTGTATGTTCGGGCATTCGAACCTTTTCTTACCCGCTTTTTACAAACCAGGGTCGGACTTTCACACCTTTTAGTAGCCGAACAACTCCGCTCCCGCTATTGATTGTGTACAGTCGGGTATTTTAACCTTTTCTTACCCGCTTTTTACCAACTATGGTCGGACATTCACACCGTCTTACAGCGGAACACCTCCTCTCCCGCCTATGATCATGTACGGTTTGATATTCGAAAATTTACTTTCTTGTTTTAAAGCAATTATTGATGGACATTCAAACCTTCTTTTTGATGGTGTATAGTCGGGCTTTCGAGCCTTTTCTTCCCGGTTTTTACAAACCATGGTCGGACTTTCACACCTTCTTGTAGCCGAACAACTCCGCTCCTGCTATTGATTGTGTACAGTCGGGTATTTTAACCTTTTCTTACCCGCTTTTTACCAACTATGGTTGGACATTCACAACGTCTTACAGCGGAACACCTCTGCTCCCGCTTTTGATGGTGTATAGTCGGGCATTCGAACCTTTTCTTACCCGCTTTTTACAAACTATGGTGGGACATTCAAACCTTCTTGTATCCGAAAACCTCCGCTCTCTCTTTTGATCATACATTGTCGGACATTCGCACCTTTTCTTACCCGCTTTTTACAAACCATGGTCGGACTTTCACACCTTCTTGTAGCCGAACACATCCACTCCCGCTATTGATTGTGTACAGTCGGGTATTTTAACCTTTTCTTACCCGCTTTTTACCAACTATGGTCGGACATTCACACCTTCGTACAGCGGAACACCTCCGCTCCCTCTTTTGATGGTGTATGTTCGGGTATTCAAACCTTTTCTTACCCGCTTTTTCCAAACTATGGTCGGCTATTCACAGCTTCCTCTCCACCATACTTGTATGGTTGGATATTCACACCCACT
Source organism: Leuresthes tenuis (assembly GCF_036924035.1). Taxonomy (NCBI): domain Eukaryota; kingdom Metazoa; phylum Chordata; class Actinopteri; order Atheriniformes; family Atherinopsidae; genus Leuresthes; species Leuresthes tenuis. The sequence goes on from NW_027325374.1 coordinate 26,499,711, forward strand.
TGCATCCGAAGACCTCTGCCCCAAATTTTTTTGATATTTAGTCGGACATTCGCACCTTACCCGCTTTTGGCAAACTATGGCCTTCTTGCAGCCCAACACCTCTGATCTCGCTTTTGATGATGTAAGGTTGGGCATTCAGACCTTGCTTCACCTGCTTTTCACCAAATATAGTCGGACATTCACACCCACTTGCATCCGAAGACCTCCGCCCCAAATTTTGTTGATATTTAGTCGGACATTCGCACCTTACCCGCTTTTGGCAAACTATGGCCTTCTTGCAGCCAAACACCTCTGATCTCGCTTTTGATGATGTAAGGTTGGGCATTCAGACCTTGCTTCACCTGCTTTTCACCAAATATAGTCGGACATTCACACCTTCTTGCAGCCGAACACTTCCGCTCCACCTTTTAGTGTTCTATCACACCTTTTTTTCACCGCATTTTATACATTATGGTTGGAAATTTTCAACCACTCTCATCCGAAGACCTCTCCTCCCGCTTTTGTTAATATATTTGAACTTTAGTCGGACATTCAAACCTTCTTGCAGCTGAACCACCTCCGCTCCCTGTTTTGATCATATATGGTCTGGCAATACTACCTTTTCTTACCCGTTTGTGAGTAATTATGGCTGGACATTCACACCTACTTGCAGCCGAACACAACCTCTCTCGCTTTTGATGATGTATGGACCGGCATTCTTACCTTTTCTAACACATTTTTCAGCAATTATGGTCGGAGATTCACACCTACTCACAGCCGAACAACTCCGCTCCCGCATTTGATGGTGTATAGTCGGGCATTCTCACCCTTTCTCATCAGCTTTTTGCAAATTATGATCTGACATTCACACCTACTTGCAGTCGAACAGCTATGCTCCCGCTTTTGATTATGTATGGTTGGATATTCGAACCTTTTCTTAACTGCTTTTTACAAACTTTGGTTGGACGTTCACACCTTCTTGTAGCCGAACACATGCACTCCTGCTTTTGATGATGTATGGTTGGGCATTCGCACCTTTTTTTTACCCATTTTTCAGGTATTATGGGTGGACATTCACACCTTCTTGCAGCTGAACACCTCCTCTCCCACTTATGAGCATGTGTGGTTTGATTTTCGAAAATTTTCTTTCATGTTTTCTAGCAATTATTGATGGACATTTAGACCTTCTTGCAGCTGAACACCACCTCTCCCGATTTTGATGATGTATGGACCGGCATTTTTACCTTTTCTAACACATTTTTCAGCAATTATGGTTGGAGATTCACACCTACTCACAGCCGAACAACTCCGCTACCGCATTTGATGGTGTATAGTCGGGCATTCTTACCCTTTCTCATCAGCTTTTTGCAAATTATGATCTGACATTCACACCTACTTGCAGTCGAACAGCTCTGCTCCCGCTTTTGATTATGTTTGGTTAGATATTCGAACCTTTTCTTAACTGCTTTTTACAAACTTTGGTCGGATGTTCACAATATCTTGCAGCCGAACACCTCCGCTTCCGCTTTTGATGGTGTATATTCGGGCATACGAACCTTTTCTTACCCGCTTTTTACAAACCAAGGTCGGACTTTCACACCTTCTCTTAGCTGAACAACTCCGCTTCCTCTTTTGATTGTGTACAGTCGGGTAATTTAACCTTTTCTTACCCGCTTTTTACCATCTATGGTCGGACATTCACACCGTCTTACAGCGGAACACCTCCGCTCCCTCTTTTGATGATGTATGGTTAGGCATTCGCACCTTTTCTTACCCATTTTTCAGTAATTATGGGTAGACATTCACACCTTCTTGCAGCTGAACACCTCCTCTCCCGCTTATGATCATGTGCAGTTTGATATTCGAAAATTTTCTTTCATGTTTTCTATAAATTATTGATGGACATTCAGACCGTCTTGCAGCTGAACACCTCCGCTCCCACTTTTGATGGTGTATAGTCGGGCTTTCGAGCCTTTTCTTCCCCGGTTTTTGCAAATTATGGTTGGACATTCAGACCTTCTTGCAGCCGAAAACCTCCACTCCCTCTTTTGATCATACATTGTCGGGCATTCGCACCTTTTCTTACCCGCTTTTTACAAACCATGGTCGGACTTTCACACCTTTTAGTAGCCGAACAACTCCGCTCCCGCTATTGATTGTGTACAGTCGGGTATTTTAACCTTTTCTTACCCGCTTTTTACCAACTATGGTTGGACATTCACACCTTCTTACAGCAGAACACCTCTGCTCCTTCTTTTGATTATGTATGGTTTGACATTCGCACCTTCTCTCACCCGCCTTTTACTATGGTCGGCCATTCACAGCTTCCTCTCCACCATACTTGTATGGTGGGATATTCACACCCACTTGCATCCGAAGACCTCCGCCCCCACTTTTGTTGATATTTAGTCGGTCATTCGCACCTTACCCGCTTTTGGCAAACTATGGCCTTCTTTCAGCCAAACACCTCTGATCTCGCTTTTGATGATGTAAGGTTGGGCATTCAGACCTTGCTTCACCTGCTTTTCACCAAATATAGTCGGACATTCACACCTTCTTGCAGCCGAACACTTCCGCTTTTAGTGTTCTATGAGGCATTCACATATATTTTTTCACCGTATTTTATAGATTATGGTTGGAAATTCTCACCCACTCTCATCCGAAGACATCTCCTCCCGCTTTTGTTAATATATAGTCGGGCATTCGAACCTTTTCTTACCCGCTTTTTACAAATTATGGTCGAACATTCACACCTACTTGCAGCTGAATACTTCCGCTCCACCTTTTAGGTATGTATGGTTGGCATTTGCACCTCTTTTTATACTGATTGCTGAAGATTAAGTTGTTCTTTCTCAAACTACAAATTTTTTTTAATTGTTGAAACTTGATTTGAAGTGGATAAATAAGGAGGACAAACAGTTTTAAGTCAGGCTGATAGAAGGAATTAATTTTATAGCAAAATCTGTATTTCGTCATATGTCGAGAGATGCTTATTGCTGAAGAAGTTCTTTCTCATTCTACAAAGTACAACGTTGTTTATCGTTGAAACTTGATTAGACATGAATAAATATGAAGGACAAAGCAGTCTTAACTTGGTTTGAGTTAAGGAATTCGTTTTATAGGAGAATCCGAATTCGTGCATAACTCATAAAATAGAGCTTATTTTCGGATTCCTGAAGAATGATTCTGGTTCTTTCTCATAATACAAAGTTTGTTGTTTATTGTTGAAACTTCATCAGAAGTGAAGAAATAAATGAATGCCTATCAACAAATGTGGGATCTAAACTCTAGTGCTTCCTCTAAAATAATTTCCTTTCTCAATTTAGAAATGTGTGTGTGTAAGTCACAACACCCGTGACACCAAAACGGCTTTCTTTTCTCTACACTCTGCACTATGAGCACACACACCAAATCAGAAAGGCTTTTTTCTCTCTTTTCTACATTATGGACTGTGGGGACACAAAACCGCTCTCTCTCTTTTTTTTTTTATCGTGTGCCAGGGCGTTGTCTCATGTATTAGATTATGCTTAAGATACGAATGGGTTTATCAGTCACATCAGAATCCATACATACTGATCCTCCCGTAATAAAATGGTCGGATCTTATCAAACACACTTTGTTTCTTGTGACAATCAAGTCAGCGAAACAGCGTATACACGTCAAGACACTGAATCAAGTTTGCCACAAGAACTCATAAGTTTGGCAGTATTGCTCTGCCATCAGCAATGATACACCCATTTTATTTTCGTGAGACATGTGCAAGCACCTGTTCATCTACTGTTCTATCACTATGAATTAGTGATCTATTATCAATAAGGATACTTCTACAACTACTATCAAAGTATGTCCGGACTTCTTATGTTGTCAGTTGCTATATATGAATAAGTGGGGAGCTACTGACAAGCATTAAGCATGTCACACAGCCCAAACATATAACATTTCAGGACACACCACACAGTTAACAACCACAGTGAAGCGTGTCAAAGCCCAAACATGTAACATTCAACAGGACACTTACACAACACATTCAAATCAAACAGTCAGACAACATACAAGAACATATACCCCAGCCGGCATTGCTCCCTGCCTATTTTCGTACAGCACACTATGTGTGCGCACACCTTTATTCACAAACTCTTCAACTTATACTCTTTTACCGAAGCTGCTACAGCTCGATTGGCCGAATACCCTTAGATCCTATTTCGGTGAATTTGACATCTGCCTTACATGTAACAGATTAGCGGTTTAGCAGTTTTAATTTAGTTTGAGTGAAGGAATTCATTTTATAGCAAAATCCGAAATCGTGAAGCACTCATGAAAGTAAGCTTATTCTCGGATTCCTGAAACTTTAGATTTGCTCTTTCTTTTACTGCAAAGTACAACGTTGTTTTTTTTGTTTAAATCTTTCTAGACATGGTAAATATGAACGACAAAGCAGTTTTAACATAGTTTGAGTGAAGGAATTCATTTTATAGATAAAATCCCAAGAGTCTGCTGAGAAAAGAGAGTGAATGCGAAGTAGACTTTAACACGGCTATGGGAGCGAGCCGAGTGTCGGCTAACCGGGAGAATTGCTTGAAAGAAACGCGACACCGAATGAGCGGTCAGAACAAAGCCTCAATACGGGATTCTCGTGGTGTTTTTGTTGCTGCCTTGTCTTTTGCATAGAGTAAAAGACAAGGCAGCCATCGAATAGGGCCCGATTGTTCCTACTTGGTCAGCCGAGGAGCAGGGGGGGGGGGGCAAGCGTCTCAACCAAGCAAAGCTCACCATGGGGAAGGTGGCTATACCAACTAGCCTGATGCCCTGCTCCCGCAGTGACGGATAATCGTACTCTGGTTTCTCTTCATAACATACAAGTCTTTCGCCTTTTACTAAAGACTTCCGTGGAGAGCAGCACTAATGAGTTGTTTCTATTATTGGCAGGCTTTACCTTTGCGGGTGAAGCCCTTTCTGTCTGTGCAAAAGAAATCTTGCTACTTTGCAGAGTGACTTCTCTGAGTAGAGTCGCCTTACAAGACAAGGCAGCCATCGAATAGATTGTTTCTACTTGGTCAGCCGAGGAGCGGGGGGGGGGGGGGCAAGCGTCTCAACCAAGCAAAGCTCACCAAGTAGGAACAATCGGGCCCTTTTCGATGGCTGCAACACCTGAAAGAGATATTGATGCGAGACCCGATCAAATGCTTTTTCAAAGTCTAAATTTAAGATGACAAGCCGGGTGTTTCTGTCTCTAGCGTAATCAATGATGTCTCGAATCAGTACGAGGCTGTCGGTGAGTTGTCTCCCTGAGATGGCACAAGCTTGGTCTGGGTGAATTACCTCCTCTAAAACAGAGGACATCCGTGTCGCTAAAACCTTGCTAAAAAGTTTACAGTCAAAGTTTAAAAGTGTGATGGGCCTCCAATTCTTTAGGTCAGTCTTATCATTTTTTTTATAAAGTAGAGTCACTATTCCCACTCTAAAACTGTCAGGCAGTCGGTCGAGTTTTTCAAAATCTTTAAAAACATCTAAAATGTCTGATGATAAAAGGTCCCAATAGGTCAGATAGAATTCTGCAGGAAGCCCGTCTAAACCCGGAGCTCGACTTCTCTTAAAACCTGTTAGGCATTTTTTTAACTCTAAAGCAGTAAAATTCTGTGTCAAGTGTGCATTCTCTTTTACGGTTTTGTCAACGAATTTTAAGATTTCTGCCGATGTTTCCAAGTGCACTGGTTTCTCTTTGTACATGTTACTATAAAAGGTATGTACAGTTTCAATCATCTCTTGTGTGGATTTTGTTAAAAACCCATCTTCTCTTTTTAGATTTTGAATACACTCCTTTTTATTTATAACTTTCTTTCTTTTTCACCTTCCTCAATTTCCTGCTCCCTGCTTCTTACAAAAATTCCTTTACTCTTTATTTCTGCTAAAACTGACATTTCCTTTTTGACATCTTTGATTTCTTCTTTAAAGTCTATGCCACACTGATTTAGTTTAAAGTAGCGCTGTAAGCGTTTATGTAGTCCCATCATACATCTATTCTCTTTCCTTTTTTTACGTTTACCTTGCTGTTTAAAAAAAGTCTGGGTCGTTTCCTTCACCATTTCCCACCATTGTGCATGTGTTTCGTAGAGGTCTTGAAGGGTCTGCCACTCTTTATAACATTCCCTGTACTGACTGACTATGATTTCATCCTCCAACAGGGAACAGTTGAGTTTCCACAGACCACTTCCTACCGTCACACCAGAAGGGGGTGAAAGGGTGCAGGAGAGCATAAGGTGGTCTGAAAAGAAAACAGGGGTTAATCTAACATCAGTGGGTGGGCAATCTCTAGTAAAGAAATAATCAATGCGAGAGGCTCTGGTGCCATCATGACTAAACCAGGTGAAGCCCTCCTCTCTGGGATGCATGGTTTTAAAACAGTCAGTAAGCTTAAAATCCCTGCATATGCCCTGAAGTAAAATCGAAGTCTTATCCACTTTAAAATCTACCCCTGCTCTTTTTCTATCCTTCCTGCTCAAGATACAGTTAAAATCCCCTCCTACAACTAAAGGTACTTGCCCTAGCATGTAAAGCTGTATATCTTCTAAAAGGTCATACCTTTCATTTTTTCCATTGAAACCATAAATATTTAAGAGGTTAAAGTCTTGCCCCATAAAATTCAAGTGTGCTAAAAGTGCCCGTCCGTCTCTCACCACTGTGCTACCTTTCACCAGAACATGCAGATTTTTAATTAGAATGGCCACACCATCATTTTTATTTTGATTTGAGCCACTCCATATCGATAAATGGGGCCACATTTCCTCCCATTGTCTATGGTTTTTTAAAAAAGGTAGTCCACATTCTTGTATTAAAAACACATCTGATTTTATGGAGTCTAAGATGGATAAAATACTCTGGGCTCTTGTCTTTGATTTCACACTTCTCACATTTAGTGTTGAGAAGGTGAGAACCATTAAAAGCATAAAGGAAAGTAGGTATGTCATTTTCGTTTTTCTAAGTTATCAAAACAAATTACACACAGGTTATTTCTTGGGAAACTAGCTCTTCCTTCATTTCTTTAGGTGAAAAGTGAGTAGGGTGATCTATATTTCCTTTTCGGACTCTCGGTGTTGGCCTCTGACGCAATGTTGCATTTAACTTTGAGTCCCTGGGGGTCGAGTGCAGAGCTGAAGTTAAAAAGGAGACCTCATTTGGTGAGTCGGAGGGGAAGACTCTAGGTTCTTCCACTGAAGAACTGTCTGAAAGGGACCTAACCCTTCCCCTCTTCTCTGATACCACTGGGGAATCAGAGGCTCAGATGCCGTCCTCTTCGGCTGTTGACCTTCGGGGAGGTGAGTATCTTCACTAGACTCACCTGTCTGCTCTTCCTCCTCATTTAGCGTAGCTCCACCCTCTGCCTGTGAATTCTCACAGACTTCAACACTGAGTGGTGAGGCCTCTACAGGCCCCTCCCCTTTTTGCTCCTCACTTCCAATCCAAGCTTTTGGCGGGAAGTTTGAATTTATTGGGTCAACCTCTTCACTTTGTTCACCAACTGCCACCTTTGGTCCTTCTCTTTGTTGGCTTGACTGTGGCTTTACCGTCTTTAATTTGTTGGCAAAAGATTTAGGGCAATCTCTGAAGAGGTGATTTAATTCTCCACAGAGATTACATTTCCTGCCATTTGGACACTCTCCAAAAGTTTGCCCAATTTCTCTGCTCTTCCCACATAACACCTTGGTACAAGCCTCAACCAGGTGCCCATGCTCACCACACTTGCGGCAGAACTTGGGCTGCCCCTGGTAGTGGATGTAATCTCGGTTTTCAAGGTGGCCAGAGTGTCGCCCACCCGCTGCACTGAGCACTCTTCAGCCCTTTTAAATGGTATAACTTTGCACTCCCGCACGCTCCAGCAAGCACCATTCAAGCAACAACTTTGCACTCCAGCTTCGAACATCGGCACAGTCGCAACAAGTAAGGCGACTCTACTCAGAGAAGTCACTCTGCACAGTAAGAAGATTTCTTTTGCACAGACAGAAAGGGCTTCACCCGCAAAGGTAAAGCCTGCCAAAAATAGAAACAACTCATTAGTGCTGCTCAACATTGTACTTTGCAGTAAAAGAAAGAGCAAATCTAAAGATTCAGGAATCCGAGAATAAGCTTAGTTCTTCACGATTTCGGATTTTGCTATAAAATTAATTCCTTCACTCAAACTAAATTAAAACTGCTAAACCGCTAATCTGTTACATACAAGGCAGATGTCAAATTCACCGAAATAGGATCTAAGGGTATTTGGCCAATCGAGCTGTAGCAGCTTCGGTAAAAGAGTATAAGTTGAAGAGTTTGTGAATAAAGGTGTGCGCACACATAGTGTGCTGTACGAAAATAGGCAGGGAGCAATGCCGGCTGGGGTATATGTTCTTGTATGTTGTCTGACTGTTTGATTTGAATGTGTTGTGTAAGTGTCCTGTTGAATGTTACATGTTTGGGCTTTGACACGCTTCACTGTGGTTGTTAACTGTGTGGTGTGTCCTGAAATGTTATATGTTTGGGCTGTGTGACATGCTTAATGCTTGTCAGTAGCTACCCACTTATTCATATATAGCAACTGACAACATAAGAAGTCCGGACATACTTTGATAGTAGTTGTAGAAGTATCCTTATTGATAATAGATTACTAATTCATAGTGATAGAACAGTAGATGAACAGGTGCTTGCACATGTCTCACGAAAATAAAATGGGTGTATCATTGCTGATGGCAGAGCAATACTGCCAAACTTATGAGTTCTTGTGGCAAACTTGATTCAGTGTCTTGACGTGTATACGCTGTTTCGCTGACTTGATTGTCACAAGAAACAAAGTGTGTTTGATAAGATCCGACCATTTTATTACGGGAGGATCAGTATGTATGGATTCTGATGTGACTGATAAACCCATTCGTATCTTAAGCATAATCTAATACATGAGACAACGCCCTGGCACACGATAAAAAAAAAAAGAGAGAGAGCGGTTTTGTGTCCCCACAGTCCATAATGTAGAAAAGAGAGAAAAAAGCCTTTCTGATTTGGTGTGTGTGCTCATAGTGCAGAGTGTAGAGAAAAGAAAGCCGTTTTGGTGTCACGGGTGTTGTGACTTACACACACACATTTCTAAATTGAGAAAGGAAATTATTTTAGAGGAAGCACTAGAGTTTAGATCCCACATTTGTTGATAGGCATTCATTTATTTCTTCACTTCTGATGAAGTTTCAACAATAAACAACAAACTTTGTATTATGAGAAAGAACCAGAATCATTCTTCAGGAATCCGAAAATAAGCTCTATTTTATGAGTTATGCACGAATTCGGATTCTCCTATAAAACGAATTCCTTAACTCAAACCAAGTTAAGACTGCTTTGTCCTTCATATTTATTCATGTCTAATCAAGTTTCAACGATAAACAACGTTGTACTTTGTAGAATGAGAAAGAACTTCTTCAGCAATAAGCATCTCTCGACATATGACGAAGTACAGATTTTGCTATAAAATTAATTCCTTCTATCAGCCTGACTTAAAACTGTTTCTCCTCCTTATTTATCCACTTCAAATCAAGTTTCAACAAATAAAAAAATGTTGTAGTTTGAGAAAGTACAACTTAATCTTCAGCAATCAGTATAAAAAGAGGTGCAAATGCCAACCATACATACCTAAAAGGTGGAGCGGAAGTATTCAGCTGCAAGTAGGTGTGAATGTTCGACTATAATTTGTAAAAAGCGGGTAAGAAAAGGTTCGAATGCCCGACTATATATTAACAAAAGCGGGAGGAGAGGTCTTCGGATGAGAGTGGGTGAGAATTTCCAACCATAATCTATAAAATACGGTGAAAAAAAATATGTGAATGCCTCATAGAACACTAAAAGCGGAAGTGTTCGGCTGCAAGAAGGTGTGAATGTCCGACTATATTTGGTGAAAAGCAGGTGAAGCAAGGTCTGAATGCCCAACCTTACATCATCAAAAGCGAGATCAGAGGTGTTTGGCTGCAAGAAGGCCATAGTTTTCCAAAAGCGGGTAAGGTGCGAATGTCCGACTAAATATCAACAAAATTTGGGGCGGAGGTCTTCGGATGCAAGTGGGTGTGAATATTCCATCATACAAGTATGGTGGAGAGGAAGCTGTGAATAGCCGACCATAGTTTGGAAAAAGCGGGTAAGAAAAGGTTTGAATGCCCGAACATACACCATCAAAAGAGGGAGCGGAGGTGTTCCGCTGTACGAAGGTGTGAATGTCCGACCATAGTTGGTAAAAAGCGGGTAAGAAAAGGTTAAAATACCCGACTGTACACAATCAATAGCGGGAGCGGATGTGTTTGGCTACAAGAAGATGTGAAAGTCCGACCATGGTTTGTAAAAAGCGGGTAAGAAAAGGTGCGAATGTCCGACAATGTATGATCAAAAGAGAGAGCGGAGGTTTTCGGATACAAGAAGGTTTGAATGTCCCACCATAGTTTGTAAAAAGCGGGTAAGAAAAGCTTCGAATGCCCGACTATACACCATCAAAAGCGGGAGCAGAGGTGTTCCGCTGTAAGACGGTGTGAATGTCCGACCATAGTTGGTAAAAAGGGTAAGAAAAGGTTAAAATACCCGACTGTACACAATCAATAGCGGGAGCGGAGTTGTTCGGCTACAAGAAGGTGTGAAAGTCCGACCAAGGTTTGTAAAAACCGGGAAGAAAAGGCTCGAAAGCCCGACTATACACCATCAAAAAGAAGGTTTGAATGTCCATCAATAATTGCTTTAAAACAAGAAAGTAAATTTTCGAATATCAAACCGCACATGATCATAAGCGGGAGAGAAGGTGTTCGGCTGCAAGAAGGTGTGAATGTCCACCCATAATTCATGAAAAATGGGTAAAAAAAAGGTGTGAATGCCTAACAATACATTATCAAAAGCAGGTGTGAATGTCAGATCATAATTTGTAAAAAGCTGATGAGAAAGGGTGAGAATGCCCGACTATACACCATCAAATGCGGGAGCGGAGGTGTTCGGCTCTGAGTAGGTGTGAATGTCCGACCATAATTGCTGAAGAATGTGTTAGAAAAGGTAAGAATGCTGGACCATACATCATCAAAAGCGGGAGAGGTGGTGTTCGGCTGCAAAAAGGTGTGACTGTTCGACTAAAGTTTGTAAAAAGTGGGTAAGACAAGGTGCGAATGCCTGACAATGTATGATCAAAAGCGGGAGCGGAGGTGTTCAGCTGCAAGAAGGTCTACATGTCCATCAATAATTGCTAGAAAACATGAAAGAAACTTTTTGAAAATCAAACCGCACATGATCAAAAGTGGGATAGGAGGTGTTCAGCTGCAAGGTGTGAATGTCCACCCATAATTCCTGAAAAATGGGCAAAAAAAAGGTGTGAATGCCCAACCATACATCATCAAAAGCAGGAGTGGAAGTGTTCGGCTACAAGAAGGTGTGAACGTCCAACCAAAATATGTAAAAAGAAGTTAAGAAAAGGTTCGAATATCCAACCAAACATAATCAAAAGCGGGAGCAGAGCTGTTCGACTGCAAGTAGGTGTGAATGTCAGATCATAATTTGCAAAAAGCTGATGAGAAAGGGTGAGAATGCCCGACTATACACCATCAAATGTGGGAGCGGAGTTGTTCGGCTGTGAGTAGGTGTGAATCTCCGACCATAATTGCTGAAAAATGTGTTAGAAAAGGTAAGAATGCCGGTCCATACATCATCAAAAGCGAGAGAGGTTGTGTTCGGCTGCAAGTAGGTGTGAATGTCAGGCCATAATTACTCACAAACGGGTAAGAAAAGGTAGTATTGCCAGACCATATATGATCAAAACAGGGAGCGGAGGTGGTTCAGCTGCAAGAAGGTTTGAATGTCCGACTAAAGTTCAAATATATTAACAAAAGCGGGAGGAGAGGTCTTCGGATGAGAGTGGTTGAAAATTTCCGACCATAATGTATTAAATGCGGTGAAAAAAAGGTGTGATAGAACACTAAAAGGTGGAGCGGAAGTGTTCGGCTGCAAGAAGGTGTGAATGTCCGACTATATTTGGTGAAAAGCAGGTGAAGCAAGGTCTGAATGCCCAACCTTACATCATCAAAAGCGAGATCAGAGGTGTTTGGCTGCAAGAAGGCCATAGTTTGCCAAAAGCGGGTAAGGTTCGAATGTCCGACTAAATATCAACAAAATTTGGGGCGGAGGTCTTCAGATGCAAGTGGGTGTGAATATCCCACCATACAGGTATGGTGGAGAGGAAGCTGTGAATAGCCGACCATAGTTTGGAAAAAGCGGGTAAGAAAAGGTTTGAATGCCCGAACATACACCATCAAAAGAGGGAGCGGAGGTGTTCCGCTGTACGAAGGTGTGAATGTCCGACCATATTGGTAAAAAGTGGGTAAGAAAAGGTTAAAATACCCGACTGTACACAATCAATAGCGGGAGCGGATGTGTTCGGCTACAAGAAGATGTGAAAGTCCGACCATGGTTTGTAAAAAGCGGGTAAGAAAAGGTGCGAATGTCCGACAATGTATGATCAAAAGAGAGAGCGGAGGTTTTCGGATACAAGAAGGTTTGAATGTCCCACCATAGTTTGTAAAAAGCGGGTAAGAAAAGGTTCGAATGCCCGACTATACACCATCAAAAGCGGGAGCAGAGGTGTTCCGCTGTAAGACGGTGTGAATGTCCGACCATAGTTGGTAAAAAGCGGGTAAGAAAAGGTTAAAATACCCGACTGTACACAATCAATAGCGGGAGCGGAGTTGTTCGGCTACAAGAAGGTGTGAAAGTCCGACCATGGTTTGTAAAAACCGGGAAGAAAAGGCTCGAAAGCCCGACTATACACCATCAAAAAGAAGGTTTGAATGTCCATCAATAATTGCTTTAAAACAAGAAAGTAAATTTTCAAATATCAAACCGCACATGATCATAAGCGGGAGAGGAGGTGTTCGGCTGCAGGAAGGTGTGAATGTCCACCCATAATTCATGAAAAATGGGTAAAAAAAAGGTGCGAATGCATAACAATACATTATCAAAAGCAGGTGTGAATGTCAGATCATAATTTGTAAAAAGCTGATGAGAAAGGGTGAGAATGCCCGACTATACACCATCAAATGCGGGAGCGGAGATGTTCGGCTCTGAGTAGGTGTGAATGTCCGACCATAATTGCTGAAGAATGTGTTAGAAAAGGTAAGAATGCTGGACCATACATCATCAAAAGCGGGAGAGGTGGTGTTCGGCTGCAAAAAGGTGTGACTGTTCGACTAAAGTTTGTAAAAAGTGGGTAAGACAAGGTGCGAATGCCTGACAATGTATGATCAAAAGCGGGAGCGGAGGTGTTCAGCTGCAAGAAGGTCTACATGTCCATCAATAATTGCTAGAAAACATGAAAGAAACTTTTTGAAAATCAAACCGCACATGATCAAAAGTGGGATAGGAGGTGTTCAGCTGCAAGGTGTGAATGTCCACCCATAATTCCTGAAAAATGGGCAAAAAAAAGGTGTGAATGCCCAACCATACATCATCAAAAGCAGGAGTGGAAGTGTTCGGCTACAAGAAGGTGTGAACGTCCAACCAAAATATGTAAAAAGAAGTTAAGAAAAGGTTCGAATATCCAACCAAACATAATCAAAAGCGGGAGCAGAGCTGTTCGACTGCAAGTAGGTGTGAATGTCAGATCATAATTTGCAAAAAGCTGATGAGAAAGGGTGAGAATGCCCGACTATACACCATCAAATGCGGGAGCGGAGTTGTTCGGCTGTGAGTAGGTGTGAATCTCCGACCATAATTGCTGAAAAATGTGTTAGAAAAGGTAAGAATGCCGGTCCATACATCATCAAAAGCGAGAGAGGTTGTGTTCGGCTGCAAGTAGGTGTGAATGTCCAGCCATAATTACTCACAAACGGGTAAGAAAAGGTAGTATTGCCAGACCATATATGATCAAAACAGGGAGCGGAGGTGGTTCAGCTGCAAGAAGGTTTGAATGTCCGACTAAAGTTCAAATATATTAACAAAAGCGGGAGGAGAGGTCTTCGGATGAGAGTGGTTGAAAATTTCCGACCATAATGTATAAAATGCGGTGAAAAAAAGGTGTGATAGAACACTAAAAGGTGGAGCGGAAGTGTTCGGCTGCAAGAAGGTGTGAATGTCCGACTATATTTGGTGAAAAGCAGGTGAAACAAGGTCTGAATGCCCAACCTTACATCATCAAAAGCGAGATCAGAGGTGTTTGGCTGCAAGAAGGCCATAGTTTGCCAAAAGCGGGTAAGGTTCGAATGTCCGACTAAATATCAACAAAATTTGGGGCGGAGGTCTTCGGATGCAAGTGGGTGTGAATATCCCACCATACAAGTATGGTGGAGAGGAAGCTGTGAATAGCTGACCATAGTTTGGAAAAAGCGGGTAAGAAAAGGTTTGAATGCCCGAACATACACCATCAAAAGAGGGAGCGGAGGTGTTCCGCTGTACGAAGGTGTGAATGTCCGACCATAGTTGGTAAAAAGCGGGTAAGAAAAGGTTAAAATACCCGACTGTACACAATCAATAGCGGGAGCGGATGTGTTCGGCTACAAGAAGATGTGAAAGTCCGACCATGGTTTGTAAAAAGCGGGTAAGAAAAGGTGCGAATGTCCGACAATGTATGATCAAAAGAGAGAGCGGAGGTTTTCGGATACAAGAAGGTTTGAATGTCCCACCATAGTTTGTAAAAAGCGGGTAAGAAAAGGTTAAAATACCCGACTGTACACAATCAATAGCGGGAGCGGAGTTGTTCGGCTACAAGAAGGTGTGAAAGTCCGACCATGGTTTGTAAAAACCGGGAAGAAAAGGCTCGAAAGCCCGACTATACACCATCAAAAAGAAGGTTTGAATGTCCATCAATAATTGCTTTAAAACAAGAAAGTAAATTTTCGAATATCAAACCGCACATGATCATAAGCGGGAGAGGAGGTGTTAGGCTGCAAGAAGGTGTGAATGTCCACCCATAATTCATGAAAAATGGGTAAAAAAAAAGGTGCGAATGCCTAACAATACATTATCAAAAGCAGGTGTGAATGTCAGATCATAATTTGTAAAAAGCTGATGAGAAAGGGTGAGAATGCCCGACTATACACCATCGAATGCGGGAGCGGTGGTGTTCGGCTCTGAGTAAGTGTGAATCTCCGACCATAATTGCTGAAGAATGTGTTAGAAAAGGTAAGAATGCTGGACCATACATCATCAAAAGCGGGAGAGGTGGTGTTCGGCTGCAAAAAGGTGTGACTGTTCGACTAAAGTTTGTAAAAAGTGGGTAAGACAAGGTGCGAATGCCTGACAATGTATGATCAAAAGCGGGAGCGGAGGTGTTCAGCTGCAAGAAGGTCTACATGTCCATCAATAATTGCTAGAAAACATGAAAGAAACTTTTCGAAAATCAAACCGCACATGATCATAAGTGGGATAGGAGGTGTTCAGCTGCAAGGTGTGAATGTCCACTCATAATTCCTGAAAAATGGGCAAAAAAAATGTGTGAATGCCCAACCATACATCATCAAAAGCAGGAGTGGAAGTGTTCGGCTACAAGAAGGTGTGAACGTCCAACCAAAATATGTAAAAAGAAGTTAAGAAAAGGTTCGAATATCCAACCAAACATAATCAAAAGCGGGAGCAGAGCTGTTCGACTGCAAGTAGGTGTGAATGTCAGATCATAATTTGCAAAAAGCTGATGAGAAAGGGTGAGAATGCCCGACTATACATCATCAAATGCGGAAGCTGAGTTGTTCGGCTGTGAGTTGGTGTGAATCTCCGACCATAATTGCTGAAAAATGTGTTAGAAAAGGTAAAAATGCCGGTCCATACATCATCAAAAGCGAGAGAGGTTGTGTTCGACTGCAAGTAGGTGTGAATGTCCAGCCATAATTACTCACAAACGGGTAAGAAAAGGTAGTAGCCAGACCATATATGATCAAAACAGGGAGCGGAGGTGGTTCAGCTGCAAGAAGGTTTGAATGTAAAACTAAAGTTCAAATATATTAACAAAAGCGGGAGGAGAGGTCTTCGGATAAGAGTGGTTGAAAATTTCCAACCATAATGTATAAAATGCGGTGAAAAAAAAGGTGTGATAGAACACTAAAAGGTGGAGCGGAAGTGTTCGGCTGCAAGAAGGTGTGAATGTCCGACTATATTTGGTGAAAAGCAGGTGAAGCAAGGTCTGAATGCCCAACCTTACATCATCAAAAGCAAGATCAGAGTTGTTTGGCTGCAAGAAGGCCATAGTTTGCCAAAAGCGGGTAAGGTGCGAATGTCCGACTAAATATCAACAAAATTTGTGGCGGAGGTCTTCGGATGCAAGTGGGTGTGAATATCCCACCATACAAGTTTGGTGGAGAGGAAGCTGTGAATAGCCGACCATAGTTTGGAAAAAGCGGGTAAGAAAAGGTTTGAATGCCCGAACATACACCATCAAAAGAGGGAGCGGAGGTGTTCCGCTGTACGAAGGTGTGAATGTCCAACCATACTTGGTAAAAAGCGGGTAAGAAAAGGTTAATATACCCGACTGTACACAATCAATAGCGGGAGCGGATGTGTTCGGCTACAAGAAGGTGTGACAGTCCGACCATGGTTTGTAAAAAGCGGGTAAGAAAAGGTGCGAATGTCCGACAATGTATGATCAAAAGAGAGAGCGGAGGTTTTCGGATACAAGAAGGTTTGAATGTCCCACCATAGTTTGTAAAAAGCGGGTAAGAAAAGGTTCGAATGCCCGACTATACACCATAAAAAGTGGGAGCGGAGGTGTTCCACTGTAAGATGGTGTGAATGTCCGACCATAGTTGGTAAAAAGCGGGTAAGAAAAGGTTAAAATACCCGACTGTACAAAATCAATAGCGTGAGCGGAGTTGTTCGGCTACAAGAAGGTGTGAAAGTCCGACCATGGTTTGTAAAAAGCAGTTAAGAAAAGGTTCGAATATCCAACCAAACGTAATCAAAAGCGGGAGCAGAGCTGTTCGACTGCAAGTAGGTGTGAATGTCCAGCCATAATTACTCACAAACGGGGGAAGAAAAGGTAGTATTGCCAGACCATACATGATCAAAACAGGGAGCGGAGGTTCAGCTGCAAGGTGTGAATGTCTGACTATAGTTTGTAAAAAGCTGGTAAGACAAGGAGCGATGTCCCGACATTGTATGATCAAAAGCGGGAGCGGAGGTGTCCAGCTGTGAGTAGGTGTGAATGTCCGACCATAATTGCTGAAAAATGTGTTAGAAAAGGTAAGAATACTGAACCATACATCATCAAAAGCGGTAGAGGTGGTGTTCGGCTGCAAGAAGGTGTGAAAGTCCGACAATGGTTTGTAAAAAGCGGGTAATAAAAGGTTCGAATGCCCGAACATACATCATCAAAAGCGGAAGCGGAGGTGTTCGGATGCAAGAAGGTGTGAACGTCCGACCAAAGTTTGTAAAAAGCAGTGAAAAGCGAGAAAACGCTTTTCGTGAGTTCTGCATGATTTGGGATTTTGCTTATAAAATGCATTACTTCACTCAAACTATGTTAAAACTGATTTGTTCTTCATATTTACCATGTCTACAAAGATTTAAACAAAAAAACAACGTTGTACTTTGCAGTAAAAGAAAGAGCAAATCTAAAGTTTCAGGAATCCGAGTATAAGCCTGCTTTCATGAGTTCTGCACGATTTCGGATTTTGCTATAAAATGAATTGCTTTGCTCAAACCAAGTTAAAACTGCTTAGTCCTTCCATATTCATCAATGTCTAGATCGACTTCAACAAAGAAAAACATTGGACTTTGAAGAAGTTGAAATCCATCTACACATTGATAAATATGAAGGACAAAGCAGTTCCCACTTGCCCATAAGAAAATAAGCTTATTCTCGGATTCCTGATCAGTTCAGGAAACTTCAGTTTTGCTCTTTCTTCTACTGCAAAATACAATGTTTTTCTTTGTTGAAGTCGATCTAGACATTGATAAATATGAATGAAAAAGCAGTTTTAACTTGGTTTGAGTGAATGAATTCATTTTATACATAAAATCCGAAATCGTGCAGAACTCATGAAAATAAGCTTATTCTCGGATTCCTAAAACTTTTGATTGGCTCTTTCTTTTACTGCAAAGTACAACGTTGTTTTTTTGTTTAAATCTATCGAGACATTGATAAATATGAAGGTAAAAGCCGTTTTAACATAGTTTGAGTGAAGGAATTGATTTTATAGATAAAATCCCAAATCATGCAGAACTCCTCAAAAGGGGCGTATGGCTTAATCACAAGTGTGGCTCTTTCTCATTCAGGGTAGTATGAGGAAGTTTATGCTTGAAATATATGTAGAAATGGGTACATATGAAGGACAAAGCAGTGTTAACTTAGTTTGAGTGAAGGAATTCATTTTATACATAAAATCCCAAATCATGCAGAACGTATGAAAAGAAGCTTATTCTCGGATTCCTGATCCTTCAGTTTTGCTCTTTCTTCTACTGCAAAATACAATGTTGTTCTTTGTTGAAGTCGATCTAGACATTGATAAATATGAAGGAAAAAGCAGTTTTAACTTGGTTTGAGTGAATGAATTCATTTTATACATAAAATCCCAAATCATGCAGAACGTATGAAAAGAAGCTTATTCTCGGATTCCTGGTCCTTCAGTTTTGCTCTTTCTTCTACTGCAAAATACAATGTTGTTCTTTGTTGAAGTCGATCTAGACGTTGATAAATATGAAGGAAAAAGCAGTTTTAACTTGGTTTGAGTGAATGAATTCATTTTATACATAAAATCCGAAATCGTGCAGAACTCATGAAAATAAGCTTATTCTCGGATTCCTAAAACTTTTGATTTGCACTTTCTTTTACTGCAAAGTACAACGTTGTTTTTTGTTGAAATCTATCTAGACATTGATAAATACGAGCCGAAACTCTGCTGCCGCTTTTGATAATTTATGGTTGGGCATTCTTACCTTTTCTTACCCGCTTTTTACAAATTATGATCTTACATTCACACCTACTTGCAGTCGAACACCTTCTCATCCACTTATGATCATGTGCGGTTGGGCTTTCGCACCTTTTCTTACCCATTTTTCAGTAATTATGGTTGGACATTCAGACCTTCTTGCAGCCGAAAACCTCCGCTCCTCTTTTGATCATACATTGTCGGGCATTCACACCTTGTCTTACCCGCTTTTTACAAACTTTAGTCGGACATTCAAACCTTCTTGCAGCTGAACCACCTCCGCTCCCTGTTTTGATCATATATGGTCTGGCAATAGTACCTTTTCTTACCCGTTTGTGAGTAATTATGGCTGGACATTCACACCTACTTGCAGCCGAACACAACCTCTCCCGCTTTTGATGATATATGGTCCGGCATTCTTACCTTTTCTAACACATTTTTCAGCATTTATGGTCGGACATTCACACCTACTCACAGACGAACACCTCCGCTCCCACATTTGATAGTGTATAGTCGGGCATTCTCACCCTTTCTCAACAGCTTTTTGCAAATTATGATCTGATATTCACACCTACTTGCAGTCGAACAGCTCTGCTCCCGCTTTTGATAATGTTTGGTTGGATATTCGAACATTTTCTTAACTGCTTTTTACAAACTTTGGTCGGACGTTCACACCGTCTTGCAGCCGAACACCTCCGCTTCCGCTTTTGATGGTATATAGTCGGGCATTCGAGCCTTTTCTTACCCGCCTATTACTTACTATGGTTGGACATTCAAACCTTCTTGTAGCCGAACACATCCGCTCCTGCTTTTGATGATGTATGATTTGGCATTCGCACCTTTTCTTACCCATTTTTCAGTAATTTTTGGTCGGACATTCAGACCTTCTTGCACCGGAACACCTCTGCTCCCGCTTTTGATGGTGTATAGTCAGGCTTTCGAGCCTTTTCTTCCCCGATTTTTACAAATTGTGGTTGGACATTCAGACCTTGCAACCGAAAACCTCCGCTCCCTCTTTTGATCATACATTGTCGGGCATTCGCCCCTTGTCTTACACGGTTTTTACAAACTTTAGTCAGACATTCACACCTTGCAGCTGAACCACCTCCATTCCCTGTTTTGATCATGTGTGGTCTGGAAATACTACCCTTTCTTCCCCCGTTTGTGAGTAATTATGTCTGGACATTCACACCTACTTGCAGCCGAAAAACCACCTCTCCCGCTTTTGATGATGTATTGTCCGGCATTCTAGTCTTTTCTATCACATTTTTCAGCAATTATGATCTGACATTCACACCTACTTGCAGTCGAACAGCTCTGCTCCCACTTTTGATTATGTTCGGTTGGATATTCAAACCTTTTCTTAACTGCTTTTTACAAACTTTGGTCGGACGTTCACACCTTCTTGCAGCCGAACACCTCCGCTTCCGCTTTTGATGGTATATATTCGGGTATTCGAACCTTCTCTTACCCGCTTTTTACAAACCATGGTTGGACTTTCATACCTTCTTGTAGCTGAACAACTCCACTCCTGCTTTTGATGATTTATGGTTGGACATTCGCATCTTTTCCTACCCATTTTTCAGTAATTATAGGTGGATATTCACACCTTCTTGCAGCTGAACACCTCCTCTCCCGCTAATGATCATGTAAGGTTTGATATTCGAAAATTTTCTTTCATGTTTTAAAGCAATTATTAATGGACATTCACACCTACTTGCAGCCGAACACCACCTCTCCCGCTTTTGATGATGTATGGACCGGCATTCTTACCTTTTCTAACACATTTTTCAGCAATTATGGTTGGAGAATCACACCTACTCACAGCCGAACAACTCCGCTACCGCATTTGATGGTGTATAGTCGGGATTTCTCACCCTTTCTCATCAGCTTTTTGCAAATTATTCTCTGACATTCACACCTACTTGCAGTCGAACAGCTCTGCTCCCGCTTTTGATTATGTTTGGTTAGATATTCGAACCTTTTCTTAACTGCTTTTTCACAAACTTTGGTCGGACGTTCACACCTTCTTGCAGCCAAACACCTACGCTTCCGGTTTTGATAGTGTATATTCGGGCATACGAACCTTTTCTTACCCGCTTTTTACAAACCATGGTCGGACTTTCACACCTTCTCTTAGCTGAACAACTCCGCTCCCTCTTTTGATGGTGTACAGTCGGGTATTTTAACCTTTTCTTACCCGCTTTTTACCAACTATGATCGGACATTCACACCGTCTTACAGCGGAACACCTCCGCTACCTCTTTTGATGGTGTATGTTCGGGCATTCGAACCTTTTCTTACCCGCTTTTTAAAACCAGGGTCGGACTTTCACACCTTTTAGTAGCCGAACAACCCCGCTCCCGCTATTGATTGTGTACAGTCGGGTATTTTAACCTTTTCTTACCCGCTTTTTACAAACCATGGTCGGACTTTCACACCTTCTCTTAGCTGAACAACTCCGCTCCCTCTTTTGATTGTGTACAGTCGGGTATTTTAACCTTTTCTTACCCGCTTTTTACCAACTATGATCGGACATTCACACCTTCTTACAGCGGAACACCTCCGCTCCCTCTTTTGATGGTGTATGTTTGGGCATTCGAACCTTTTCTTACCCGCTTTTTACAAACTATGGTCGGACATTCAAACCTTCTTGTAGCCGAACACATCCACTCGTGCATTTGATGATGTATGGTTGGGAATTCGCACCTTTTCTTACCCATTTTTCAGTAATTATGGGTGGACATTCACACCTTCTTGCAGCTGAACACCTCCTCTCCCGCCTATTATCATGTGCGGTTTGATATTCGAAAATTCTCTTTCATGTTTTCTAGCAATTATTGATGGACATTCAGACCTTCTTGCAGCTGAACACCTCCGCTCCAGCTTTTGATGGTGTATAGTCGGGCTTTCGAGCCTTTTCTTCCCCGGTTTTTACAAATTATGGTTGTACATTCAGACCTTCTTGCAGCCGAAAACCTCCGCTCCTCTTTTGATCATACATTGTCGGGCATTCACACCTTGTCTTACCCGCTTTTTACAAACTTTAGTCGGACATTCAAACCTTCTTGCAGCTGAACCACCTCCGCTCCCTGTTTTGATCATATATGGTCTGGCAATAGTACCTTTTCTTACCCGTTTGTGAGTAATTATGGCTGGACATTCACACCTACTTGCAGCCGAACACAACCTCTCTCGCTTTTGATGATGTATGGACCGGCATTCTTACCTTTTCTAACACATTTTTCAGCAATTATGGTTGGAGAATCACACCTACTCACAGCCGAACACCTCCGCTCCCACATTTGATAGTGTATAGTCGGGATTTCTCACCCTTTCTCATCAGCTTTTTGCAAATTATTCTCTGACATTCACACCTACTTGCAGTCGAACAGCTCTGCTCCCGCTTTTGATTATGTTTGGTTAGATATTCGAACCTTTTCTTAACTGCTTTTTCACAAACTTTGGTCGGACGTTCACACCTTCTTGCAGCCGAACACATCCACTCCTGCTTTTGATGATGTATGGTTTGGCATTCGCACTCTTTTTTTACCCATTTTTCAGGAATTATGGGTGGACATTCAGACCTTCTTGCAGCCGAAAACCTCCGCTCCCTCTTTTGATCATACATTGTCGGGCATTCGCACCTTGTCTTACCCGCTTTTTATAAACTTTAGTCGGACATTCACACCTTCTTGCAGCTGAACGACCTCCGCTCCCTGTTTTGATCATGTATGGTCTGGCAATACTACCTTTTCTTAACCGTTTGTGAGTAATTAATCCCAAAATATTGAGCATAAAATAAGTCTTTATGCTGATGATGTATTACTTTTCCTTCAGAACTCACAGACGTCTCTCACTCACACGATCACACTCATAAATAAATTCTCAGCACTTTCTGACTACTCTATCAACTGGTCTAAGACCACAGTTCTGCCCATTAACTGTAGGGTCCATAATATACCTGCGATCACTTTACAGTCAGGAAATATTAGATATTTAGGCATAAACATTTCCTCCAGGCTCTCAGAGCTAACAAAGCTAAATTATGTGCAATTATTAAAGACAGTAGAGGACGATCTCTCTCGTTGGAAGTCCTTAACTATATCATTTATGGGGAGAGTTACATCCATTGAAATGATGATACTACCAAAAGTTAACTATTTGTTCTCAATGATCCCCATAAAACCAAAAATTAAGTGTCGCCATTCCGACAATTGGAGACCCATGTCGGAATGGCGACACTTAATTTTTTATCAAATGTCCCGCCATTCCGAAACTTTTTTCCTCCTATGGTCGGAATGGCGGTATGTTTTTTTTTTTTTTAACATACCGCCATTCCGACAGTTCCTTTTAATAGCCTATTTTTTACCCAAAACATTTTGCACTAATGATATGCCGGCAAACAAACTTTAATAATCTATTATCAAAATCCCCTGAATTTCAAATATAAAAATACAGATATTAATGTAACTCTGGCGAGACTGAAACTGATTAAGCAGAAATACAGTGTCAGTGAGCTGTCACAGCAGCCAGCTGGAGCGGAGCTCTCCACAGAGCCCATGCGTCTTTTGCACGCTGTCATCATATGCAAAAGTAATAATTGCAATTACAGATATCACGGCTACTGCACAGGACACAGTTGCGAGCACTCTGCCTTGCCTTGCCAATAGGAGAAGAGAGAAATGACAGCATAGAACGTATAAAACACAACAAAATGCAGTAAAAACGTTTATTCATGTTATTCACGTGATTTATGAGTACTCGCTCCAATTTTGGGAAGCGCGGATGGGCTTTGCGCATTTGTCACAAACACACAGCCGTTGCGCAAGGCTTTATACAGCCTGTTGATATCTTAAGGACCTAACTGGTCACACCTGGGAGTAAATGTCATGTAGAGATTGTTTTTACATGACATTACAGCTGAACATATAGCTTTCATCCACAAACCAACGTGGGAGAGCCCGAAGACGCATGTGCCAGACGCACATAGGCATGCGTAAAACCAATTTTGACCACTTCATACTTTTTATTTGCTTTCTTTTAGTTAACTTTCGTTTCTTTTGGATTCTTGTGCGTGTTATGGAGCCGTTTTGGTCCATGTTTGTAAGCCTTTTTTTCCTGGATTAAATTTTCGGAAGTTGAAACAAGTTGCATTGGAGTGTGTGATTGAAAACCACCGCGGACTGCTTCTCCTCCTCCAGTTGCCGAGACTTTGTGTTTTTAATAACGCTTGTCTATAAACATGTGTTAAACATATAAATTGCATGAACAGAAAGAAGGGACTCACCTGTTGAGTAACACACATTTCCTTATACGGAAAGCCTTGTCGGAATGGTGGGACATTTGAACGTCGGAATAACGGGATGTCGGAATGGTGGGATGTCGGAATGGTGGGACGTTTGCATGTCGGAATGGTGGTATGTCGGAATGGTGGGATGTCGGAATGGTGGGATGTCGGAATAGCGGGATGTCAGAATGGCGGGATTTCGGAATGGGTGTTGCCACCCCCTTCGTCATATACACAGTTATTTATACATCACCTTCCACCATGAAGCGTAGTCCCTTTTTGTTTCTCTCTTTGTTCTTAAAATGCTGTTATGCATGTCTAAACCATCCATCCATCCATCCATCATCTGCCGCTTATCCGGGGGTCGGGTCGCGGGGGCTGCAGCTTGAGTAGAGAAACCCAGACGTCTCTGTCCCCGGCCACTTCCTCCAGCTCTTCCGGGGGGACCCCGAGGCGTTCCCAGGCCAGCCGAGAGACATAGTCTCTCCAGCGTGTCCTGGGTCTTCCCCGGGGTCTCCTCCCAGTGGGACATGCCTGGAACACCTCCCCAGAGAGGCGCCCAGGGGGCATCCTAACCAGATGCCCGAGCCACCTCATCTGACTCCTCTCAATGCGGAGGAGCAGCGGTTCTACTCCGAGCCCCTCCCAGATGACTGAGCTTCTCACCCTATCTCTAAGGGAGAGCCCAGACACCCTGCGGAGGAAACCCATTTCGGCCGCTTGTATTCGCGATCTTGTTCTTTCGGTCACTACCCACAACTCGTGACCATAGGTGAGGATGGGAACGTAGATTGACCAGTAAGTAGAGAGCTTCGCCTTCTGGCTCAGCTCCCTCTTCTCAACGACGGGTCGGTGCAGAGCCCGCAACACTGCAGACGCCGCACCGATCCGCCCGTCAATCTCCCGCTCCATTCGTCCCTCACTCGTGAACAAGACCCCGAGATACTTGAACTCCTCCACTTGGGGAAGGATCTCATTCCCGACCCGGAGAGAGCATTCCACCCTTTTCCGGCTGAGAACCATAGTCTCGGATTTGGAGGTGCTGATTCTCATCCCAGCCGCTTCACACTCGGCTGCGAATCGCTCCAGTGAGAGCTGAAGGTCACGGCCTGACGACGCTAACAGAACCACATCATCTGCAAAAAGCAGAGACCCGATTCTGACGTCGCCAAATCGGACACCCTCAACGCCCTGGCTGCGCCTAGAAATTCTGTCCATAAAAGTTAGGAACAGAATCGGTGACAAAGGGCAGCCCTGACGGAGTCCAACTCTCACCGGAAACGTATCCGACTTACTGCCGGCAATGCGGACCAAACTCTGGCACCGGTCATACAGAGACCGAACGGCCCCTATCAAGGGCTGTTTGGCGCATAGGCACAAACAACAGTCAGGACGGCACCCCCCACAGGACTCCACGAGGGACACGGTCGAACGCTTTCTCCAAGTCTACAAAACACATGTAGACTGGTTGGGCGAACTCCCATGCACCCTCCAGGATCCTGCCGAGGGTATAGAGCTGGTCCACTGTTCCACGGCCAGGACGAAAGCCACACTGCATCTCCTGAATCCGAGGCTCGATTATCCGACGGATCCTCCTCTCCAATACCCCCGAATAGACCTTACCAGGGAGGCTGAGGAGTGTTATACTATAGTTGGAACACACCCTCCGGTCCCCCTTTTTAAAGAGGGGGACCACCACCCCAATCTGCCAGTCCAGAGGCACTGTCCCTGATGTCCACGCGATGCTGCAGAGGCGTGTCAGCCAAGACAGCCCTACAACATCCAGAGCCTTGAGAAACTCAGGACGGACCTCATCCACCCCCGGGGCCTTGCCACCGAGGAGCTTTTTGACCACCTCGGCAACCTCAGCCCCAGAAATGGGAGGCCCCGTCTCCGAGCTCTCCGACTCTGCCTCTTCCGAGCAGGTGTTGGTAGGAATCTCTTCGAGGCCGTCCGTAAATCGTTCTCCATGGTCTCACCGAACTCCTCCCAGGCCCGAGTTTTTGCCTCTGCAACCGCCAACGCCGCGGCCCGTCTGGCCTGTCGGTACCTATCAGCTGCTTCCAGGGTCCCACTGGCCAAAAAGGCCTGATAGGACTCTTTCTTCAGCTTGACGGCTTCCCTCACCACTGGTGTCCACCAGCAGGTTCGAGGGTTGCCGCCACGACAGGCACCAACCACCTTACGGCCACAACTCCGATCAGCTGCCTCGGCAATGGAGTCACGGAACATGGCCCATTCGGACTCAATGTCCCCCACCTCCCCCGGGATATGGTTGAAGCTCTGCCGGAGGTGGGAGTTAAAGCTCCTTCTGACGGGGGATTCTGACAAACGCTCCCAGCAGACCCACACAATACGTTTGGGCCTGCCAGGTCTGATCGGCATCCTCCCCCACCAGCGGAGCCAACTCACCACCAGGCGTTGATCAGTTGACAGCTCCGCCCCTCTCTTCACCCGAGTGTCCAGGACATACGGCCGCAAGTCCGATGATACAACCACAAAGTCGATCATCGAACTGCGGCCAAGGGTGTCCTGGTGCCAAGTGCACATATGGACACCCTTATGTCTGAACATGGTGTTCGTTATGGACAGTCCATGACCAGCACAGAAGTCCAACAACATAACACCACTCTGGTTCAGATCGGGGGGGCCGTTCCTCCCAATCACACCCCTCCAGGTCTCACTGTCATTGCGCACGTGAGCATTGAAGTCCCCCAGCAGAACGAGGGAGTCTCCGGTAGGAGCATTCTCCAGTGCCTCCCCCAGAGACTCCAAAAAGGGTGGGTACTCTGAACTGCAGCACAGGGACAGCAGTCCAAGTCTTCTTTCCTCTTCTTCTTTCCTTGTCCCCCGGTCTGGTTCAGTTCAGTTCATGTCATATATTGTAAACAGAAATAAATAAATGGGCATCAAGGGGAGCGTTACATTTATAAAACTTCCCTTGGCAAAGCAAATCTGTTTGGCATCAAAGGTATTCAGACTACAATTCTTCTGAAGGGAAAAAAAAAAAAAGTAAAGAAGACAGTTCTGCCGAAAGCCAGGGACTAGACCTGTTCTAAGTTCTATACTTTTTAAAAGGGGCGTGTTTATCAACTATGGAATTAGAAGATTTACAAAAATGGTCAAGTGCTAGATCTTCATCTGGGATTTTAACAGTGTCATATAACTATTCAACAGATCAGTTAAAAAAAAGCCTGCTCATGGAGATGTTTCAGGATCTGAATACCAAGCGTGGACCTAATTTTTTCATTGTATGGTCTGGCAATACTACCTTTTCTTACCCGTTTGTGAGTAATTAATCCCAAAATATTGAGCATAAAATAAGTCTTTATGCTGATGATGTGTTACTTTTCCTTCAGAACTCACAGACGTCTCTCACTCACACGATCACACTCATAAATAAATTCTCAGCACTTTCTGACTACTCTATCAACTGGTCTAAGACCACAGTTCTGCCCATTAACTGTAGGGTCCATAATATACCTGCGATCACTTTACAGTCAGGAAATATTAGATATTTAGGCATAAACATTTCCTCCAGGCTCTCAGAGCTAACAAAGCTAAATTATGTGCAATTATTAAAGACAGTAGAGGACGATCTCTCTCGTTGGAAGTCCTTACCTATATCACTTATGGGGAGAGTTACATCCATTAAAATGATGATACTACCAAAAGTTAACTATTTGTTTTCAATGATCCCCATAAAACCATCTGCTACTTGGTTTAAGTCACTAGATTCATGAATCTCCAAATTTCTGTGGAAAAACAAACCACCACGTATTAGTTTAAAAACCCTACAGAAGACCAAGGACAGTGGTGTATTAGATTTACCTCATTTTCAGCACTATTCCTTAGCCAATAGGTTACAATATATATCAAAATGGTTTAAACCTTGTTGTTGTCACAGTTCCCAGAGACGTTGTAATCGTTGAGGATTCTATATTCACCCCCTCATTAGAGGCACGTGTTGAAGATTGATGACACTGAATCTTCTTCTCTGTTCATTGCTGGCATCATTCCCAGCATCGTAAGTGTTCGTGGCATTGTTAGCCTCTTCTTCTGGATCTTGATATCGAGAATCCTTTTGTATTTCTGGTTTGTCAGTCCTCTCTCTTCGTTCACCGGAGTCTTCGTCTTTTTGTCCTTGAGTTTGCTGATTTTTTCTTCTTTTGATGCCTTGACACAATGTGACAGGTGATACCACGTGGGAGATCCTTTAACTTGGACTGCTGTCCCTGTGCTGTGAAATGGCTGTGCTGCTCAAATGGTCTCTCCTTCATCATGGTTACATGCTGCCATTCCGACATCTCGCCATTCCGACATGGGTCTCCAATTGTCGGAATGGCGACACTTAATTTTTTATCAAACGTCCCGCCATTCCGACACTTTTTTCCTCCTATGGTCGGAATGGCGGTATGTTTTTTTTTTAATTTAACATACCGCCATTCCGACAGTTCCTTTTAATAGCCTATTTTTTACCCAAAACATTTTGCACTAATGATATGCCGGCGCAAATACGCCCTAAAGTTTGGCGCACAAGCTCTGCACATCCAGAGGCCACAGCCTCGCAAACAAACTTTAATAATCTATTATCAAAATCCCCTGAATTTCAAATATAAAAATACAGATATTAATGTAACTCTGGCGAGACTGAAACTGATTAAGCAGAAATACAGTGTCAGTGAGCTGTCACAGCAGCCAGCTGGAGCGGAGCTCTCCACAGAGCCAATGCGTCTTTTGCACGCTGTCATCATATGCAAAAGTAATAATTGCAATAACAGATATCACGGCTACTGCACAGGACACAGTTGCGAGCACTCTGCCTTGCCTTGCCAATAGGAGAAGAGAGAAATGACAGCATAGAACGTATAAAACACAACAAAATGCAGTAAAATCGTTTATTCATGTTATTCACGTGATTTATGAGTACTCACTCCAATTTTGGGAAGCGCGGATGGGCTTTGCGCATTTGCTTTCTTTTAGTTAACTTTCGTTTCTTTTGGATTCTTGTGCGTGTTATGGAGCCGTTTTGGTCCATGTTTGTAAGTCTTTTTTTCCTGGATTAAATTTTCGGAAGTTGAAACAAGTAGCATTGGAGTGTGTGATTGAAAACCACCGCGGACTGCTTCTCCTCCTCCAGTTGCCGAGACTTTGTGTTTTTGATAACGCTTGTCTATAAACATGTGTTAAACATATAAATTGCATGAACAGAAAGAAGGGACTCACCTGTTGAGTAACACACATTTCCTTATACGGAAAGCCTTGTCGGAATGGTGGGACATTTGAACGTCGGAATAGCGGGATGTCGGAATGGTGGGATGTCGGAATGGTGGGATGTCGGAATGGTGGGACGTTTGCATGTCGGAATGGTGGTATGTCGGAATGGTGGGATGTCGGAATGGTGGGATGTCGGAATAGCGGGATGTCAGAATGGCGGGATTTCGGAATGGTTGTTGCCACCCTCTTCATCATATACACAGTTATTTATACATCACCTTCCACCATGAAGCGTCCCTTTTTGTTTCTCTCTTTGTTCTTAAAATGCTGTTATGCATGTCTAAACCAATCCATTAAATTAGATCATTTTTGCTTGGTCGCAAAGCTGCTCATCTGTGGTAAACAGCTCTTCAGAAAGGCATTCTTCAATTGATTTCACTAATTTTATGTAATAATTTTGTGATTTCCTACAAAACTACACTTCTTCTCCCATCTGTCTGAGTATTTAATATTGTCTGGGTCCCGTTAAAACATGTATTTTTCCCATCTAATTCCTTGTTTGCTTTAAAACAAGTATTGCCCATTTTCTATCCCTTCAGTAGCCAATCAGTTTGTATGGAGTACACTGGAGCAACTTGACTGATCAGTAAAACACTGCTTTTGTTGTCACCGCAAGGCTTCCCCCGTCGGTTGTTTCACTGAGACACTACTGAGTAACTATAACTCAACACAGTTTATACACATAACATTCATATACATACTAACAAACAAACAAACAATTATTTATCGCAATTTTCTCATCTCTGTTTGAACGTACACCCAGGTAAATATTCCTGTAGTCTTCTCATACCGACTATGGACCCATTCATTGTTTAACTTCACTGTTTTGCAAATCCTAATTGAATATTACAGATTGACATTGAACTTTACTGGATAAGCAGGTCTTCATTGCATTCAGCAGCCTATATGTGAGCATCTATGTGTAAGCTGTTCTTCTTTGCATTTATCAGCAGCAAGCAATTCTTCATTGCACATGCATATGAAAATAGTAAAACAATTCCAATGCGTTAGCGAAACCTTCTATATCAGGAGTGTCCATCATGATGCTGGGAATAGAACCTCTTTCCCAGAATAGTTCAACCTTCATTACTCAACTGATCATAACTCCGCAATGAGCACATTTCAAAGTATCATTCCTCTACATGTATTCAAAAATCTATGTGTAAATATTTAATATTTCTTATATTTGTTGATGTCATTCTGTGTGCATGTGGCCTAAACCCAATCTCTGTGTGGCAGAGGTGCGAATTCCCAACCATACATCATCAAATGCACGAGTGGATGTGTTCGGCTACAAGAAGGTTTGAATGTCCGACCATAGTTTGTAAAAAGCGGGTAAGAAAAGGTTCGAATGCCCAAACATACACCATCAAAAGAGGGAGCGGAGGTGTTCCGCTGTAAGAAGGTGTGAATGTCCAATCATAGTTGGTAAAAAGCGGGTAAGAAAAGGTTAAAATACCTGACTGTACACAATCAAAAGAGGGAGCGGAGTTGTTCAGCTAAGAGAAGGTGTGAAAGTCCGACCATGGTTTGTAAAAAGCGGGTAAGAAAAGGTTAAAATACCCGACTGTACACAATCAATAGCGGGAGCGGAGTTGTTCGGCTACTAAAAGGTGTGAAAGTCCGACCCTGGTTTTAAAAAGCAGGTAAGAAAAGGTTCGAATGCCCGAACATACACCATCAAAAGAGGTAGCGGAGGTGTTCCGCTGTAAGACAGTGTGAATGTCCGATCATAGTTGGTAAAAAGCGGGTAAGAAAAGGTTAAAATACCCGACTGTACACCATCAAAAGAGGGAGCGGAGTTGTTCAGCTAAGAGAAGGTGTGAAAGTCCGACCATGGTTTGTAAAAAGCGGGTAAGAAAAGGTTCGTATGCCCGAATATACACTATCAAAACCGGAAGCGTAGGTGTTCGGCTGCAAGAAGGTGTGAACGTCCGACCAAAGTTTGTGAAAAAGCAGTTAAGAAAAGGTTCGAATATCTAACCAAACATAATCAAAAGCGGGAGCAGAGCTGTTCGACTGCAAGTAGGTGTGAATGTCAGAGAATAATTTGCAAAAAGCTGATGAGAAAGGGTGAGAAATCCCGACTATACACCATCAAATGCGGTAGCGGAGTTGTTCGGCTGTGAGTAGGTGTGATTCTCCAACCATAATTGCTGAAAAATGTGTTAGAAAAGGTAAGAATGCCGGTCCATACATCATCAAAAGCGGGAGAGGTGGTGTTCGGCTGCAAGTAGGTGTGAATGTCCATTAATAATTGCTTTAAAACATGAAAGAAAATTTTCGAATATCAAACCTTACATGATCATTAGCGGGAGAGAAGGTGTTCAGCTGCAAGAAGGTGTGAATATCCACCCATAATTACTGAAAAATGGGTAGGAAAAGATGCGAATGTCCAACCATAAATCATCAAAAGCAGGAGTGGAGTTGTTCAGCTACAAGAAGGTATGAAAGTCCAACCATGGTTTGTAAAAAGCGGGTAAGAGAAGGTTCGAATACCCGAATATATACCATCAAAAGCGGAAGCGGAGGTGTTCGGCTGCAAGAAGGTGTGAACGTCCGACCAAAGTTTGTAAAAAGCAGTTAAGAAAAGGTTTGAATATCCAACCGAACATAATCAAAAGTGGGAGCAGAGCTGTTCGACTGCAAGTAGGTGTGAATGTCAGATCATAATTGCTGAAAAATGTGATAGAAAAGACTAGAATGCCGGACAATACATCATCAAAAGCGGGAGAGGTGGTTTTTCGGCTGCAAGTAGGTGTGAATGTCCAGACATAATTACTCACAAACGGGGGAAGAAAAGGTAGTATTTCCAGACGACACATGATCAAAACAGGGAATGGAGGTGGTTCAGCTGCAAGGTGTGAATGTCTGACTAAAGTTTGTAAAAACCGTGTAAGACAAGGGGCGAATGCCCGACAATGTATGATCAAAAGAGGGAGCGGAGGTTTTCGGCTGCAAGGTCTGAATGTCCAACCACAATTTGTAAAAATCGGGGAAGAAAAGGCTCGAAAGCCTGACTATACACCATCAAAAGCGGGAGCAGAGGTGTTCCGGTGCAAGGTCTGAATGTCCGACCAAAAATTACTGAAAAATGGGTAAGAAAAGGTGCGAATGCCAAATCATACATCATCAAAAGCAGGAGCGGATGTGTTCGGCTACAAGAAGGTTTGAATGTCCAACCATAGTAAGTAATAGGCGGGGAAGAAAAGGCTCGAATGCCCGACTATATACCATCAAAAGCGGAAGCGGAGGTGTTCGGCTGCAAGACGGTGTGAACGTCCGACCAAAGTTTGTAAAAAGCAGTTAAGAAAATGTTCGAATATCCAACCAAACATAATCAAAAGCGGAAGCAGAGCTGTTCGACTGCAAGTAGGTGTGAATATCAGATCATCATTTGCAAAAAGCTGTTGAGAAAGGGTGAGAATGCCCGACTATACACTATCAAATGTGGGAGCGGAGTTGTTCGGCTGTGAGTAGGTGTGAATCTCTGACCATAATTGCTGAAAAATGTGTTAGAAAAGGTAAGAATGCCGGTCCATACATCATCAAAAGCGAGAGAGGTTGTGTTCGGCTGCAAGTAGGTGTGAATGTCCAGCCATAATTACTCACAAACGGGTAAGAAAAGGTACTATTGCCAGACCATATATGATCAAAACAGGGAGCGGAGGTGGTTCAGCTGCAAGAAGGTTTGAATGTCCGACTAAAGTTTGTAAAAAGCGGGTAAGACAAGGTGTGAATGCCCGACAATGTACGATCAAAAGAGGAGCGGAGGTTTTCGGCTGCAAGAAGGTCTGAATGTCCAACCATAATTTGTAAAAACCGGGGAAGAAAAGGCTCGAAAGCCCGACTATACACCATCAAAAGCTGGAGCGGAGGTGTTCAGCTGCAAGAAGGTCTGAATGTCCATCAATAATTGCTAGAAAACATGAAAGAGAATTTTCGAATATCAAACCGCACATGATAATAAGCGGGAGAGGAGGTGTTCAGCTGCAAGAAGGTGTGAATGTCCACCCATAATTACTGAAAAATGGGTAAGAAAAGGTGCGAATTCCCAACCATACATCATCAAATGCACGAGTGGATGTGTTCGGCTACAAGAAGGTTTGAATGTCCGACCATAGTTTGTAAAAAGCGGGTAAGAAAAGGTTCGAATGCCCAAACATACACCATCAAAAGAGGGAGCGGAGGTGTTCCGCTGTAAGAAGGTGTGAATGTCCGATCATAGTTGGTAAAAAGCGGGTAAGAAAAGGTTAAAATACCCGACTGTACACAATCAAAAGAGGGAGCGGAGTTGTTCAGCTAAGAGAAGGTGTGAAAGTCCGACCATGGTTTGTAAAAAGCGGGTAAGAAAAGGTTAAAATACCCGACTGTACACAATCAATAGCGGGAGCGGAGTTGTTCGGCTACTAAAAGGTGTGAAAGTCCGACCCTGGTTTTAAAAAGCGGGTAAGAAAAGGTTCGAATGCCCGAACATACACCATCAAAAGAGGTAGCGGAGGTGTTCCGCTGTAAGACGGTGTGAATGTCCGATCATAGTTGGTAAAAAGCGGGTAAGAAAAGGTTAAAATACCCGACTGTACACCATCAAAAGAGGGAGCGGAGTTGTTCAGCTAAGAGAAGGTGTGAAAGTCCGACCATGGTTTGTAAAAAGCGGGTAAGAAAAGGTTCGTATGCCCGAATATACACTATCAAAACCGGAAGCGTAGGTGTTTGGCTGCAAGAAGGTGTGAACGTCCGACCAAAGTTTGTGAAAAAGCAGTTAAGAAAAGGTTCGAATATCTAACCAAACATAATCAAAAGCGGGAGCAGAGCTGTTCGACTGCAAGTAGGTGTGAATGTCAGAGAATAATTTGCAAAAAGCTGATGAGAAAGGGTGAGAAATCCCGACTATACACCATCAAATGCGGTAGCGGAGTTGTTCGGCTGTGAGTAGGTGTGATTCTCCAACCATAATTGCTGAAAAATGTGTTAGAAAAGGTAAGAATGCCGGTCCATACATCATCAAAAGCGGGAGAGGTGGTGTTCGGCTGCAAGTAGGTGTGAATGTCCATTAATAATTGCTTTAAAACATGAAAGAAAATTTTCGAATATCAAACCTTACATGATCATTAGCGGGAGAGGAGGTGTTCAGCTGCAAGAAGGTGTGAATATCCACCTATAATTACTGAAAAATGGGTAGGAAAAGATGCGAATGTCCAACCATAAATCATCAAAAGCAGGAGTGGAGTTGTTCAGCTACAAGAAGGTATGAAAGTCCAACCATGGTTTGTAAAAAGCGGGTAAGAGAAGGTTCGAATACCCGAATATATACCATCAAAAGCGGAAGCGGAGGTGTTCGGCTGCAAGAAGGTGTGAACGTCCGACCAAAGTTTGTAAAAAGCAGTTAAGAAAAGGTTTGAATATCCAACCGAACATAATCAAAAGTGGGAGCAGAGCTGTTCGACTGCAAGTAGGTGTGAATGTCAGATCATAATTGCTGAAAAATGTGATAGAAAAGACTAGAATGCCGGACAATACATCATCAAAAGCGGGAGAGGTGGTTTTTCGGCTGCAAGTAGGTGTGAATGTCCAGACATAATTACTCACAAACGGGGGAAGAAAGGGTAGTATTTCCAGACCACACATTATCAAAACAGGTAATGGAGGTGGTTCAGCTGCAAGGTGTGAATGTCTGACTAAAGTTTGTAAAAACCGTGTAAGACAAGGGGCGAATGCCCGACAATGTATGATCAAAAGAGGGAGCGGAGGTTTTCGGCTGCAAGGTCTGAATGTCCAACCACAATTTGTAAAAATCGGGGAAGAAAAGGCTCGAAAGCCTGACTATACACCATCAAAAGCGGGAGCAGAGGTGTTCCGGTGCAAGAAGGTCTGAATGTCCGACCAAAAATTACTGAAAAATGGGTAAGAAAAGGTGCGAATGCCAAATCATACATCATCAAAAGCAGGAGCGGATGTGTTCGGCTACAAGAAGGTTTGAATGTCCAACCATAGTAAGTAATAGGCGGGTAAGAAAAGGCTCGAATGCCCGACTATATATCATCAAAAGCGGAAGCGGAGGTGTTCGGCTGCAAGACGGTGTGAACGTCCGACCAAAGTTTGTAAAAAGCAGTTAAGAAAATGTTCGAATATCCAACCAAACATTATCAAAAGCGGGAGCAGAGCTGTTCGACTGCAAGTAGGTGTGAATATCAGATCATAATTTGCAAAAAGCTGTTGAGAAAGGGTGAGAATGCCCGACTATACACTATCAAATGTGGGAGCGGAGGTGTTCGTCTGTGAGTAGGTGTGAATGTCCGACCATAAATGCTGAAAAATGTGTTAGAAAAGGCAAGAATGCCGGACCATATATCATCAAAAGCGGGAGAGGTTGTGTTCGGCTGCAAGTAGGTGTGAATGTCCAGCCATAATTACTCACAAACGGGTAAGAAAAGGTACTATTGCCAGACCATATATGATCAAAACAGGGAGCGGAGGTGGTTCAGCTGCAAGAAGGTTTGAATGTCCGACTAAAGTTTGTAAAAAGCGGGTAAGACAAGGTGTGAATGCCCGACAATGTATGATCAAAAGAGGAGCGGAGGTTTTCGGCTGCAAGAAGGTCTGAATGTCCACCCATAATTACTGAAAAATGGGTAAGAAAAGGTGCGAAAGCCCAACCGCACATGATCATAAGTGGATGAGAAGGTGTTCGACTGCAAGTAGGTGTGAATGTAAGATCATAATTTGTAAAAAGCGGGTAAGAAAAGGTAAGAATGCCCAACCATAAATTATCAAAAGCGGCAGCAGAGTTTCGGCTCGTATTTATCAATGTCTAGATAGATTTCAACAAAAAACAACGTTGTACTTTGCAGTAAAAGAAAGTGCAAATCAAAAGTTTTAGGAATCCGAGAATAAGCTTATTTTCATGAGTTCTGCACGATTTCGGATTTTATGTATAAAATGAATTCCTTCACGCAAACTAAGTTAACACTGCTTTGTCCTTCATATGTACCCATTCCTACATATATTTCAAGCATAAACTTTCTCATACTACCCTGAATGAGAAAGAGCCAAACTTGTGATTAAGCCATACGACCCTTTTGAGGAGTTCTGCATGGTTTGGGATTTTATCTATAAAATTAATTCCTTCACTCAAACTATGTTAAAACGGCTTTTACCTTCATATTTATCAATGTCTCGATAGATTTAAACAAAAAAACAACGTTGTACTTTGCAATAAAAGAAAGAGCAAATCAAAAGTTTTAGGAATCCGAGAATAAGCTTATTTTCATGAGTTCTGCACGATTTCGGATTTTATGTATAAAATGAATTCATTCACTCAAACCAAGTTAAAACTGCTTTTTCCTTCATATTTATCAATGTCTAGATCGACTTCAACAAAGAACAACATTGTATTTTGCAGTAGAAGAAAGAGCAAAACTGAAGGACCAGGAATCCGAGAATAAGCTTCTTTTCATACGTTCTGCATGATTTGGGATTTTATGTATAAAATGAATTCATTCACTCAAACCAAGTTAAAACTGCTTTTTCCTTCATATTTATCAATGTCTAGATCGACTTCAACAAATAACAACATTGTATTTTGCAGTAGAAGAAAGAGCAAAACTGAAGGATCAGGAATCCGAGAATAAGCTTCTTTTCATACGTTCTGCATGATTTGGGATTTTATGTATAAAATGAATTCCTTCACTCAAACTAAGTTAACACTGCTTTGTCCTTCATATGTACCCATTTCTACATATATTTCAAGCATAAACTTCCTCATACTACCCTGAATGAGAAAGAGCCACACTTGTGATTAAGCCATACGCCCCTTTTGAGGAGTTCTGCAAGTTCTTATGGGCAAGTGGGAACTGCTTTGTCCTTCATATTTATCAATGTGTAGATGGATTTCAACTTCTTCAAAGTCCAATGTTTTTCTTTGTTGAAGTCGATCTAGACATTGATGAATATGGAAGGACAAAGCAGTTTTAACTTGGTTTGAGCAAAGCAATTCATTTTATAGCAAAATCCGAAATCGTGCAGAACTCATGAAAGCAGGCTTATACTCGGATTCCTGAAACTTTAGATTTGCTCTTTCTTTTACTGCAAAGTACAACGTTGTTTTTTTGTTTAAATCTTTGTAGACATGGTAAATATGAAGAACAAATCAGTTTTAACATAGTTTGAGTGAAGTAATGCATTTTATTAGCAAAATCCCAAATCATGCAGAACTCACGAAAAGCTTTTTCTCGCTTTTCACTGCTTTTTACAAACTTTGGTCGGACGATCACACCTTCTTGCATCCGAACACCTCCGCTTCCGCTTTTGATGATGTATATTCGGGCATTCGAACCTTTTATTACCCGCTTTTTACAAACCATTGTCGGACTTTCACACCTTCTTGCAGCCGAACACCACCTCTACCGCTTTTGATGATGTATGGTTCAGTATTCTTACCTTTTCTAACACATTTTTCAGCAATTATGGTCGGACATTCACACCTACTCACAGCTGGACACCTCCGCTCCCGCTTTTGATCATACAATGTCGGGACATCGCTCCTTGTCTTACCAGCTTTTTACAAACTATAGTAAGACATTCACACCTTGCAGCTGAACCTCCGCTCCCTGTTTTGATCATGTATGGTCTGGCAATACTACCTTTTCTTCCCCCGTTTGTGAGTAATTATGGCTGGACATTCACACCTACTTGCAGTCGAACAGCTCTGCTCCCGCTTTTGATTACGTTTGGTTGGACATTCGAACCTTTTCTTAACTGCTTTTTACAAACCATGGTCGGACTTTCACACCTTCTTGCAGCTGAACCACCTCCGCTCCCTGTTTTGATCATGTATGGTCTGGCAATACTACCTTTTCTTACCCGTTTGTGAGTAATTATGGCTGGACATTCACACCTACTTGCAGCCGAACACAACCTCTCTCGCTTTTGATGATGTATGGACCGGCATTCTTACCTTTTCTAACACATTTTTCAGCAATTATGGTCGGAGATTCACACCTACTCACAGCCGAACAACTCCGCTCCCGCATTTGATGGTGTATAGTCGGGCATTCTCACCCTTTCTCATCAGCTTTTTGCAAATTATGATCTGACATTCACACCTACTTGCAGTCTAACAGCTCTGCTCCCGCTTTTGATTATGTTTGGTTGGATATTCGAACCTTTTCTTAACTTCTTTTTACATATTTTGGTTGGACGTTCACACCTTCTTGTAGCCGAACACTTCCACTCCTGCTTTTGATGATGTATGGTTGGGCATTCACACCTTTTTTTTGCCCATTTTTCAGGAATTATGGGTGGACATTCACACCTTGCAGCTGAACACCTCCTATCCCACTTATGATCATGTGCGGTTTGATTTTCAAAAAGTTTCTTTCATGTTTTCTAGCAATTATTGATGGACATGTAGACCTTCTTGCAGCTGAACACCTCCGCTCCCGCTTTTGATCATACATTGTCAGGCATTCGCACCTTGTCTTACCCACTTTTTACAAACTTTAGTCGAACAGTCACACCTTTTTGCAGCCGAACACCACCTCTCCCGCTTTTGATGATGTATGGTCCAGCATTCTTACCTTTTCTAACACATTCTTCAGCAATTATGGTCGGACATTCACACCTACTCAGAGCCGAACACCTCCGCTCCCGCATTTGATGGTGTATAGTCGGGCATTCTCACCCTTTCTCATCAGCTTTTTACAAATTATGATCTGACATTCACACCTGCTTTTGATAATGTATTGTTAGGCATTCGCACCTTTTTTTTACCCATTTTTCATTAATTATGGGTGGACATTCACACCTTCCTGCAGCCGAACACCTCCTCTCCCGCTTATGATCATGTGCGGTTTGATATTCGAAAATTTACTTTCTTGTTTTAAAGCAATTATTGATGGACATTCAAACCGTCTTTTTGATGGTGTATAGTCGGGCTTTCGAGCCTTTTCTTCCCGGTTTTTACAAACCATGGTCGGACTTTCACACCTTCTTGTAGCCGAACAACTCCGCTCCCGCTATTGATTGTGTACAGTCGGGTATTTTAACCTTTTCTTACCCGCTTTTTACCAACTATGGTCGGACATTCACACCGTCTTACAGCGGAACACCTCTGCTCCCGCTTTTGATGGTGTATAGTCGGGCATTCGAACCTTTTCTTACCCGCTTTTTACAAACTATGGTGGGACATTCAAACCTTCTTGTATCCGAAAACCTCCGCTCTCTCTTTTGATCATACATTGTCGGACATTCGCACCTTTTCTTACCCGCTTTTTACAAACCATGGTCGGACTTTCACATCTTCTTGTAGCCGAACACATCCGCTCCCGCTATTGATTGTGTACAGTCGGGTATTTTAACCTTTTCTTACACGCTTTTTACCAAGTATGGTCGGACATTCACACCTTCGTACAGCGGAACACCTCCGCTCCCTCTTTTGATGGTGTATGTTCGGGCATTCAAACCTTTTCTTACCCGCTTTTTCCAAACTATGGTCGGCTATTCACAGCTTCCTCTCCACCATACCTGTATGGTGGGATATTCACACCCACTTGCATCTGAAGACCTCCGCCCCAAATTTTGTTGATATTTAGTCGGACATTCGCACCTTACCCGCTTTTGGCAAACTATGGCCTTCTTGCAGCCAAACACCTCTGATCTCGCTTTTGATGATGTAAGGTTGGGCATTCAGACCTTGCTTCACCTGCTTTTCACCAAATATAGTCGGACATTCACACCTTCTTGCAGCCGAACACTTCCGCTCCACCTTTTAGTGTTCTATCACACCTTTTTTTCACCGCATTTAATACATTATGGTCGGAAATTTTCAACCACTCTCATCCGAAGACCTCTCCTCCCGCTTTTGTTAATATATTTGAACTTTAGTCGGACATTCAAACCTTCTTGCAGCTGAACCACCTCCGCTCCCTGTTTTGATCATATATGGTCTGGCAATACTACCTTTTCTTACCCGTTTGTGAGTAATTATGGCCTGACATTCACACCTACTTGCAGCCGAACACAACCTCTCTCGCTTTTGATGATGTATGGACCGGCATTCTTACCTTTTCTAACACATTTTTCAGCAATTATGGTCGGAGATTCACACCTACTCACAGCCGAACAACTCCGCTCCCACATTTGATGGTGTATAGTCGGGCATTCTCACCCTTTCTCATCAGCTTTTTGCAAATTATGATCTGACATTCACACCTACTTGCAGTCGAACAGCTCTGCTCCCGCTTTTGATTATGTTTGGTTGGATATTCGAACCTTTTCTTAACTTCTTTTTACATATTTTGGTTGGACGTTCACACCTTCTTGTAGCCGAACACTTCCACTCCTGCTTTTGATGATGTATGGTTGGGCATTCACACCTTTTTTTTGCCCATTTTTCAGGAATTATGGGTGGACATTCACACCTTGCAGCTGAACACCTCCTATCCCACTTATGATCATGTGCGGTTTGATTTTCGAAAAGTTTCTTTCATGTTTTCTAGCAATTATTGATGGACATGTAGACCTTCTTGCAGCTGAACACCTCCGCTCCCGCTTTTGATCATACATTGTCAGGCATTCGCACCTTGTCTTACCCACTTTTTACAAACTTTAGTCGAACAGTCACACCTTTTTGAAGCCGAACACCACCTCTCCCGCTTTTGATGATGTATGGTCCAGCATTCTTACCTTTTCTAACACATTCTTCAGCAATTATGGTCGGAGATTCACACCTACTCAGAGCCGAACACCACCGCTCCCGCATTTGATGGTGTATAGTCGGGCATTCTCACCCTTTCTCATCAGCTTTTTACAAATTATGATCTGACATTCACACCTGCTTTTGATAATGTATTGTTAGGCATTCGCACCTTTTTTTTTACCCATTTTTCATGAATTATGGGTGGACATTCACACCTTCTTGCAGCCGAACACCTCCTCTCCCGCTTATGATCATGTGCGGTTTGATATTCGAAAATTTACTTTCTTGTTTTAAAGCAATTATTGATGGACATTCAAACCTTCTTTTTGATGGTGTATAGTCGGGCTTTCGAGCCTTTTTTTCCCGGTTTTTACAAACCATGGTCGGACTTTCACACCTTCTTGTAGCCGAACAACTCTGCTCCCGCTATTGATTGTGTACAGTCGGGTATTTTAACCTTTTCTTACCCGCTTTTTACCAACTATGGTCGGACATTCACACCATCTTACAGCGGAACACCTCTGCTCCCGCTTTTGATGGTGTATAGTCGGGCATTCGAACCTTTTCTTACCCGCTTTTTACAAACTATGGTGGGACATTCAAACCTTCTTGTATCCGAAAACCTCCGCTCTCTCTTTTGATCATACATTGTCGGACATTCGCACCTTTTCTTACCCGCTTTTTACAAACCATGGTCGGACTTTCACATCTTCTTGTAGCCGAACACATCCGCTCCCGCTATTGATTGTGTACAGTCGGGTATTTTAACCTTTTCTTACCCGCTTTTTACCAAGTATGGTCGGACATTCACACCTTCGTACAGCGGAACACCTCCGCTCCCTCTTTTGATGGTGTATGTTCGGGCATTCAAACCTTTTCTTACCCGCTTTTTCCAAACTATGGTCAGCTATTCACAGCTTCCTCTCCACCATACTTGTATGGTGGAATATTCACACCCACTTGCATCCGAAGACCTCCGCCCCAAATTTTGTTGATATTTAGTCGGACATTCGAACCTTACCCGCTTTTGGCAAACTATGGCCTTCTTGCAGCCAAACACCTCTGATCTCGCTTTTGATGATGTAAGGTTGGGCATTCAGACCTTGCTTCACCTGCTTTTCACCAAATATAGTCGGACATTCACACCCACTTGCATCCGAAGACCTCCGCCCCAAATTTTGTTGATATTTAGTCGGACATTCGCACCTTACCCGCTTTTGGCAAACTATGGCCTTCTTGCAGCCAAACACCTCTGATCTCGCTTTTGATGATGTAAGGTTGGGCATTCAGACCTTGCTTCACCTGCTTTTCACCAAATATAGTCGGACATTCACACCTTCTTGCAGCCGAACACTTCCGCTCCACCTTTTAGTGTTCTATCACACCTTTTTTTCACCGCATTTTATACATTATGGTCGGAAATTTTCAACCACTCTCATCCGAAGACCTCTCCTCCCGCTTTTGTTAATATATTTGAACTTTAGTCGGACATTCAAACCTTCTTGCAGCTGAACCACCTCCGCTCCCTGTTTTGATCATATATGGTCTGGCAATACTACCTTTTCTTACCCGTTTGTGAGTAATTATGGCTGGACATTCACACCTACTTGCAGCCGAACACAACCTCTCTCGCTTTTGATGATGTATGGACCGGCATTCTTACCTTTTCTAACACATTTTTCAGCATTTATGGTCGGACATTCACACCTACTCACAGACGAACACCTCCGCTCCCACATTTGATAGTGTATAGTCGGGCATTCTCACCCTTTCTCAACAGCTGTGCAGGAAAGGTAGTATTGCCAGACCATACATGATCAAAACAGGGAGCGGAGGTGGTTCAGCTGCAAGGTGTGAATGTCTGACTAAAGTTTGTAAAAAGCGGGTAAGACAAGGTGCGAATGCCCGACAATGTATGATCAAAAGAGGGAGCAGAGGTGTTCAGCTGCAAGAAGGTCTGAATGTCCACCAATAATTACTGAAAAATGGGTAAGAAAAGGTAAGAATGCCCAACCATACATCATCAAAAGCAGGAGTGGATGTGTTCGGCTACAAGAAGGTTTGAATGTCCGACCAAAGTTTGTAAAAAGCAGGTAAGAAAAGGTGAAAATACCCGACTGTACACAATCAAAAGAGGGAGCGGAGTTGTTCAGCAACAAAGAGTGAAACTCTGACCATGGTTTGTAAAAAGTGGGTAAGAAAAGGTTTGTATGCCCGAATATACAACATCAAAAGCAGAAGCGGAGGTGTTCGGCTGCTTGAAAGTTTGAACGTCCTACCAAAGTTTGTAAAAAGCAGTTAAGAAAAGTTTCGAATATCCAACCAAACATTATCAAAAGCGGGAGCAGAGCTGTTCGACTGCAAGTAGGTGTGAATGTCAGATCATAATTTGCAAAAAGCTGATGAGAAACGGTGAGAATGCCCGACTATACACCATCAAATGCGGGAGCGGAGTTGTTCGGCTGTGAGTAGGTGTGAATCTCCGAGCATATTTTGTAAAAAGGTTGGTAAGAATAGATTCGAATGCCCGAACATACACTATCAAAAGAGGGAGCGGAGGTGTTCCGCTGTAAGAAGGTGTGAATGTCCGACCATAGTTGGTAAAAAACGGGTAAGAAAAGGTTAAAATACCCGACTGTACACAATCAATAGCGGGAGCGGATGTGTTTGGCTACAAGAATGTGTGACAGTCCGACCATGGTTTGTAAAAAACGGGTAAGAAAAGGTGCGAATGCCCGACAATGTATGATCAAAAGAGGGAGCGGAGGTTTTCGGCTACAAGAAGGTTTGAATGTCCGACCATAAAAAAAAAAAAGCGGGTAAGAAAAGGTTCAAATGCCTGACTATACACCATCAAAAGCGGGAGCGGAGGTGTTCCGCTGTAAGACGGTGTGAATGTCCGACCATAGTTGGTAAAAAGCGGGTAAGAAAAGGTTAAAATACCTGACTGTACACAATAAATAGCGGGAGCGGAGTTGTTCGGCTACAAGAAGGTGTGAAAGTTCAACCATGGTTTGTAAAAAGCTGCTAAGAAAAGGTTCGAATGCCCGAATATATACCATCAAAAGCGGAAGCGGAGGTGTTCGGCTGCAAGAAGGTGTGAACGTCCGACCAAAGTTTGTAAAAAGCAGTTAAGAAAAGTTTCGAATATCCAACCAAACATAATCAAAAGCGGGAGCAGAGCTTTTCGACTGCAAGTAGGTGTGAATGTCCAGCCATAATTACTCACAAA
Source organism: Leuresthes tenuis (assembly GCF_036924035.1). Lineage (NCBI taxonomy): Eukaryota > Metazoa > Chordata > Actinopteri > Atheriniformes > Atherinopsidae > Leuresthes > Leuresthes tenuis. The sequence continues at coordinate 26,544,074 of NW_027325374.1, forward strand.
CTTGTAAGAAAAGGTAGTATTGCCAGACCATACATGATCAAAACAGGGAGCTGAGGTTGTTCAGCTGCAAGGTGTGAATGTCTGACTATAGTTTGTAAAAAGCGGGTAAGATAAGGTGCGAATGCCCAACATTGTATAATCAAAAGAGAGAGCGGAGGTTTTCGGCTACAAGAAGGTTTGACTGTCCGACCATAGTTTGTAAAAAGCGGGTAAGAAAAGGTTCAAATGCCTGACTATACACCATCAAAAGCGCGGAGCGGAGGTGTTCCGCTGTAAGACGGTGTGAATGTCCGACCATAGTTGGTAAAAAGCAGGTAAGAAAAGGTTAAAATACCCGACTGTACACAATCAATAGCGGGAGCGGAGTTGTTCGGCTACAAGAAGGTGTGAAAGTCCAACCATGGTTTGTAAAAAGCTGGTGAGAAAAGGTTCGAATGCCAGACAATGTATGATCAAAAGAGGGAGCGGAGGTGTTCGGCTGCAAGAAGGTCTGAATGTCCAACCATAATTTGTAAAAACCGGGAAGGAAAGGCTCGAAAGCCCGACTATACACCATCAAAAGCGGGAGCAGAGTGGTTCAGCTGCAAGAAGGTCTGAATGTCCATCAATAATTGCTTTAAAACATGAAAGAAAATTTTCGAATATCATCCGCACATGATCATAAGAAGGAGAGGTGTTCAGCTGCAAGAAGGTGTGAATGTCCACCCATAATTCCTGAAAAATGGGTAAAAAAAAGGTGCGAATGCCCAACCATACATCATCAAAAGCAGGAGTGGATGTGTTCGGCTACAAGAAGGTGTGAACGTCCAACCAAAGTATGTAAAAACCAGTTAAGAAAAGGTTTGAATATCCAACCAAACATAATCAAAAGCGGGAGCATAGCTTTTCGACTGCAAGTAGGTGTGAATGTCAGATCATAATTTGCAAAAAGCTGATGAGAAAGGGTGAGAATGTCCGACTGCACACCATCAAATGCGGGAGCGGAGTTGTTCGGCTGTGAGTAGGTGTGAATCTCCGACTGTAATTTCTGAAAAATGTGTTAGAAAAGGTAAGAATGCCGGTCCATACATCATCAAAAGCGAGAGAGGTGGTGTTCGGCTGCAAGTAGGTGTGAATGTCCAGCCATAATTACTCACAAACGGGTAAGAAAAGGTAGTATTGCCAGACCATACATGATCAAAACAGGGAGCGGAGGTGGTTCAGCTGCAAGAAGGTGTGAATGTCCGACTAAAGTTCAAATATATTAACAAAAGCGGGAGGAGAGGTCTTCGGATGAGAGTGGTTGAGAATTTCCAACCATAATCTATAAAATTCGGTGAAAAAAAGGTGTGATAGAACACTAAAAGGTGGAGCGGAAGTGTTCGGCTGCAAGAAGGTTTTAATGTCCGACTATATTTGGTGAAAAGCAGGTGAAGCAAGGTCTGAATGCCCAACCTTACATTATCAAAAGCGAGATCAGAGGTGTTTGGCTGCAAGAAGGCCATAGTTTGCCAAAAGCGGGTAAGCTGCGAATGACCAACTAAATATCAACAAAAGGTCTTCGGATGCAAGTGGGTGTGAATATCCCACCATACAAGTATGGTGGAGAGGAAGCTGTGAACAGCCGACCATAGTTTGCAAAAAGCGGGTGAGAAAAGGTGCGAATGTCCAACCATACATGATCAAAACAGGGAGCGGAGGTGTTTGGCTGTGACAAGGTGTGAATGTCCACCCAAAATTAATGAAAAGTGGGTAAAAAGTAGGTTTGAATGCCCAAGCATACATCATCAAAAGAAGGAGTGGATGTGTTCGGCTACAAGAAGGTTTGAATGTCCGAGCATTGTTTGTAAAAAGCGGGTAAGAAAAGGTTCGAATGCCCAAACATACACCATCAAAAGAGGGAGCGGAGGTGTTCCGCTGTAAGGTGTGAATGTCCGACCATAGTTGGTAAAAAGTGGGTAAGAAAAGGTTAAAATACCCGACTGTACACAATCAAAAGCGGGAGCGGATGTGTTTGGCTACAAGAATGTGTGAAAGTCCGACCATGGTTTGTAAAAAACGGGTAAGAAAAGGTGCGAATGCCCGACAATGTATGATCAAAAGAGGGAGCGGAGGTTTTTGGCTACAAGAAGGTTTGAATGTCCGACCATAGTTTGTAAAAAGCGGGTAAGAAAAGGTTCAAATGCCTGACTATACACCATCAAAAGCGGGAGCGGAGGTGTTCCACTGTAAGACGGTGTGAATGTCCGACCATAGTTGGTAAAAAGCGGGTAAGAAAAGGTTAAAATACCCGACTGTACACAATCAATAGGGGGAGCGGAGTTGTTCGGCTACAAGAAGGTGTGAAAGTCCAACCATGGTTTGTAAAAAGCTGGTAAGAAAAGGTTCGAATGCCCGAATATATACCATCAAAAGCGGAAGCGGAAGTGTTCGGCTGCAAGAAGGTGTGAACGTCCGACCAAAGTTTGTAAAAAGCAGTTAAGAAAAGGTTCGAATATCCAACCAAACATAATCAAAAGCGGGAGCAGAGCTGTTCGACTGCAAGTAGGTGTGAATGTCCAGCCATAATTACTCACAAACGGGTAAGAAAAGGTAGTATTGCCAGACCATACATGATCAAAACAGGGAGCTGAGGTGGTTCAGCACCAAGGTGTGAATGTCTGACTATAGTTTGTAAAAAGCGGGTAAGATAAGGTGCGAATGCACGACAATGTATAATCAAAAGAGGGAGCAGAGGTTTTCGGCTACAAGAAGGTTTGAATGTCCGACCATAGTTTGTAAAAAGCGGGTAAGAAAAGGTTCAAATGCCTGACTATACACCATCAAAAGCGGGAGCGGAGATGTTCCGCTGTAAGACGGTGTGAATGTCCGACCATAGTTGGTAAAAAGTGGGTAAGAAAAGGTTAAAATACCCGACTGTACACAATCAATAGCGGGAGCGGATGTGTTTGGCTACAAGAATGTGTGAAAGTCCGACCATGATTTGTAAAAAATGGGTAAGAAAAGGTGCGAATGCCCGACAATGTATGATCAAAAGCGGGAGCGGAGGTGTTCCGCTGTAAGACGGTGTGAATGTCCGACCATAGTTGGTAAAAAGCGGGTAAGAAAAGGTTAAAATACCCGACTGTACACAATCAATAGGGGGAGCGGAGTTGTTCGGCTACAAGAAGGTGTGAAAGTCCAACCATGGTTTGTAAAAAGCTGGTAAGAAAAGGTTCGAATGCCCGAATATATACCATCAAAAGCGGAAGCGGAGGTGTTCGGCTGCAAGAAGGTGTTAACGTCCGACCAAAGTTTGTAAAAAGCAGTTAAGAAAAGGTTCGAATATCCAACCAAACATAATCAAAAGCGGGAGCAGAGCTATTCGACTGCAAGTAGGTGTGAATGTCCAGCCATAATTACTCACAAACGGGTAAGAAAAGGTAGTATTGCCAGACCATACATGATCAAAACAGGGAGCGGAGGTGGTTCAGCTGCAAGGTGTGAATGTCTGACTATAGTTTGTAAAAAGCGGGTAAGATAAGGTGCGAATGCCCGACAATGTATGATCAAAAGAGGGAGCAGAGGTTTTCGGCTGCAAGAAGGTCTGAATGTCCACCCAAAATTCCTGAAAAATGGGTAAAAATTAGGTGCGAATGCCAAACCATACATCATCAAAAGCAGGAGTGGATGTGTTCGGCTACAAAAAGATTTGAATGTCCATCAATAATTGCTTTAAAACATGAAAGAAAATTTTCGAATATCAAACCGCACATGATCATAAGCGGGAGAGGAGTTGTTCAGCTGCAAGAAGGTGTGAATGTCCACCCATAATTACTGAAAAATGGGTAAGAAAAGGTGAAAATGCCCAACCATACATCACCAAAAGCAGGAGTGGATGTGTTCGGCTACAAGAAGGTTTGAATGTCCAACCATAGTTTGTAAAAAGCGGGTAAGAAAATGTTCGAATGCCCGAACATAGACCATCAAAAGAGGGAGCGGAGGTGTTCCGCTGTAAGAAGGTGTAAATGTCCGACCATAGTTGGTAAAAAGCAGGTAAGAAAAGGTTAAAATACCCGACTGTACACAATCAATAGCGGGAGCGGAGTTGTTTGGCTACAAGAAGGTGTGAAAGTCCGACCAGGTTTGTAAAAAGCGGGTAAGAAAAGGTTCGAATGCCCGAATGTATACCATCAAAAGTGGAAGTGGATGTGTTCGGCTGCAAGAAGGTGTGAACGTCCGACCAAAGTTTGTGAAAAGCAGTTAAGAAAAGGTTCGAATATCCAACCAAACATAATCAAAAGCGGGAGCAGAGCTGTTCGACTGCAAGTAGGTGTGAATGTCAGATCATAATTTGCTAAAAGCTGATGAGAAAGGGTGAGAATGCCCGGCTATACACCATCAAATGCGGGAGCGGAAGTGTTCGGCTGTGAGTAGGTGTGAATGTCCAACCATAATTGCTGAAAAATGTGTTAGAAGAGACTAGAATGCCGGACAAGACATCATCAAATGCGGGAGCGGAGTTGTTCGGCTGTGAGTAGGTGTGAATCTCCGAGCATAGTTTGTGAAAAGGGGGTAAGAATAGGTTCGAATGCCCGAACATACACTATCAAAACAGGGAGCTGAGGTGGCTCAGCTGCAAGGTGTGAATGTCTGACTATAGTTTGTAAATAAGGTGCGAATGCCCAACAATGTATAATCAAAAGAGGGAGCGGAGGTTTTCGGCTACAAGAAGGTTTGAATGTCCGACCATAGTTTGTAAAAAGCGGGTAAGAAAAGGTTCAAGCGCCTGACTATACACCATCAAAAGCGGGAGCAGAGGTGTTCCGCTGTAAGACGGTGTGAATGTCCGACCATATTTGGTAAAAAGCGGGTAAGAAAAGGTTAAAATACCCGACTGTACACAATCAATAGCGGGAGAGGAGGTGTTCAGCTGCAAGAAGGTGTGAATGTCCACCCATAATTACTGAAAAATGGGTAAGAAAAGGTACGAATGCCCAACCATACATTATCAAAAGCAGGTGTGAATGTCAGATCATAATTTGCAAAAAGCTGATGAGAAAGGGTGAGAATGCCCGACTATACACCATCAAATGCGGGAGCGGAGTTGTTCGGCTGTGAGTAAGTGTGAATCTCCGACCATAATTGCTGAAAAAAGTGTTAGAAAAGGTAAGAATGCCGGTCCATACATCATCAAAAGCGGGAGAGGTGGTGTTCGGCTGCAAGTAGGTGTGAATGTCCAGCCATAATTACTAACAAACGGGTAAAAAAAGGTAGTATTGCCATACCATACATGATCAAAACAGGGAGCGGAGGTGGTTCAGCTGCAAGAAGGTGTGAATGTCCGACTAAAGTTCAAATATATTAACAAAAGCGGGAGGAGAGGTCTTCGGATGAGAGTGGTTGAGAATTTCCAAAAATAATCTATAAAATGCGGTGAAAAAAAAGGTGTGATAGAACACTTAAAGGTGGAGCGGAAGTGTTCGGCTGCAAGAAGGTGTGAATGTCCTACTATATTTGGTGAAAAGCAGGTGATGCAAGGTCTGAATGCCCAAACTTACATCATCAAAAGCGAGATCAGAGGTGTTTGGCTGCATGAAGGCCATAGTTTGCCAAAAGCGGGTAAGCTGCGAATGACCGACTAAATATCAACAAAAGGTCTTCGGATGCAAGTGGGTGTGAATATCCCACCATACAAGTATGGTGGAGAGGAAGCTGTGAACAGCCAACCATAGTTGGCAAAAAGCGGGTGAGAAAAGGTGCGAATGTCCAACCATACATGATCAAAACAGGGAGCGGAGGTGTTTGGCTGTGACAAGGTGTGAATGTCCACCCAAAATTAATGAAAAGCGGGCAACAAGTAGGTTTGAATGCCCAACCATACATTATCAAAAGCAGGAGTGGATGTGTTCGGCTACAAGAAGGTTTGAATGTCCGACCATAGTTTGTAAAAAGCGGGTAAGAAAAGGTTCGAAAGCCCAAACATACACCATCAAAAGAGGGAGAGGAGGTGTTCCGCTGTAAGAAGGTGTGAATGTCCGACCATAGTTGGTAAAAAACGGGTAAGAAAAGGTTAAAATACCCGACTGTACACAATCAATAGCGGGAGCGGATGTGTTTGGCTACAAGAATGTGTGACAGTCCGACCATGGTTTGTAAAAAACGGGTAAGAAAAGGTGCGAATGCCCGACAATGTATGATCAAAAGAGGGAGCGGAGGTTTTCGGCTACAAGAAGGTTTGAATGTCCGACCATAGTTAGTAAAAAGCGGGTAAGAAAAGGTTCAAATGCCTGACTATACACCATCAAAAGCGGGAGCGGAGGTGTTCCGCTGTAAGACGGTGTGAATGTCCAACCATAGTTGGTAAAAAGCGGGTAAGAAAAGGTTAAAATACCTGACTGTACACAATCAATAGCGGGAGCGGAGTTGTTCGGCTACAAGAAGGTGTGAAAGTTCAACCATGGTTTGTAAAAAGCTGCTAAGAAAAGGTTCGAATGCCCGAATGTATACCATCAAAAGTGGAAGTGGATGTGTTCGGCTGCAAGAAGGTGTGAACGTCCGACCAAAGTTTGTAAAAAGCAGTTAAGAAAAGGTTCGAATATCCAACCAAACATAATCAAAAGCGGGAGCAGAGCTGTTCGACTGCAAGTAGGTGTGAATGTCAGATCATAATTTGCAAAAAGCTGATGAGAAAGGGTGAGAATGCCCGGCTATACACCATCAAATGCGGGAGCGGAAGTGTTCGGCTGTGAGTAGGTGTGAATGTCCAACCATAATTGCTGAAAAATGTGTTAGAAGAGACTAGAATGCCGGACAAGACATCATCAAATGCGGGAGTGGAGTTGTTCGGCTGTGAGTAGGTGTGAATATCCGAGCATAGTTTGTGAAAAGGGGGTAAGAATAGGTTTGAATGCCCGAACATACACTATCAAAACAGGGAGCTGAGGTGGCTCAGCTGCAAGGTGTGAATGTCTGACTATAGTTTGTAAATAAGGTGCGAATGCCCAACAATGTATAATCAAAAGAGGGAGCGGAGGTTTTCGGCTACAAGAAGGTTTGAATGTCCGACCATAGTTTGTAAAAAGCGGGTAAGAAAAGGTTCAAGCGCCTGACTATACACCATCAAAAGCGGGAGCAGAGGTGTTCCGCTGTAAGACGGTGTGAATGTCCGACCATATTTGGTAAAAAGCGGGTAAGAAAAGGTTAAAATACCCGACTGTACACAATCAATAGCGGGAGAGGAGGTGTTCAGCTGCAAGAAGGTGTGAATGTCCACCCATAATTACTGAAAAATGGGTAAGAAAAGGTACGAATGCCCAACCATACATTATCAAAAGCAGGTGTGAATGTCAGATCATAATTTGCAAAAAGCTGATGAGAAAGGGTGAGAATGCCCGACTATACACCATCAAATGCGGGAGCGGAGTTGTTCGGCTGTGAGTAAGTGTGAATCTCCGACCATAATTGCTGAAAAAAGTGTTAGAAAAGGTAAGAATGCCGGTCCATACATCATCAAAAGCGGGAGAGGTGATGTTCGGCTGCAAGTAGGTGTGAATGTCCAGCCATAATTACTAACAAACGGGTAAAAAAAGGTAGTATTGCCATACCATACATGATCAAAACAGGGAGCGGAGGTGGTTCAGCTGCAAGAAGGTGTGAATGTCCGACTAAAGTTCAAATATATTAACAAAAGCGGGAGGAGAGGTCTTCGGATGAGTGTGGTTGAGAATTTCCAAAAATAATCTATAAAATGCGGTGAAAAAAAAGGTGTGATAGAACACTTAAAGGTGGAGCGGAAGTGTTCGGCTGCAAGAAGGTGTGAATGTCCTACTATATTTGGTGAAAAGCAGGTGATGCAAGGTCTGAATGCCCAAACTTACATCATCAAAAGCGAGATCAGAGGTGTTTGGCTGCATGAAGGCCATAGTTTGCCAAAAGCGGGTAAGCTGCGAATGACCGACTAAATATCAACAAAAGGTCTTCGGATGCAAGTGGGTGTGAATATCCCACCATACAAGTATGGTGGAGAGGAAGCTGTGAACAGCCGACCATAGTTGGCAAAAAGCGGGTGAGAAAAGGTGCGAATGTCCAACCATACATGATCAAAACAGGGAGCGGAGGTGTTTGGCTGTGACAAGGTGTGAATGTCCACCCAAAATTAATGAAAAGCGGGCAACAAGTAGGTTTGAATGCCCAACCATACATTATCAAAAGCAGGAGTGGATGTGTTCGGCTACAAGAAGGTTTGAATGTCCGACCATAGTTTGTAAAAAGCGGGTAAGAAAAGGTTCGAAAGCCCAAACATACACCATCAAAAGAGGGAGAGGAGGTGTTCCGCTGTAAGAAGGTGTGAATGTCCGACCATAGTTGGTAAAAAACGGGTAAGAAAATGTTAAAATACCCGACTGTACACAATCAATAGCGGGAGCGGATGTGTTTGGCTACAAGAATGCGTGACAGTCCGACCATGGTTTGTAAAAAACGGGTAAGAAAAGGTGCGAATGCCCGACAATGTATGATCAAAAGAGGGAGCGGAGGTTTTCGGCTACAAGAAGGTTTGAATGTCCGACCATAGTTAGTAAAAAGCGGGTAAGAAAAGGTTCAAATGCCTGACTATACACCATCAAAAGCGGGAGCGGAGGTGTTCCGCTGTAAGACGGTGTGAATGTCCAACCATAGTTGGTAAAAAGCGGGTAAGAAAAGGTTAAAATACCTGACTGTACACAATCAATAGCGGGAGCGGAGTTGTTCGGCTACAAGAAGGTGTGAAAGTTCAACCATGGTTTGTAAAAAGCTGCTAAGAAAAGGTTCGAATGCCCGAATATATACCATCAAAAGCGGGAGCAGAGCTGTTCGACTGCAAGTAGGTGTGAATGTCCAGCCATAATTACTCACAAACGGGTAAGGAAAGGTAGTATTGCCAGACCATACATGATTAAAACAGGGAGCTGAGGTGGTTCAGCTGCAAGGTGTGAATGTCTGACTATAGTTTGTAAAAAGCGGGTAAGACAAGGTGCGAATGCCCGACAATGTATGATCAAAAGAGGGAGTGGAGGTCTTCGGCTGCAAGGTCTGAATGTCCAACCATAATTTCTAAAAACCGGGTAAGAAAAGGCTCGAAAGCCCGACTATACACAATCAAAAGCGGGAGCGGGAGGTTTTCAGCTGCAAATCCTTCACTCAAACCAAGTGAAAACTGCTTTGTCCTTCATATTTATCAATGTCTAGATTGACTTCAACAAAGAACAACATTGGATTTTGCAGTAGAAGAAAAAGCAACACTGAAGGATCAGGAATCCGAGAATGAGCTTATTTTCATACGTTCTGCATGATTTGGGATTTTATGTATAAAATGAATTCCTTCACTCAAACCAAGTTAAAACTGCTTTGTCCTTCATATTTATCAATGTCTAGATTGACTTCAACAAAGAACAACATTGTATTTTGCAGTAGAAGAAAAAGCAACACTGAAGGATCAGGAATCCGAGAATAAGCTTATTTTCATACGTTCTGCATGATTTGGGATTTTATGTATAAAATGAATTCCTTCACTCAAACCAAGTGAAAACTTCTTTGTCCTTCATATTTATCAATGTCTAGATTTACTTCAACAAAGAACAACATTGTATTTTGCAGTAGAAGAAATAGCAACACTGAAGGATCAGGAATCCGAAAACAAGCTTATTTTCATACTTTCTGCTTGATTTGGGATTTTGCTATAAAATTAATTCCTTCACTCAAACAAAGTGGAAACTGCTTTGTCCTTCATATTTATCAATGTCTATATCGATTTCAACAAAGAACAAGGCTGTATTTTGCAGTATAGGAAAGAGCAACACTGGAGGATCAGGAATCCGAGAATAAGCTTACTTTCATGAGTCCTGCACGATTTCGGATTTTCCTATAAAATGAATTGCTTTGCTCAAACCAAGTTAAAATTGCTTTGTCCTTCATAGTTATCCATGTCTAAAATGTATAAAGCACAAAGTTCCTCATATTACCCTGAATGAGAAAGAAGCATCCCTTTGTTTGAGCAATACGTTCCTTTTGCGGAGTTATGCATGATTTCGGATTTTGCTATAAAATTCATTCCTATTGATTGTGTACAGTCGGGTATTTTAACCTTTTCTTACCTGCTTTTTACCAACTATGGTCGGACATTCACACCGTCTTACAGCGGAACATCTCCGCTCCCGCTTTTGATGGTGTATAGTCAGGCATTTGAACCTTTTCTTACCCGCTTTTTACAAACTATGGTCGGACATTCAAACCTTCTTGTAGCCGAAAACCTCTGCTCCCTCTTTTGATTATACATTGTCGGGCATTCGCACCTTATCTTACCCGCTTTTTACAAACTATAGTCAGACATTCACACCTTGGTGCTGAACCACCTCAGCTCCCTGTTTTGATCATGTATGGTCTGGCAATACTACCTTTTCTTACCCGTTTGTGAGTAATTATGGCTGGACATTCACACCTACTTGCAGTCGAACAGCTCTGCTCCCGCTTTTGATTATGTTTGGTTGGATATTCGAACCTTTTCTTAACTGCTTTTTACAAACTTTGGTCGGACGTTCACACCTTCTTGCAGCCGAACACCTCCGCTTCCGCTTTTGATGGTATATATTCGGGCATTCGCACCTTTTCTTACCAGCTTTTTACAAACCATGGTTTGACTTTCACACCTTCTTGTAGCCGAACAACTCCGCTCCCCCTATTGATTGTGTACAGTCGGGTATTTTAACCTTTTCTTACCCGCTTTTTACCAACTATGGTCGGACATTCACACCTTACAGCGGAACACCTCCGCTCCCTCTTTTGATGGTGTATGTTTTGGCATTCGAACCTTTTCTTACCCGCTTTTTAGAAACTATGCTCGGACATTCAAACCTTCTTGTAGCCGAACACATCCACTCCTTCTTTTGATGATGTATGCTTGGGCATTCAAACCTACTTTTTACCCGCTTTTCATTAATTTTGGGTGGACATTCACACCTTGTCACAGCCAAACACCTCCGCTCCCTGTTTTGATCATGTATGGTTGGACATTCGCACCTTTTCTCACCCGCTTTTTGCAAACTATGGTCGGCTGTTCACAGCTTCCTCTCCACCATACTTGTATGGTGGGATATTCACACCCACTTGCATCCGAAGACCTTTTGTTGATATTTAGTTGGTCATTCGCAGCTTACCCGCTTTTGGCAAACTATGGCCTTCTTGCAGCCAAACACCTCTGATCTCGCTTTTGATAATGTAAGGTTGGGCATTCAGACCTTGCTTCACCTGCTTTTCACCAAATATAGTCGGACATTCACACCTTCTTGCAGCCGAACACTTCCGCTCCACCTTTTAGTGTTCTATCACACCTTTTTTTCACCGAATTTTATAGATTATGGTTGGAAATTCTCAACCACTCTCATCCGAAGACCTCTCCTCCCGCTTTTGTTAATATATTTGAACTTTAGTCGGACATTCACACCTTCTTGCAGCTGAACCACCTCCGCTCCCTGTTTTGATAATTTATGGTCTGGCAATACTACCTTTTCCTACCCATTTGTTAGTAATTATGGCTGGACATTCACACCTACTTGCAGCCGAACACCACCTCTCCCGCTTTTGATGATGTATGGACGGCATTCTTACCTTTTCTAACACATTTTTCAGCAATTATGGTCGGAGATTCACACTCACTCACAGCCGAACAACTCCGCTCCCGCATTTGATGGTGTATAGTCGGGCATTCTCACCCTTTCTCATCAGCTTTTTGCAAATTATGATCTGACATTCACACCTGCTTTTGATAATGTATGGTTGGGCATTCGCACCTTTTCTTTCCCCTTTTTCAGTAATTATGGGTGGACATTCACACCTTCTTGCAGCTGAACACCTCTCCCGCTATTGATTGTGTACAGTCGGGTATTTTAACCTTTTCTTACCCGCTTTTTACCAAATATGGTCGGACATTCACACCGTCTTACAGCGGAACACCTCTGCTCCCGCTTTTGATGGTGTATAGTCAGGCGCTTGAACCTTTTCTTACCCGCTTTTTACAAACTATGGTCGGACATTCAAACCTTCTTGTAGCCGAAAACCTCCGCTCCCTCTTTTGATTATACATTGTTGGGCATTCGCACCTTATTTACAAACTATAGTCAGACATTCACACCTTGCAGCTGAGCCACCTCAGCTCCCTGTTTTGATAGTGTATGTTCGGGCATTCGAACCTATTCTTACCCCCTTTTTACAAACTATGCTCGGAGATTCACACCTACTCACAGCCGAACAACTCCGCTCCCGCATTTGATGATGTCATCAAGAGCGGGAGCGGAGATGTTCCGCTGTAAGACGGTGTGAATGTCCGACCACGGTTTGTAAAAAGCGGGTAAGAAAAGGTTCGAATGCCCGAATATATACCATCAAAAGTGGAAGTGGATGTGTTCGGCTGCAAGAAGGTGTGAACGTCCGACCAAAGTTTTTAAAAAGCAGTTAAGAAAAGGTTCGAATATCCAACCAAACATAATCAAAAGCGGGAGTAGAGCTGTTCGACTGCAAGTAGGTGTGAATGTCAGATCATAATTTGCAAAAAGCTGATGAGAAAGGGTGAGAATGCCCGGCTATACACCATCAAATGCGGGAGCGGAAGTGTTCGGCTGTGAGTAGGTGTGAATGTCCAACCATAATTGCTGAAAAATGTGTTAGAAGAGACTAGAATGCCGGACAAGACATTCACACCTTCTTGCAGCTGAACGACCTCCGCTCCCTTTTTTGATCATGTATGATCTGGCAATACTACCTTTTCTTACCCGTTTGTGAGTAATTAATCCCAAAATATTGAGCATAAAATAATGCTTTATGCTGATGATGTATTACTTTTCCTTCAGAACTCACAGACGTCTCTCAGTCACACGATCACACTCATAAATAAATTCTCAGCACTTTCTGACTACTCTATCAACTGGTCTAAGACCACAGTTCTGCCCATTAACTGTAGGGTCCATAATATACCTGCGATCACTTTACAGTCAGGAAATATTAGATATTTAGGCATAAACATTTCCTCCAGGCTCTCAGAGCTAACAAAGCTAAATTATGTGCAATTATTAAAGACAGTAGAGGACGATCTCTCTCGTTGGAAGTCCTTACCTATATCACTTATGGGGAGAATTACATCCATTAAAATGATGATACTACCAAAAGTTAACTATTTGTTCTCAATGATCCCCATAAAACCATCTGCTACTTGGTTTAAGTAACTAGATTCATGCATCTCCAAATTTCTGTGGAAAAACAAACCACCACGTATTAGTTTAAAAACCCTACAGAAGACCAAGGACAATGGTGGATTAGATTTACCTCATTTTCAGCACTATTCCTTAGCCAATAGGTTACAATATATATCAAAATGGTTTAAACCTTGTTTTTGTCACAGTTCCCAGAGACGTTGTAATCGTTGAGGATTCTATATTCACCCCCTCATTAGAGGCACGTGTTGCAGATTGATGACACTGAATCTTCTTCTCTGTTCATTGCTGGCATCATTCCCAGCATCGTAAGTGTTCGTGGCATTGTTAGCCTCTTCTTCTGGATCTTGATATCGAGAATCCTTTTGTATTTCTGGTTTGTCAGTACTCTCTCTTCGTTCACCGGCGTCTTTGTCTTTTTGTCCTTGAGTTTGGTGATTTTTTCTTCTTTTGATGCCTTGACACAATGTGACAGGTGATGCCACGTGGGAGATCCTGTAACTTGGACTGCTGTCCCTGTGCTGCGAAATGGCTGTGCTGCTCAAATGGTCTCTCCTTCATCATGGTTACATGCTGCCATTCCGACATCTCGCCATTCCGACATGGGTCTCCAATTGTCGGAATGGCGACACTTAATTTTTTATCAAACGTCCCACCATTCCGACACTTTTTTCCTCCTATGGTCGGAATGGCGGTATGTTTTTTGTTTTTTTTAACATACCGCCATTGCGACAGTTCCTTTTAATAGCCTATTTTTTACCCAAAACATTTTGCACTAATGATATGCCGGCGCAAATACGCCCTAAAGTTTGGCGCACAAGCTTTGCACATGCAGAGGCCACAGCCTCGCAAACAAACTTTAATAATCTATTATCAAAATCCCCTGAATTTCAAATATAAAAATACAGATATTAATGTAACTCTGGCGAGCAGAAATACAGTGTCAGTGAGCTGTCACAGCAGCCAGCTGGAGCGGAGCTCTCCACAGAGCCCATGCGTCTTTTGCACGCTGTCATCATATGCAAAAGTAATAATTGCAATAACAGATATCACGGCTACGGCACAGGACACAGTTGCGAGCACTCTGCCTTGCCTTGCCAATAGGAGAAGAGAGAAATGACAGCATAGAACGTATAAAACACAACAAAATGCAGTAAAACCGTTTATTCATGTTATTCACGTGATTTATGAGTACTCGCTCCAATTTTGGGAAGCGCGGATGGGCTTTGCGCATTTGGCACAAACACACAGCCGTTGCGCAAGGCTTTATACAGCCTGTTGATATTTTAAGGACGTAACTGGTCACACCTGGGAGTAAATGTCATGTAGAGATTGTTTTTACATGACATTACAGCTGAACATATAGCTTTCATCCACAAACCAATGTGGGAGAGCCCGAAGACGCATGTGCCAGACGCACATAGGCATGCGTAAAACCAATTTTGACCACTTCATACTGTTTATTTGCTTTCTTTTAGTTAATTTTCGTTTCTTTTGGATTCTTGTGCGTGTTATGGAGCCGTTTTGGTCCATGTTTGTAAGCCTTTTTTTCCTGGATTAAATTTTCGGAAGTTGAAACAAGTGGCATTGGAGTGTGTGATTGAAAACCACCGCGGACTGCTTCTCCTCCTCCAGTTGCCGAGACTTTGTGTTTTTAATAACGCTTGTCTATAAACATGTGTTAAACATATAAATTGCATGAACAGAAAGAAGGGACTCACCTGTTGAGTAACACACATTTCCTTATACAGAAAGCCTTGTCGGAATGGTGGGACATTTGAACGTCGGAATGGTGGGACGTTTGCATGTCGGAATGGTGGTATGTCGGAATGGTGGTATGTCGGAATGGTGGGATGTCGGAATAGCGGGATGTCGGAATGGCGGGATTTCGGAATGGGTGTTGCCACCCCCTTCATCATATACACTTTTATTTATACATCACCTTCCACCATGAAGCGTTGTCCCTTTTTGTTTCTCTCTTTGTTCTTAAAATGCTGTTATGCATGTCTAAACCAATCCATTAAATTAGATCATTTTGGCAGTAAAGCGATCTACAATGTGCTTGGTCGCAAAGCTGCTCATCTGTGGTAAACAGCTCTTCAGAAAGGCATTCTTCAATTGATTTCACTAATTCTATGTAATAATTTTGTGATTTCCTACAAAACTACACTTCTTCTCCCATCTGTCTGAGTATTTAATATTGTCTGGGTCCCGTTAAAACATGTATTTTTCCCATCTAATTCCTTGTTTGCTTTAAAACAAGAATTCCCCATTTTCTATCCCTTCAGTAGCCAACCAGTTTGTATGGAGTACACTGGAGCAACTTGACTGATCAGTAAAACACTGCTTTTGTTGTCACCGCAAGGCATCCCCCGTCGGTTGTTTCACTGAGACACTACTGAGTAACTATAACTCAACACAGTTTATACACATAACATTCATATACATACTAACAAACAAACAAACAATTATTTATCGCGATTTTCTCATCTCTGTTTGAACGTACACCCAGGTAAATATTCCTGTAGTCTTCTCATACCGACTATGGACCCATTCATTGTTTAACTTCACTGTTTTGCAAATCCTAATTGAATATTACACATTGACATTGAACTTTACTGGATAAGCAGGTCTTCATTGCATTCAGCAACCTATATGTGAGCATCTATGTGTAAGCTGTTCTTCTTTGCATTTATCAGCAGCAAGCAATTCTTCATTGCACATGCATATTAAAATAGTAAAACAATTCCAATGAGTTAGCGAAACCTTCTATATCAGGAGTGTCCATCATGATGCTGGGAATAGAACCTCTTTCCCATATAGTTCAACCTTCATTACTCAACTGATCATAACTCCGCAATGAGCACATTTCAAAGTATCATTCCTCTACATGTATTCAAAAATCTATGTGTAAATGTTTAATATTTCTTATATTTGTTGATGTCATTCTGTGTGCATGTGGCCTAAACCCAATCTCTGTGTGGCAATTTTAATTTAAACAAGTTGAACTCTGCCTCTGATCATTTAAAAAAGGTGTGTACCAATATCAACCTTTCTCAGGTAATTACTGATCCTACAAAACCAAAGAGATCCTTCAAGGTTGTCCCTGATTGGCTCAATCTTAACAAATCAAAGGTAGAATATCCGCAGTATCTGAACTTGGTGTTAGTTATCACTGCTCAATAGCCTGTATCAGAATTGCAAAAATGAAAACATTAGGTCCACGCTTGGTATCCAGATCCTGAAACATCTCCATGAGCAGGCTTTTTTTTAACTGATCTGTTGAATAGTTATATGACACTGTTAAAATCTCAGATGAAGATCTAGCACTTGACCATTTTTGTAAATCTTCTAATTCCATAGTTGATAAACATGCCCCTTTTAAAAAGTATAGAACTTAGAACAGGTCTAGTCCCTGACTTTCGGCAGAACTGTCTTCTTTACTTTTTTTTTTTTTCCCCTTGTCCTGTTCAGCATTATGTCAGAAGAATTGTAGTCTGAATACCTTTGATGCCAAACAGATTTGCTTTGCCAAGGGAAGTTTTATAAATGTAAAGCTCCCCTTGATGCCCATTTATTTATTTCTGTTTACAATATATGACATGAACTGAACTGAACCGGACCGGGGGACAAGGAAAGAAGAAGAGGAAAGAATAGGAAACAGAACAAAAATAGAAACAAAAACCAGACAACCAGCTGCTACACCTGTAAAAACAAAACAGACAACAATCCATGGCCTCTGAGGGGAATCCAGCCTTAGCGCCACCAGGAGCACCTGAAAGCAGACAAGCAGAGAAAAAACAAACACACAAACAAACAAAAACAAGCACAAGAAGCGGCAATCGCATACAACACAGCTGTGGATATAGATGACCTGAGACGACATGATAATACATCAACTGCTTAGCGACCATGCTACTGGACTAATGAATGTGTGTGTGTGTGTGTGTGTGTGAGAACATGCAACACCCATGGCACAGGACCTACATGATAACCGTGCTTAGTTATGAGTGTATAAGCGTACAGGGCCACAATCCACAGCCCCCCCCAAGCAATCAGAAGCAGGCAGAGAGGGCCACAAGACCCAGGCCACCAGCAGCCCCCACAGAGCACAGAACCCAGGCAGCCCACCGCAGGGGCAACCACGCATCCACCCAGAAGACTGCAGAGGAAGCCCCCGGAAAGAGCCCCCATAAGCATAGGGCAGAGGCCCTCCGGGAGCCAGGGGCAACAGCCCACCGACCCCGCCAGGCCCCAGCCGCCCAGACATGGGCCGTGCACTGGACCCGGGCCCCAGGGGCCCGAGCGCCCCCAAACCCCCCGGCAGAGGCCCCACCCAATACCCAGGAGGGCAAAGCGCCCCAGACAGCCACAAAGTGGGTCAGCGCCTGCCCCAGCGCCCCTTGCCAAGTGCCCTGGAAGTCAAGACGTGCCCACAGGTGGGTGAAGTTGCGAGCAGTGGGGAGAGGCAACGCTGACGCCCCATCGGGAGAAGCACAGGCAGGCCAGGCGACAGCAAGTCCCAGATCCAGGCCCAATCATTACCACACACACTTTCACGTCCCATACATCCACACATCCACACGTCCTACCTCCCTCGACTCTGCTGGGGTGTAGTGCAGCGGGCACACCAGGGGGCCAGCAACCCCCCAGTCACCACAGACCCCGAAACAGCAAAACAATTAATTAATCCTCCTGGCCCCTCCTGCCCCGAGCAGACACAAGGAAGCAGGGGTGTGCGAAGAAGACCCCTCCCCTTCTGGCTCTTCAATATTTTCTAATAGTGAGCAATTAAAATTGAGGGGCAGCTAAACTTGTAGAACTGGGAGCGCGGCACTCTGGGTAGCCTACATACCCAAAGAGACCCACCCACCAGATGCCACTCAGTGTAACCACCCCCCAAGACCTAATGTGTGTGTGTGAGTGTGTTTGATAAGTAGCAATGTCTAAGGTGTAATTAAAACAGGGGCAGGGAACTGCAGAGTGCAACCAAAGGGGACCACCTACGTGGCCCCATCCACTAAACCCCATCGAACACACACGCCCCCAAAACCCTTCATGTGTGAATGTGTGCTGTGTACAGGAGCCAGAAGGGAGAGGGGTATGGGGATATATACCGGGGGAGCTACTCTCCCCCAGAGAGGGCAGCCAGGGACTGGCTGCAATAGGCATTCCTGCTACCTGGGAGCCAACAATGAGCAGGAGGGCCTGATGTCCACCAGGCTCGGGGCCTGCAGCGACCATATTCCGGGAGCTACTGTACCCCCAGAAGGTACCCATCCCGCCCCACCCCACTCAACCCAACCCCTAACCCGGAGGACCTCTACAAAAAACAAACAAACAACATCAAAAAACAAACAAACAAACCACCCGGTCACACCAGTCGCAGCAGCCTGGGCCTGAGACCCACCATCACCCAGCAACCCACCACCACCACTATGTGATAAAACTAATCAGAGGGGACCAGAGAGAATGAAATTCAGCCAATTGATGTTTTGAGGAGGCAGACATTGTTTCCATGCTAATAAAATCTAAAAGAAAATTTCTAAACTGGTTAATACACAGATTGTTCTTCGCTTTCCAGTTCATGAGAATAGTTTTCTTTGCGATACATAACACTGTGAGAACCATGTGTGCTGAGTTAATTTCCATGTTGATGTTGTCTAAGTCACCCAGTATGCACAGTGTGGGGCATGCAGGGATGCTACACTTTAGCCATGTTGATAGGTCCTCACAGACTTCAAGCCAGAACTTCTGGACAGGCGCACAAAACCACAAAGCGTGTGCATAATCATCAGGTGTGTTATCTGTGCAATGTGAGCAGATGTTTGAGTGTGTTAGACCCATCCTGAACATCCTTTGTCCTGTATAATGTGTTCTATGAAGGATTTTGTATTGTATGAGCTGTAAATTAGGATTTTGAGTCTTTATGAAGGTGTTCAAACATATTTGTGGTTAGAAGCTATGACCAGAACTGATGGATAAATCTGCCTCCCATTTTGAGGATGGAAGAGACATTGTGTCATCTATCTTAGACAATAATTTATATATTTTTGATAGTAGTTTTGGGGTGCAGATGCTTAGAAATTCTGCTACCCTAGTCGAGAGTTGTAAGTCTGGTTGGTGGAGGATATATCCATCCATCCATCCATCATCTGCCCCTTATCCGGGGGTCGGGTCGCGGGGGCAGGAGCTTGAGCAGAGAAACCCAGACGTCTCTGTCCCCAGCCACTTCCTCCAGCTCTTCCGGGGGGACCCCGAGGCGTTCCCAGGCCAGCCGAGAGACATAGTCTCTCCAACGTGTCCTGGGTCTCCCCCGGGTTCTCCTCCCAGTGGGACGTGCCCGGAACACCTCCCCAGGGAGGCGCCCAGGGGGCATCCTAACCAGATGCCCGAGCCACCTCATCTGACTCCTCTCAATGCGGAGGAGCAGCGGTTCTACTCCGAGCCCCTCCCGGAAGACTGACCTTCTCACCCTATCTCTAAGGGAGAGCCCAGACACCCTGCGGAGGAAACCCATTTCGGCCGCTTGTATTCGCGATCTTGTTCTTTCGGTCACTACCCACAACTCGTGACCATAGGTGAGGATGGGAACGTAGATTGACCAGTAATTAGAGAGCTTCGCCTTCTGGCTCAGCTCCCTCTTCACAACGACGGGTCGGTGCAGAGCCCGCAACACTGCAGACCTCGCACCGATCCGCCCGTCAATCTCCCGCTCCATTCGTCCCTCACTCGTGAACAAGACCCCGAGATACTTGAACTCCTCCACTTGGGGAAGGATCTCATTCCCGACCCGGAGAGAGCATTCCACCCTTTTCCGGCTGAGAACCATAGTCTCGTATTTGGAGGTGCTGATTCTCATCCCAGCCGCTTCACACTCAGCTGCGAATCGCTCCAGTGAGAGCTGAAGGTCACGGCATGACGACGCTAACAGAATCACATCATCTGCAAAAAGCAGAGACCCGGTTCTGAGGTCGCCAAATCGGACACCCTCAACGCCCTGGCTCCGCCTAGAAATTCTGTCCATAAAAGTTAGGAACAGAATCGGTGACAAAGGGCAGCCCTGACGGAGTCCAACTCTCACCGGAAACGTATCCGACTTACTGCCGGCAATGCGGACCAAACTCTGGCACCGGTCATACAGAGACCGAACGGCCCCTATCAAGGGGTCCGGCACTCCATATTCCCGGAGCACCCCCCACAGGACTCCACGAGGGACACGGTCGAACGCTTTCTCCAAGTCCACAAAACACATGTAGACTGGTTGGGCGAACTCCCATGCACCCTCCAGGATCCTGCCGAGGGTATAGAGCTGGTCCACTGTTCCACGGCCAGGACGAAAGCCACACTGCATCTCCTGAATCCGAGGCTCGATTATCCGACGGATCCTCCTCTCCAATACCCCCGAATAGACCTTCCCAGGGAGGCTGAGGAGTGTGATACTCCTGTAGTTGGAACACACCCTCCGGTCCCCCTTTTTAAAGAGGGGGACTACCACCCCAATCTGCCAGTCCAGAGGCACTGTCCCCGATGTCCACGCGATACTGCAGAGGCGTGTCAGCCAAGACAGCCCTACAACATCCAGAGCCTTGAGAAACTCAGGACGGACCTCATCCACCCCCGGGGCCTTGCCACCGAGGAGCTTTTTAACCCCTCGGCAACCTCAGCCCCAGAAATGGGAGGCCCTGTCTCCGAGCTCTCCGACTCTGCTTCCTCCGAGCAAGTGTTGGTAGGATTGAGGAGTTCCTCGAAGTACTCCCCCCACCGACTCACAACATCCCTAGTTGAGGTCAGCAAAGCCCCGTCCCCACTGTAAACTTTGTTGACTGTGAGCCGCTTCCCCCCACTGAGACGCCGGATGGTGGACCAGAATCTTTTCGAGGCCATCCGGAAATCGTTCTCCATGGTCTCACCGAACTCCTCCCAGGCCCGAGTTTTTGCCTCAGCAACCGCCGAAGCCACGGCCCGTCTGGCCCGTCGGTACCTATCAGCTGCTTCCAGGGTCCCACTGGCCAAAAAGGCCCGATAGGACTCCTTCTTCAGCTTGACGGCTTCCCTCACCACTGGTGTCCACCAGCAGGTTCGAGGGTTGCCGCCACGAAAGGCACCGACCACCTTACGGCCACAACTCCGATCAGCTGCCTCGGCAATGGAGTCACGGAACATGGCCCATTCGGACTCAATGTCCCCCACTTCCCCCGGGATATGGTTGAAGCTCTGCCGGAGGTGGGAGTTAAAGCTCCTTCTGACGGGGGATTCTGACAAACGCTCCCAGCAGACCCTCACAATACGTTTGGGCCTGCCAGGTCTGATCGGCATCCTCCCCCACCAGCGGAGCCAACTCACCACCAGTTGGTGATCAGTTGACAGCTCCGCCCCTCTCTTCACCCGAGTGTCCAGGACATACGGCCGCAAGTCCGATGATACAACCACAAAGTCGATCATCGAACTGCGGCCAAGGGTGTCCTGGTGCCAAGTGCACATATGGACACCCTTATGTCAGAACATGGTGTTCGTTATGGACAGTCCATGACCAGCACAGAAGTCCAACAACATAACACCACTCTGGTTCAGATCGGGGGGGCCGTTCCTCCCAATCACAACCCTCCAGGTCTCACTGTCATTGCCCATGTGAGCATTGAAGTCCCCCAGCAGAACGAGGGAGTCTCCGGTAGGAGCATTCTCCAGTGCCTCCCCCAGAGACTCCAAAAAGGGTGGGTACTCTGAACTACTGTTTGGCGCATAGGCACAAACAACAGTCAGGACTCGTCCCCCCACCCGAAGGCGGAGGGAGGCTACCCTCTCGTTCACTGGGGTAAACCCCAATGTACTGGCACACAGCCGGGGGGCAATAAGTATGCCCACACCTGCTCTGCGCCTCTCACCAAGGGCAACTCCAGAGTGGAAGAGAGACCAACCCCTCTCAAGAGGACTGGTTCCAGAGCCCAAGCCGTGCGTCGAGGTGAGTCCGACTATATCTAGCCGGAACCGCTCAGCCTCGCGCACCAGCTCCGGCTCCTTCCCCAACAGAGAGGTGACATTCCACGTCCCAAGAGCTAGCTTCAGTAGCCGAGGATCAGACCGCCAAGGCCTCTGCCTTCGGCTGCTACCCAGCTCACATCGCACCCGACCCCCTTGGCCCCTCCCACGGGTGGTGAGCCCGTCGGAAGGGGGACCCACGTCATCATTTCGGGCTATGCCCGACCGAGCCCCATGGGCAAAGGCCCGGCCACCAGGCGCCCGCTGCCGGGCCCCACCCCGGGCCTGGCTCCGGGGGGAGGCCCAGGTGTCCCATATCCGGGCAAGGGATCACGAGGTCCAAATTTTTTGTTCATCATAAGGAGTCTTTTGAGCTGTTCTTTATCTGGTCCCTCATCTAGGATCTGTTTGCCTTGGGTGACCCTACCAGGGGCTTAAAGCCCCGGGCAACATAGCTCCCAGACTCATTGGGGCACGCAAACTCCCCCACCACGATAAGGTGACAGCTCAGGGGGGAGCTAAACCAATCCATTAAATTAGATCTCATAAAAAAAAAAAACATACCGCCATTCCGACCATAGGAGGAAAAAAGTGTCGGAACGGCGGGACGTTTGATAAAAAATTAAGTGTCGCCATTCCGACAATTGGAGACCCATGTCGGAATGGCGAGATGTCGGAATGGCAGCATGTAACCATGATGAAGGAGAGACCATTTGAGCAGCACAGCCATTTCGCAGCACAGGGACAGCAGTCCAAGTTAAAGGATCTCCCACGTGGTATCACCTGTCACATTGTGTCAAGGCATCAAAAGAAGAAAAAATCACCAAACTCAAGGACAAAAAGACGAAGACTCCGGTGAACGAAGAGAGAGGACTGACAAACCAGAAATACAAAACGATTCTCGATATCAAGATCCAGAAGAAGAGGCTAACAATGCCACGAACACTTACGATGCTGGAAATTATGCCAGCAATGAACAGAGAAGAAGATTCAGTGTCATCAATCTGCAACACGTGCCTCTAATGAGGGGGTGAATATAGAATCCTCAACAATTACAACGTCTCTGGGAACTGTGACAACAACAAGGTTTAAACCATTTTGATATATATTGTAACCTATTGGCTAAGGAATAGTGCTGAAAATGAGGTAAATCTAATACACCACTGTCCTTGGTCTTCTGTAGGGTTTTTAAACTAATACGTGGTGGTTTGTTTTTCCACAGAAATTTGGAGATGCATGAATCTAGTGACTTAAACCAAGTAGCAGATGGTTTTATGGGGATCATTGAGAACAAATAGTTAACTACATCATTTTAATGGATGTAACTCTCCCCATAAATGATATAGGTAAGGACTTCCAACGAGAGAGATCGTCCTCTACTGTCTTTAATAATTGCACATAATTTAGCTTTGTTAGCTCTGAGAGCCTGGAGTTAATGGGCAGAACTCTGGTCTTAGACCAGTTGATAGAGTAGTCAGAAAGTGCTGAGAATTTATTTATGAGTGTGATCGTGTGAGTGAGAGACGTCTGTGAGTTCTGAAGGAAAAGTAATACATCATCAGCATAAAGACTTATTTTATGCTCAATATTTTGGGATTAATTACTCACAAACGGTTAAGAAAAGGTAGTATTGCCAGACCATACATGATCAAAACAGGGAGCGGAGGTCGTTCAGCTGCAAGAAGGTGTGCATGTCCGACTAAAGTTTATAAAAAGCGGGTAAGACAAGGTGCGAATGCCCGACAATGTATGATCAAAAGAGGGAGCGGAGGTTTTCGGCTGCAAGAAGGTCTGAATGTCCACCCATAATTCCTGAAAAATGGGTAAAAAAAGAGTGCGAATGCCAAACCATACATCATCAAAAGCAGGAGTGGATGTGTTCGGCTACAAGAAGATTTGAATGTCCATCAATAATTGCTTTAAAACATGAAAGAAAATTTTCCAATATCAAACCGCACATAATCATAAGCGGGAGTGGATGTGTTCAGCTACAAGAAGGTTTGAATGTCCGACCATAGTTTGTAAAAAGCGGGTAAGAAAAGGTTCGAATGCCCGAACATAGACCATCAAAAGAGGGAGCGGAGGTGTTCCGCTGTAAGAAGGTGTAAATGTCCGACCATAGTTGGTAAAAAGCGGGTAAGAAAAGGTTAAAATACCTGACTGTACACAATCAATAGCGGGAGCGGAGTTGTTTGGCTACAAGAAGGTGTGAAAGTCCGACCATGGTTTGTAAAAAACGGGTAAGAAAAGGTTCGAATGCCCGAATAATACCAACAAAAGTGGAAGTGGAGGTGTTCGGCTGCAAGAAGGTGTGAACGTCCGACCAAAGTTTGTAAAAAGCAGTTAAGAAAAGGTTCGAATATCCAACCAAACATAATCAAAAGCGGGAGCAGAGCTGTTCGACTGCAAGTAGGTGTGAACCTGTAGCATGGTTGCTAAGCAGTTGATGTATTATCATGTCGTCTCAGGTCATCTATATCCACAGCTGTGTTGTATGCGATTGCCGCTTCTTGTGCTTGTTTTTGTTTGTTTGTGTGTTTGTTTTTTCTCTGCTTGTCTGCTTTCAGGTGCTCCTGGTGGCGCTAAGGCTGGATTCCCCTCAGAGGCCATGGATTGTTGTCTGTTTTGTTTTTTACAGGTGTAGCAGCTGGTTTTCTGGTTTTTGTTTCTATTTTTGTTCTGTTTCCTCTTCTTTCCTCTTCTTCTTTCCTTGTCCCCCGGTCCGGTTCAGTTCAGTTCATGTCATATATTGTAAACAGAAATAAATAAATGGGCATCAAGGGGAGCTTTACATTTATAAAACTTCCCTTGGCAAAGCAAATCTGTTTGGCATCAAAGGTATTCAGACGACAATTCTTCTGACATAATGCTGAACAGGACAAGGGGAAAAAAAAAAAAAAAGTAAAGAAGACAGTTCTTCCGAAAGCCAGGGACTAGACCTGTTCTAAGTTCTATACTTTTTAAAAGGGGCGTGTTTATCAACTATGGAATTAGAAGATTTACAAAAATGGTCAAGTGCTAGATCTTCATCTGGGATTTTAACAGTGTCATATAACTATTCAACAGATCAGTTAAAAAAAAGCCTGCTCATGGAGATGTTTCAGGATCTGGATACCAAGTGTGGACCTAATGTTTTCATTTTTGCAATTCTGATACAGGCTATTGAGCAGTGATAACTAACACCAAGTTCAGATACTGCGGATTTTCTACCTTTGATTTGTTAAGATTTAGCCAATCAGGGACAACCTTGAAGGATGTCTTTGGTTTTGTAGGATCAGTAATTACCTGAGAAAGGTTGATATTGGTACACACCTTTTTTAAATGATCAGAGGCAGAGTTCAACTTGTTTAAATTAAAATTGCCACACAGAGATTGGGTTTAGGCCACATGCACACAGAATGACATCAACAAATATAAGAAATATTAAACATTTACACATAGATTTTTGAATACATGTAGAGGAATGATACTTTGAAATGTGCTCATTGCGGAGTTATGATCAGTTGAGTAATGAAGGTTGAACTATTCTGGGAAAGAGGTTCTATTCCCAGCATCACGATGGACACTCCTGATATAGAAGGTTTCGCTAACGCATTGGAATTGTTTTACTATTTTCATATGCATGTGCAATGAAGAATTGCTTGCTGCTGATAAATGCAAAGAAGAACAGCTTACACATAGATGCTCACATATAGGTTGCTGAATGCAATGAAGACCTGCTTATCCAGTAAAGTTCAATGTCAATGTGTAATATTCAATTAGGATTTGCAAAACAGTGAAGTTAAACAATGAATGTGTCACACCTGGTTCGTAACTCACCTGTGTTCCATCTTCCCTTGATTGCCCCATTAGTTAAATACCTGGTCTTTTCCGCCTTTCTTTGCTCGTGTGTTAATGTATTTGTTATGCCTGTTTGGTTCACGACCTGGATCCTGACCTTTGGTGTTTTGTGGATTATTTTCAGTTCTTGGATTACCTTGGTTTTTTGTTCCGGTTCTGCAGGCCGACTTCCCTGCTCACCAGGCCAGGTTTTTCCTCTGTGTGAGATTTTCTGTTAACTAATAAACTTTTGTTTGAACTAAGAGTTCTTGTTCTCCTGACTCTGTGACCGCACCGGGGCCCGCACTTCATTACGGTGAAGTTAAACAATGAATGGGTCCATAGTCGGTATGAGAAGACTACAGGAATATTTACCTGGGTGTACGTTCAAACAGAGATGAGAAAATTGCGATAAATAATTGTTTGTTTGTTTGTTAGTATGTATATGAATGTTATGTGTATAAACTGTGTTGAGTTATAGTTACTCAATAGTGTCTCAGTGAAACAACCGACGGGGGAAGCCTTGCGGTGACAACAAAAGCAGTGTTTTACTGATCAGTCAAGTTGCTCCAGTGTACTCCATACAAACTGGTTGGCTACTGAAGGGATAGAAAATGGGGAATTCTTGTTTTAAAGCAAACAAGGAATTAGATGGGAAAAATACATGTTTTAACGGGACCCAGACAAGATTAAATACTTAGACAGATGGGAGAAGAAGTGTAGTTTTGTAGGAAATCACAAAATTATTGCATAAAATTAGTGAAATCAATTGAAGAATGCCTTTTTGAAGAGCTGTTTACCACAGATGAGCAGCTTTGCGACCAAGCACATTGTAGATCGCTTTACTGCCAAAATGATCTAATTTAATGGATTGGTTTAGACATGCATAACAGCATTTTAAGAACAAAGAGAGAAACAAAAAGGGACAACGCTTCATGGTGGAAGGTGATGTATAAATAACTGTGTATATGATGAAGGGGGTGGCAACACCCATTCCGAAATCCCGCCATTCCGACATCCCGCTATTCCGACATCCCACCATTCCGACATCCCACCATTCCGACATACCACCATTCCGACATACCACCATTCCGACATGCAAACGTCCCACCATTCCGACATCCCACCATTCCGACATCCCGCTATTTTGATGTTCAAATGTCCCACCATTCCGACAAGGCTTTCCGTATAAGGAAATGTGTGTTACTCAACAGGTGAGTCCCTTCTTTCTGTTCATGCAACTTATATGTTTAACACATGTTTATAGACAAGCGTTATTAAAAACACAAAGTCTCGGCAACTGGAGGAGGAGAAGCAGTCCGCGGTGGTTTTCAATCACACACTCCAATGCCACTTAATTCAACTTCCGAAAATTTAATCCAGGAAAAAAAGTCTTACAAACATGGACCAAAACGGCTTCATAACACGCACAAGAATCCAAAAGAAACGAAAGTTAACTAAAAGAAAGCAAATAAACAGTATGAAGTGGTCAAAATTGGTTTTACGCATGCCTATGTGCGTCTGGCACATGCGTCTTCGGGCTCTCCCATGTTGGTTTGTGGATGAAAGCTATATGTTCATCTGTAATGTCATGTAAAAACAATCTCTACATGACATTTACTCCCAGGTGTGACCAGTTAGGTCCTTAAGATATCAACAGGCTGTATAAAGCCTTGCGTAACGGCTGTGTGTTTGTGCCAAATGCGCAAAGCCCATCCGCGCTTCCCAAAATTGGAGCGAGTACTCATAAATCACGTGAATAACATGAATAAACGTTTTTACTGCATTTTGTTGTGTTTTGTACGTTCTATGCTGTCATTTCTCTCTTCTCCTATTGGCAAGGCAAGGCAGAGTGCTCGCAACTGTGTCCTGTGCAGTAGCCGTGATATCTGTTATTGCAATTATTACTTTTGCATATGATGACAGCGTGCAAAAGATGCATGGGCTCTGTGGAGAGCTCCGCTCCAGCTGGCTGCTGTGACAGCTCACTGACACTGTATTTCTGCTTAATCAGTTTCAGTCTCGCCAGAGTTACATTAATATCTGTATTTTTATATTTGAAATTCAGGGGATTTGGTTAGTCGGTTGGTCGGAAGTGGTTGGTTCGACAGCAAGAAGGTGTGAACGTCCGACCAAAGTTTGTAAAAAGCAGTTAAGAAAAGGTTCGAATATCGAACCAAACAAAATCAAAAGCGGGAGCAGAGCTGTTCGACTGTTAGTAGGTGTGAATGTCCAGCCATAATTACTCACAAACGGGTAAGAAAAGGTAGTATTGCCAGACCATACATGATCAAAACAGGGAGCTGAGGTGGTTCAGCTGCAAGGTTTGAATGTCTGACTATAGTTTGTAAAAAGCGGGTAAGATAATGTGCGAATGCCCGACAATGTATAATCAAAAGAGGGAGCAGAGGTTTTCGGCTACAAGAAGGTTTGAATGTCCGACCATAGTTTGTAAAAAGCGGGTAAGAAAAGGTTCAAATGCCTGACTATACACCATCAAAAGCGAGAGCAGAGCTGTTCGACTGCAAGTAGATGTGAATGTCAGATCATAATTTGCAAAAAGCTGATGAGAAAGGGTGAGAATGCCCGACTATACACCATCAAATGCGGGAGCGGAGTTGTTCGGCTGGGAGTAGGTGTGAATCTCCGAGCATAGTTTGTAAAAAGGGTGTAAGAATAGGTTCGAATGCCTGAACATACATTATCAAAAGATGGAGCGGAGGTGTTCCGCTGTAAGAAGGTGTGAATGTCCGACCATAGTTAAAAAGCGGGTAAGAAAAGGTTAAAATACCCGACTGTACACAATCAATAGCGGGAGCGGAGTTGTTTGGCTACTACAAGGTGTGAAAGTCCGACTATGGTTTGTAAAAAGCGGGTAAGAAAAGGTGCGAATGCCCGACAATGTATGATCAAAAGAGGGAGCGGAGGTTTTCGGCTGCAAGAAGGTGTTATTATCCAACCATAATTACTAAAAACCGGGGAGGAAAAGGCTCGAAAGCCCGACTATACACCATCAAAAGCGGGAGCGGAGGTGTTCAGCTGCAAGAAGGTCTGAATGTCCATCAATAATTGCTAGAAAACATGAAAAAAAAATTTTGAATGTCAAACCGCACATGATCATAAGCGGGAGAGGAGGTCTTTAGCTGCAAGAAGGTGTGAATGTCCACCCATAATTACTGAAAAACGGGTAAGAAAAGGTGCGAATGCCCAACCATACATTATCAAAAGCAGGTGTGAATGTCAGATCATAATTTGCAAAAAGCTGATGAGAAAGGGTGAGAATGCCCGACTATACACCATCAAATGCGGGAGCGGAGTTGTTCGGCTGAGAGTAAGTGTGAATCTCCAACCATAATTGCTGAAAAATGTGTTAGAAAAGGTAAGAATGCCGGTCCATACATCATCAAAAGCGGGAGAGGTGGTGTTCGGCTGCAAGTAGGTGTGAATGTCCAGCCATAATTACTAACAAACGGGTAAGTAAAGGTAGTATTGCCAGACCATACATGATCAAAACAGGGAGCGGAGGTGGTTCAGCTTCAAGAAGGTGTGAATGTCCGACTAAAGTTCAAATATATTAACAAAAGCGGGAGGAGAGGTCTTCGGATGAGAGTGGTTGAGAATTTCCAACCATAATCTATAAAATGCGGTGAAAAAAAAGGTGTGATAGAACACTAAAAGGTGGAGCGGAAGTGTTCGGCTGCAAGAAGGTGTGAATGTCCGACTATATTTGGTGAAAAGCAGGTGAAGCAAGGTCTGAATGCCCAACCTTACATCATCAAAAGCGAGATCAGAGGTGTTTGGCTGCATGAAGGCCATAGTTTGCCAAAAGCGGGTAAGCTGCGAATGACCGACTAAATATCAACAAAAGGTCTTCGGATGCAAGTGGGTGTGAATATCCCACCATACAAGTATGGTGGAGAGGAAGCTGTGAACAGCCGACCATAGTTGGCAAAAAGCGGGTAAGAAAAGGTGCGAATGTCCAACCATACATGATCAAAACAGGGAGCGGAGGTGTTTGGCTGTGACAAGGTGTGAATGTCCACCCAAAATTAATGAAAAGCGGGCAACAAGTAGGTTTGAATGCCCAACCATACATCATCAAAAACAGGAGTGGATGTGTTCGGCTACAAGGTTTGAATGTCCGAGAATGTCCGAGCAACCATGGTTGGACTTTCACACCTTCTTGTAGCCGAACAACTCCGCTCCCCCTATTGATTGTGTACAGTCGGGTATTTTAACCTTTTCTTACCCGCTTTTTACCAACTATGGTCGGACATTCACACTGTCTTACAGCGGAACACCTCCGCTCCCGCTTTTGATGGTGTATAGTCAGGCATTTGAACCTTTTCTTACCCGCTTTTTACAAACTATGGTCGGACATTCAAACCTTCTTGTAGCCGAAAACCTCTGCTCCCTCTTTTGATTATACATTGTAAGGCATTCGCACCTTATCTTACCCGCTTTTTACAAACTATAGTCAGACATTCACACCTTGGTGCTGAACCACCTCAGCTCCCTGTTTTGATCATGTATGGTCTGGCAATACTACCTTTTCTTACCCGTTTGTGAGTAATTATGGCTGGACATTCACACCTACTTGCAGTCGAACAGCTCTGCTCCCGCTTTTGATGGTATATATTCGGGCATTCGAACCTTTTCTTAACTGCTTTTTGCAAACTTTGGTCGGACGTTCACACCTTCTTGCAGCCGAACACCTCCGCTTCCGCTTTTGATGGTATATATTCGGGCATTCTCAACCTTTCTCATCAGCTTTTTGCAAATTATTATCTGACATTCACACCTACTTGCAGTCGAACAGCTCTGCTCCCGCTTTTGATTATGTTTGGTTGGATATTCGAACCTTTTCTTAACTTCTTTTTACATATTTTGGAAAACGTTCACACCTTCTTGTAGCCGAACACTTCCACTCCTGCTTTTGATGATGTATGGTTGGGCATTCACACCTTTTTTTTGCCCATTTTTCAGGAATTATGGGTGGACATTCACACCTTGCAGCTGAACACCTCCTATCCCACTTATGATCATGTGCGGTTTGATTTTCGAAAAGTTTCTTTCATGTTTTCTAGCAATTATTGATGGACATGTAGACCTTCTTGCAGCTGAACACCTCCGCTCCCGCTTTTGATCATACATTGTCAGGCATTCGCACCTTGTCTTACCCACTTTTTACAAACTTTAGTCGAACAGTCACACCTTTTTGCAGCCGAACACCACCTCTCCCGCTTTTGATGATGTATGGTCCAGCATTCTTACCTTTTCTAACACATTCTTCAGCAATTATGGTCGGACATTCACACCTACTCAGAGCCGAACACCTCCGCTCCCGCATTTGATGGTGTATAGTCGGGCATTCTCACCCTTTCTCATCAGCTTTTTACAAATTATGATCTGACATTCACACCTGCTTTTGATAATGTATTGTTAGGCATTCGCACCTTTTTTTTACCCATTTTTCATGAATTATGGGTGGACATTCACACCTTCTTGTAGCCGAACAACTCCGCTCCCGCTATTGATTGTGTACAGTCGGGTATTTTAACCTTTTCTTACCCGCTTTTTACCAACTATGGTCGGACATTCACACCGTCTTACAGCGGAACACTTCTGCTCCCGCTTTTGATGGTGTATAGTCGGGCATTCGAAGCTTTTCTTACCCGCTTTTTACAAACTATGGTGGGACATTCAAACCTTCTTGTATCCGAAAACCTCCGCTCTCTCTTTTGATCATACATTGTCGGACATTCGCACCTTTTCTTACCCGCTTTTTACAAACCATGGTCGGACTTTCACATCTTCTTGTAGCCGAACACATCCGCTCCCGCTATTGATTGTGTACAGTCGGGTATTTTAACCTTTTCTTACCCGCTTTTTACCAAGTATGGTCGGACATTCACACCTTCGTACAGCGGAACACCTCCGCTCCCTCTTTTGATGGTGTATGTTCGGGCATTCAAACCTTTTCTTACCCGCTTTTTCCAAACTATGGTCGGCTATTCACAGCTTCCTCTCCACCATACTTGTATGGTGGGATATTCACACCCACTTGCATCCGAAGACCTCCGCCCCAAATTTTGTTGATATTTAGTCGGACATTCGCACCTTACCCGCTTTTGGCAAACTATGGCCTTCTTGCAGCCAAACACCTCTGATCTCGCTTTTGATGATGTAAGGTTGGGCATTCAGACCTTGCTTCACCTGCTTTTCACCAAATATAGTCGGACATTCACACCTTCTTGCAGCCGAACACTTCCGCTCCACCTTTTAGTGGTCTATCACACCTTTTTTTTCACCGCATTTTATAGATTATGGTTGGAAATTCTCAACCACTCTCATCCGAAGACCTCTCCTCCCGCTTTTGTTAATATATTTGAACTTTAGTCGGACATTCACACCTTCTTGAAGCTGAACCACCTCCGCTCCCTGTTTTGATCATGTATGGTCTGGCAATACTACCTTTACTTACCCGTTTGTTAGTAATTATGGCTGGACATTCACACCTACTTGCAGCCGAACACCACCTCTCCCGCTTTTGATGATGTATGGACCGGCATTCTTACCTTTTCTAACACATTTTTCAGCAATTATGGTTGGAGATTCACACTTACTCTCAGCCGAACAACTCCGCTCCCGCATTTGATGGTGTATAGTCGGGCATTCTCACCCTTTCTCATCAGCTTTTTGCAAATTATGATCTGACATTCACACCTGCTTTTGATAATGTATGGTTGGGCATTCGCACCTTTTCTTACCCGTTTTTCAGTAATTATGGGTGGACATTCACACCTTCTTGCAGCTAAAGACCTCCTCTCCCGCTTATGATCATGTGCGGTTTGACATTCAAAATTTTTTTTTCATGTTTTCTAGCAATTATTGATGGACATTCAGACCTTCTTGCAGCTGAACACCTCCGCTCCCGCTTTTGATGGTGTATAGTCGGGCTTTCGAGCCTTTTCCTCCCCGGTTTTTAGTAATTATGGTTGGATAATAACACCTTCTTGCAGCCGAAAACCTCCGCTCCCTCTTTTGATCATACATTGTCGGGCATTCGCACCTTTTCTTACCCACTTTTTACAAACCATAGTCGGACTTTCATACCTTGTAGTAGCCAAACAACTCCGCTCCCTCTATTGATTGTGTACAGTCGGGTATTTTAACCTTTTCTTACCCGCTTTTTAACTATGGTCGGACATTCACACCTTCTTACAGCGGAACACCTCCGCTCCATCTTTTGATAATGTATGTTCAGGCATTCGAACCTATTCTTACACCCTTTTTACAAACTATGCTCGGAGATTCACACCTACTCCCAGCCGAACAACTCCGCTCCCGCATTTGATGGTGTATAGTCGGGCATTCTCACCCTTTCTCATCAGCTTTTTGCAAATTATGATCTGACATTCACATCTACTTGCAGTCGAACAGCTCTGCTCTCGCTTTTGATGGTGTATAGTCAGGCATTTGAACCTTTTCTTACTCGCTTTTTACAAACTATGGTCGGACATTCAAACCTTCTTGTAGCCGAAAACCTCTGCTCCCTCTTTTGATTATACATTGTCGGGCATTCGCACATTATCTTACCCGCTTTTTACAAACTATAGTCAGACATTCAAACCTTGCAGCTGAACCACCTCAGCTCCCTGTTTTGATCATGTATGGTCTGGCAATACTACCTTTTCTTACCCGTTTGTGAGTAATTATGGCTGGACATTCACACCTACTAGCAGTCGAACAGCTCTGCTCCCGCTTTTGATTTTGTTTGGTTCGATATTCGAACCTTTTCTTAACTGCTTTTTACAAACTTTGGTCGGACGTTCACACCTTCTTGCTGTCGAACCAACCACTTCCGACCAACCGACTAACCAAATCCCCTGAATTTCAAATATAAAAATACAGATATTAATGTAACTCTGGCGAGACTGAAACTGATTAAGCAGAAATACAGTGTCAGTGAGCTGTCACAGCAGCCAGCTGGAGCGGAGCTCTCCACAGAGCCCATGCATCTTTTGCACGCTGTCATCATATGCAAAAGTAATAATTGCAATAACAGATATCACGGCTACTGCACAGGACACAGTTGCGAGCACTCTGCCTTGCCTTGCCAATAGGAGAAGAGAGAAATGACAGCATAGAACGTATAAAACACAACAAAATGCAGTAAAAACGTTTATTCATGTTATTCACGTGATTTATGAGTACTCGCTCCAATTTTGGGAAGCGCGGATGGGCTTTGCGCATTTGGCACAAACACACAGCCGTTACGCAAGGCTTTATACAGCCTGTTGATATCTTAAGGACCTAACTGGTCACACCTGGGAGTAAATGTCATGTAGAGATTGTTTTTACATGACATTACAGATGAACATATAGCTTTCATCCACAAACCAACATGGGAGAGCCCGAAGACGCATGTGCCAGACGCACATAGGCATGCGTAAAACCAATTTTGACCACTTCATACTGTTTATTTGCTTTCTTTTAGTTAACTTTCGTTTCTTTTGGATTCTTGTGCGTGTTATGGAGCCGTTTTGGTCCATGTTTGTAAGACTTTTTTTCCTGGATTAAATTTTCGGAAGTTGAATTAAGTGGCATTGGAGTGTGTGATTGAAAACCACCGCGGACTGCTTCTCCTCCTCCAGTTGCCGAGACTTTGTGTTTTTAATAACGCTTGTCTATAAACATGTGTTAAACATATAAGTTGCATGAACAGAAAGAAGGGACTCACCTGTTGAGTAACACACATTTCCTTATACGGAAAGCCTTGTCGGAATGGTGGGACATTTGAACATCAAAATAGCGGGATGTCGGAATGGTGGGATGTCGGAATGGTGGGATGTCGGAATAGCGGGATGTCGGAATGGCGGGATTTCGGAATGGGTGTTGCCACCCCCTTCATCATATACACAGTTATTTATACATCACCTTCCACCATGAAGCGTTGTCCCTTTTTGTTTCTCTCTTTGTTCTTAAAATGCTGTTATGCATGTCTAAACCAATCCATTAAATTAGATCATTTTGGCAGTAAAGCGATCTACAATGTGCTTGGTCGCAAAGCTGCTCATCTGTGGTAAACAGCTCTTCAAAAAGGCATTCTTCAATTGATTTCACTAATTTTATGCAATAATTTTGTGATTTCCTACAAAACTACACTTCTTCTCCCATCTGTCTAAGTATTTAATCTTGTCTGGGTCCCGTTAAAACATGTATTTTTCCCATCTAATTCCTTGTTTGCTTTAAAACAAGAATTCCCCATTTTCTATCCCTTCAGTAGCCAACCAGTTTGTATGGAGTACACTGGAGCAACTTGACTGATCAGTAAAACACTGCTTTTGTTGTCACCGCAAGGCTTCCCCCGTCGGTTGTTTCACTGAGACACTATTGAGTAACTATAACTCAACACAGTTTATACACATAACATTCATATACATACTAACAAACAAACAAACAATTATTTATCGCAATTTTCTCATCTCTGTTTGAACGTACACCCAGGTAAATATTCCTGTAGTCTTCTCATACCGACTATGGACCCATTCTGTCACACCGTAATGAAGTGCGGGCCCCGGTGCGGTCACAGAGTCAGGAGAACAAGAACTCTTAGTTCAAACAAAAGTTTATTAGTTAACAGAAAATCTCACACAGAGGAAAAACCTGGCCTGGTGAGCAGGGAAGTCGGCCTGCAGAACCGGAACAAAAAACCAAGGTAATCCAAGAACTGAAAATAATCCACAAAACACCAAAGGTCAGGATCCAGATCGTGAACCAAACAGGCATAACAAATACATTAACACACGAGCAAAGAAAGGCGGAAAAGACCAGGTATTTAACTAATGGGGCAATCAAGGGAAGATGGAACACAGGTGAGTTACGAACCAGGTGTGACACATTCATTGTTTAACTTCACTGTTTTGCAAATCCTAATTGAATATTACACATTGACATTGAACTTTACTGGATAAGCAGGTCTTCATTGCATTCAGCAACCTATATGTGAGCATCTATGTGTAAGCTGTTCTTCTTTGCATTTATCAGCAGCAAGCAATTCTTCATTGCACATGCATATGAAAATAGTAAAACAATTCCAATGCGTTAGCGAAACCTTCTATATCAGGAGTGTCCATCGTGATGCTGGGAATAGAACCTCTTTCCCAGAATAGTTCAACCTTCATTACTCAACTGATCATAACTCCGCAATGAGCACATTTCAAAGTATCATTCCTCTACATGTATTCAAAAATCTATGTGTAAATGTTTAATATTTCTTATATTTGTTGATGTCATTCTGTGTGCATGTGGCCTAAACCCAATCTCTGTGTGGCAATTTTAATTTAAACAAGTTGAACTCTGCCTCTGATCATTTAAAAAAGGTGTGTACCAATATCAACCTTTCTCAGGTAATTACTGATCCTACAAAACCAAAGACATCCTTCAAGGTTGTCCCTGATTGGCTAAATCTTAACAAATCAAAGGTAGAAAATCCGCAGTATCTGAACTTGGTGTTAGTTATCACTGCTCAATAGCCTGTATCAGAATTGCAAAAATGAAAACATTAGGTCCACACTTGGTATCCAGATCCTGAAACATCTCCATGAGCAGGCTTTTTTTTAACTGATCTGTTGAATAGTTATATGACACTGTTAAAATCCCAGATGAAGATCTAGCACTTGACCATTTTTGTAAATCTTCTAATTCCATAGTTGATAAACACGCCCCTTTTAAAAAGTATAGAACTTAGAACAGGTCTAGTCCCTGGCTTTCGGAAGAACTGTCTTCTTTACTTTTTTTTTTTTTTTTCCCCTTGTCCTGTTCAGCATTATGTCAGAAGAATTGTAGTCTGAATACCTTTGATGCCAAACAGATTTGCTTTGCCAAGGGAAGTTTTATAAATGTAAAGCTCCCCTTGATGCCCATTTATTTATTTCTGTTTACAATATATGACATGAACTGAACTGAACCGGACCGGGGGACAAGGAAAGAAGAAGAGGAAAGAAGAGGAAACAGAACAAAAATAGAAACAAAAACCAGAAAACCAGCTGCTACACCTGTAAAAAACAAAACAGACAACAATCCATGGCCTCTGAGGGGAATCCAGCCTTAGCGCCACCAGGAGCACCTGAAAGCAGACAAGCAGAGAAAAAACAAACACACAAACAAACAAAAACAAGCACAAGAAGCGGCAATCGCATACAACACAGCTGTGGATATAGATGACCTGAGACGACATGATAATACATCAACTGCTTAGCAACCATGCTACAGGTTCACACCTACTTGCAGTCGAACAGCTCTGCTCCCGCTTTTGATTATGTTTGGTTGGATATTCGAACCTTTTCTTAACTGCTTTTTACAAACTTTGGTCGGACGTTCACACCTTCTTGCAGCCGAACACCTCCACTTCCACTTTTGTTGGTATTATTCGGGCATTCGAACCTTTTCTTACCCGTTTTTTACAAACCATGGTCGGACTTTCACACCTTCTTGTAGCCAAACAACTCCGCTCCCGCTATTGATTGTGTACAGTCAGGTATTTTAACCTTTTCTTACCCGCTTTTTACCAACTATGGTCGGACATTTACACCTTCTTACAGCGGAACACCTCCGCTCCCTCTTTTGATGGTCTATGTTCGGGCATTCGAACCTTTTCTTACCCGCTTTTTACAAACTATGGTCGGACATTCAAACCTTCTTGTAGCTGAACACATCCACTCCCGCTTATGATTATGTGCGGTTTGATATTGGAAAATTTTCTTTCATGTTTTAAAGCAATTATTGATGGACATTCAAATCTTCTTGTAGCCGAACACATCCACTCCTGCTTTTGATGATGTATGGTTTGGCATTCGCACTCTTTTTTTACCCATTTTTCAGGAATTATGGGTGGACATTCAGACCTTCTTGCAGCCGAAAACCTCCGCTCCCTCTTTTGATCATACATTGTCGGGCATTCGCACCTTGTCTTACCCGCTTTTTATAAACTTTAGTCGGACATGCACACCTTCTTGCAGCTGAACGACCTCCGCTCCCTGTTTTGATCATGTATGGTCTGGCAATACTACCTTTTCTTAACCGTTTGTGAGTAATTAATCCCAAAATATTGAGCATAAAATAAGTCTTTATGCTGATGATGTATTACTTTTCCTTCAGAACTCACAGACGTCTCTCACTCACACGATCACACTCATAAATAAATTCTCAGCACTTTCTGACTACTCTATCAACTGGTCTAAGACCAGAGTTCTGCCCATTAACTCCAGGCTCTCAGAGCTAACAAAGCTAAATTATGTGCAATTATTAAAGACAGTAGAGGACGATCTCTCTCGTTGGAAGTCCTTACCTATATCATTTATGGGGAGAGTTACATCCATTAAAATGATGTAGTTAACTATTTGTTCTCAATGATCCCCATAAAACCATCTGCTACTTGGTTTAAGTCACTAGATTCATGCATCTCCAAATTTCTGTGGAAAAACAAACCACCACGTATTAGTTTAAAAACCCTACAGAAGACCAAGGACAGTGGTGTATTAGATTTACCTCATTTTCAGCACTATTCCTTAGCCAATAGGTTACAATATATATCAAAATGGTTTAAACCTTGTTGTTGTCACAGTTCCCAGAGACGTTGTAATTGTTGAGGATTCTATATTCACCCCCTCATTAGAGGCACGTGTTGCAGATTGATGACACTGAATCTTCTTCTCTGTTCATTGCTGGCATAATTTCCAGCATCGTAAGTGTTCGTGGCATTGTTAGCCTCTTCTTCTGGATCTTGATATCGAGAATCGTTTTGTATTTCTGGTTTGTCAGTCCTCTCTCTTCGTTCACCGGAGTCTTCGTCTTTTTGTCCTTGAGTTTGGTGATTTTTTCTTCTTTTGATGCCTTGACACAATGTGACAGGTGATACCACGTGGGAGATCCTTTAACTTGGACTGCTGTCCCTGTGCTGCGAAATGGCTGTGCTGCTCAAATGGTCTCTCCTTCATCATGGTTACATGCTGCCATTCCGACATCTCGCCATTCCGACATGGGTCTCCAATTGTCGGAATGGCGACACTTAATTTTTTATCAAACGTCCCGCCGTTCCGACACTTTTTTCCTCCTATGGTCGGAATGGCGGTATGTTTTTTTTTTTTATGAGATCTAATTTAATGGATTGGTTTAGCTCCCCCCTGAGCTGTCACCTTATCGTGGTGGGGGAGTTTGCGTGCCCCAATGAGTCTGGGAGCTATGTTGCCCGGGGCTTTAAGCCCCTGGTAGGGTCACCCAAGGCAAACAGATCCTAGATGAGGGACCAGATAAAGAACAGCTCAAAAGACTCCTTATGATGAACAAAAAATTTGGACCTCGTGATCCCTTGCCCGGATATGGGACACCTGGGCCTCCCCCCGGAGCCAGGCCCGGGGGTGGGGCCCGGCAGCGGGCGCCTGGTGGCCGGGCCTTTGCCCATGGGGCTCGGTCGGGCATAGCCCGAAATGATGACGTGGGTCCCCCTTCCGACGGAATCACCACCCGTGGGAGGGGCCAAGGGGGTCGGGTGCGATGTGAGCTGGGTAGCAGCCGAAGGCAGAGGCCTTGGCGGTCTGATCCTCGGCTACTGAAGCTAGCTCTTGGGACGTGGAATGTCACCTCTCTGTTGGGGAAGGAGCCGGAGCTGGTGCGCGAGGCTGAGCGGTTCCGGCTAGATATAGTCGGACTCACCTCGACGCACGGCTTGGGCTCTGGAACCAGTCCTCTTGAGAGGGGTTGGTCTCTCTTCCACTCTGGAGTTGCCCTTGGTGAGAGGCGCAGAGCAGGTGTGGGCATACTTATTGCCCCCCGGCTGTGTGCCAGTACATTGGGGTTTACCCCAGTGAACGAGAGGGTAGCCTCCCTCCGCCTTCGGGTGGGGGGACGAGTCCTGACTGTTGTTTGTGCCTATGCGCCAAACAGTAGTTCAGAGTACCCACCCTTTTTGGAGTCTCTGGGGGAGGCACTGGAGAATGCTCCTACCGGAGACTCCCTCGTTCTGCTGGGGGACTTCAATGCTCACATGGGCAATGACAGTGAGACCTGGAGGGTTGTGATTGGGAGGAACGGCCCCCCCAATCTGAACCAGAGTGGTGTTATGTTGTTGGACTTCTGTGCTGGTCATGGACTGTCCATAACGAACACCATGTTCTGACATAAGGGTGTCCATATGTGCACTTGGCACCAGGACACCCTTGGCCGCAGTTCGATGATCGACTTTGTGGTTGTATCATCGGACTTGCGGCCGTATGTCCTGGACACTCGGGTGAAGAGAGGGGCGGAGCTGTCAACTGATCACCAACTGGTGGTGAGTTGGCTCCGCTGGTAGGGGAGGATGCCGATCAGACCTGGCAGGCCCAAACGTATTGTGAGGGTCTGCTGGGAGCGTTTGTCAGAATCCCCCGTCAGAAGGAGCTTTAACTCCCACCTCCGGCAGAGCTTCAACCATATCCCGGGGGAAGTTGGGGACATTGAGTCCGAATGGGCCATGTTCCGTGACTCCATTGCCGAGGCAGCTGATCGGAGTTGTGGCCGTAAGGTGGTCGGTGCCTTTCGTGGCGGCAACCCTCGAACCTGCTGGTGGACACCAGTGGTGAGGGAAGCCGTCAAGCTGAAGAAGGAGTCCTATCGGGCCTTTTTGGCCAGTGGGACCCTGGAAGCAGCTGATAGGTACCGACGGGCCAGACGGGCCGTGGCTTCGGCGGTTGCTGAGGCAAAAACTCGGGCCTGGGAGGAGTTCGGTGAGACCATGGAGAACGATTTCCGGATGGCCTCGAAAAGATTCTGGTCCACCATCCGGCGTCTCAGGGGGGGGAAGCGGCTCACAGTCAACAAAGTTTACAGTGGGGACGGGGCTTTGCTGACCTCAACTAGGGATGTTGTGAGTCGGTGGGGGGAGTACTTCGAGGAACTCCTCAATCCTACCAACACTTGCTCGGAGGAAGCAGAGTCGGAGAGCTCGGAGACAGGGCCTCCCATTTCTGGGGCTGAGGTTGCCGAGGGGTTAAAAAGCTCCTCGGTGGCAAGGCCCCGGGGGTGGATGAGGTCCGTCCTGAGTTTCTCAAGGCTCTGGATGTTGTAGGGCTGTCTTGGCTGACACGCCTCTGCAGTATCGCGTGGACATCGGGGACAGTGCCTCTGGACTGGCAGATTGGGGTGGTAGTCCCCCTCTTTAAAAAGGGGGACCGGAGGGTGTGTTCCAACTACAGGAGTATCACACTCCTCAGCCTCCCTGGGAAGGTCTATTCGGGGGTATTGGAGAGGAGGATCCGTCGGATAATCGAGCCTCGGATTCAGGAGATGCAGTGTGGCTTTCGTCCTGGCCGTGGAACAGTGGACCAGCTCTATACCCTCGGCAGGATCCTGGAGGGTGCATGGGAGTTCGCCCAACCAGTCTACATGTGTTTTGTGGACTTGGAGAAAGCGTTCGACCGTGTCCCTCGTGGAGTCCTGTGGGGGGTGCTCCGGGAATATGGAGTGCCGGACCCCTTGATAGGGGCCGTTCGGTCTCTGTATGACCGGTGCCAGAGTTTGGTCCGCATTGCCGGCAGTAAGTCGGATACGTTTCCGGTGAGAGTTGGACTCCGTCAGGGCTGCCCTTTGTCACCGATTCTGTTCCTAACTTTTATGGACAGAATTTCTAGGCGGAGCCAGGGCGTTGAGGGTGTCCGATTTGGCGACCTCAGAACCGGGTCTCTGCTTTTTGCAGATGATGTGATTCTGTTAGCGTCGTCAGGCCGTGACCTTCAGCTCTCACTGGAGCGATTCGCAGCCGAGTGTGAAGCGGCTGGGATGAGAATCAGCACCTCCAAATACGAGACTATGGTTCTCAGCCGGAAAAGGGTGGAATGCTCTCTCCGGGTCGGGAATGAGATCCTTCCCCAAGTGGAGGAGTTCAAGTATCTCGGGGTCTTGTTCACGAGTGAGGGACGAATGGAGCGGTGGATTGACGGGCGGATCGGTGCGAGGTCTGCAGTGTTGCGGGCTCTGCACCGACCCGTCGTTGTGAAGAGGGAGCTGAGCCAGAAGGCGAAGCTCTCTAATTACTGGTCAATCTACGTTCCCATCCTCACCTATGGTCACGAGTTGTGGGTAGTGACCGAAAGAACAAGATCGCGAATACAAGCGGCCAAAATGGGTTTCCTCCGCAGGGTGTCTGGGCTCTCCCTTAGAGATAGGGTGAGAAGCTCAGTCATCCGGGAGGGGCTCGGAGTAGAACCGCTGCTCCTCCGCATTGAGAGGAGTCAGATGAGGTGGCTCGGGCATCTGGTTAGGATGCCCCCTGGGCGCCTCCCTGGGGAGGTGTTCCGGGCACGTCCCACTGGGAGGAGACCCTGGGGGAGACCCAGGACACGTTGGAGAGACTATGTCTCTCGGCTGGCCTGGGAACGCCTCGGGGTCCCCCCGGAAGAGCTGGAGGAAGTGGCTGGGGACAGAGACGTCTGGGTTTCTCTGCTCAAGCTGCTGCCCCCGCGACCCGACCCCCGGATAAGGGGCAGATGATGGCTGGATGGATGGATATATCCTCCACCAACCAGACTTACAACTCCCGACTAGGGTAGCAGAATTTCTAAGCATCTGCACCCCAAAACTACTATCAAAAATATATAAATTATTGTCTAAGATAGATGACACAATGTCTCTTCCATCCTCAAAATGGGAGGCAGATTTATCCATCAGTTCTGGTCATAGCTTCTAACCACAAATATGTTTGAACACCTTCATAATGACTCGAAATCCTAATTTACAGCTCATACAATACAAAATCCTTCATAGAACACACTATACAGGACAAAGGATGTTCAGGATGGGTCTAACACACTCAAATATCTGCTCACATTGCACAGATAACACACCTGATGATTATGCACACGCTTTGTGGTTTTGTGCGCCTGTCCAGAAGTTCTGGCTTGAAGTCTGTGAGGACCTATCAACATGGCTAAAGTGTAGCATCCCTGCATGCCCCACACTGTGCATACTGGGTGACTTAGACAACATCAACATGGAAATTAACTCAGCACACATGGTTCTCACAGTGTTATGTATCGCAAAGAAAACTATTCTCATGAACTGGAAAGCGAAGAACAATCTGTGTATTAACCAGTTTAGAAATTTTCTTTTAGATTTTATTAGCATGGAAACAATGTCTGCCTCCTCAAAACATCAATTGGCTGAATTTCATTCTCTCTGGTCCCCTCTGATTAGTTTTATCACATAGTGGTGGTGGTGGGTTGCTGGGTGATGGTGGGTCTCAGGCCCGGGCTGCTGCGACTGGTGTGACCGGGTGGTTTGTTTGTTTGTTTTTTGATGTTGTTTGTTTGTTTTTTGTAGAGGTCCTCCGGGTTAGGGGTTGGGTTGAGTGGGGTGGGGCGGGATGGGTACCTTCTGGGGGTACAGTAGCTCCCGGAATATGGTCGCTGCAGGCCCCGAGCCTGGTGGACATCAGGCCCTCCTGCCCATTGTTGGCTCCCAGGTAGCAGGAATGCCTATTGCAGCCAGTCCCTGGCTGCCCTCTCTGGGGGAGAGTAGCTCCCCCGGTATATATCCCCATACCCCTCTCCCTTCTGGCTCCTGTACACAGCACACATTCACACATGAAGGGTTTTGGGGGCGTGTGTGTTCGATGGGGTGTAGTGGATGGGGCCACGTAGGTGGTCCCCTTTGGTTGCACTCTGCAGTTCCCTGCCCCTGTTTTAATTACACCTTAGACATTGCTACTTATCAAACACACTCACACACACACATTAGGTCTTGGGGGGTGGTTACACTGAGTGGCATCTGGTGGGTGGGTCTCTTTGGGTATGTAGGCTACCCAGAGTGCCGCGCTCCCAGTTCTACAAGTTTAGCTGCCCCTCAATTTTAATTGCTCACTATTAGAAAATATTGAAGAGCCAGAAGGGGAGGGGTCTTCTTCGCACACCCCTGCTTCCTTGTGTCTGCTCGGGGCAGGAGGGGCCAGGAGGATTAATTAATTGTTCTGCTGTTTCGGGGTCTGTGGTGGCTGGGGGGTTGCTGGCCCCCTGGTGTGCCCGCTGCACTACACCCCAGCAGAGTCGAGGGAGGTAGGACGTGTGGATGTGTGGATGTATGGGACGTGAAAGTGTGTGTGGTAATGATTGGGCCTGGATCTGGGACTTGCTGTCGCCTGGCCTGCCTGTGCTTCTCCCGATGGGGCGTCAGCGTTGACTCTCCCCACTGCTCGCAACTTCACCCACCTGTGGGCACGTCTTGACTTCCAGGGCACTTGGCAAGGGGCGCTGGGGCAGGCGCTGACCCACTTTGTGGCTGTCTGGGGCGCTTTGCCCTCCTGGGTATTGGGTGGGGCCTCTGCCGGGGGGTTTGGGGGCGCTCGGGCCCCTGGGACCCGGGTCCAGTGCACGGCCCATGTCTGGGCGGCTGGGGCCTGGCGGGGTCGGTGGGCTGTTGCCCCTGGCTCCCGGACGGCCTCTGCCCTATGCTTATGGGGGCTCTTTCCGGGGGCTTCCTCTGCAGTCTTCTGGGTGGATGCGTGGTTGCCCCTGCGGTGGGCTGCCTGGGTTCTGTGCTCTGTGGGGGCTGCTGGTGGCCTGGGTCTTGTGGCCCTCTCTGCCTGCTTCTGATTGCTTGGGGGGGGCTGTGGATTGTGGCCCTGTACGCTTATACACTCATAACTAAGCACGGTTATCATGTAGGTCCTGTGCCATGGGTGTTGCATGTTCTCACACACACACACACACACACACATTCATTAGTCCAGTAGCATGGTCGCTAAGCAGTTGATGTATTATCATGTCGTCTCAGGTCATCTATATCCACAGCTGTGTTGTATGCGATTGCCGCTTCTTGTGCTTGTTTTCGTTTGTTTGTGTGTTTGTTTTTTCTCTGCTTGTCTGCTTTCAGGTGCTCCTGGTGGCGCTAAGGCTGGATTCCCCTCAGAGGCCATGGATTGTTGTCTGTTTTGTTTTTACAGGTGTAGCAGCTGGTTGTCTGGTTTTTGTT
This sequence comes from Leuresthes tenuis, assembly GCF_036924035.1. NCBI lineage: Eukaryota > Metazoa > Chordata > Actinopteri > Atheriniformes > Atherinopsidae > Leuresthes > Leuresthes tenuis. The sequence continues at coordinate 26,589,073 of NW_027325374.1, forward strand.
TCTATTTTTGTTCTGTTTCCTCTTCTTTCCTCTTCTTCTTTCCTTGTCCCCCGGTCCGGTTCAGTTCAGTTCATGTCATATATTGTAAACAGAAATAAATAAATGGGCATCAAGGGGAGCTTTACATTTATAAAACTTCCCTTGGCAAAGCAAATCTGTTTGGCATCAAAGGTATTCAGACTACAATTCTTCTGACATAATGCTGAACAGGACAAGGGGAAAAAAAAAAAAAGTAAAGAAGACAGTTCTGCCGAAAGTCAGGGACTAGACCTGTTCTAAGTTCTATACTTTTTAAAAGGGGCATGTTTATCAACTATGGAATTAGAAGATTTACAAAAATGGTCAAGTGCTAGATCTTCATCTGAGATTTTAACAGTGTCATATAACTATTCAACAGATCAGTTAAAAAAAAGCCTGCTCATGGAGATGTTTCAGGATCTGGATACCAAGCGTGGACCTAATGTTTTCATTTTTGCAATTCTGATACAGGCTATTGAGCAGTGATAACTAACACCAAGTTCAGATACTGCGGATATTCTACCTTTGATTTGTTAAGATTGAGCCAATCAGGGACAACCTTGAAGGATCTCTTTGGTTTTGTAGGATCAGTAATTACCTGAGAAAGGTTGATATTGGTACACACCTTTTTTAAATGATCAGAGGCAGAGTTCAACTTGTTTAAATTAAAATTGCCACACAGAGATTGGGTTTAGGCCACATGCACACAGAATGACATCAACAAATATAAGAAATATTAAACATTTACACATAGATTTTTGAATACATGTAGAGGAATGATACTTTGAAATGTGCTCATTGCGGAGTTATGATCAGTTGAGTAATGAAGGTTGAACTATATGGGAAAGAGGTTCTATTCCCAGCATCATGATGGACACTCCTGATATAGAAGGTTTCGCTAACTCATTGGAATTGTTTTACTATTTTAATATGCATGTGCAATGAAGAATTGCTTGCTGCTGATAAATGCAAAGAAGAACAGCTTACACATAGATGCTCACATATAGGTTGCTGAATGCAATGAAGACCTGCTTATCCAGTAAAGTTCAATGTCAATGTGTAATATTCAATTAGGATTTGCAAAACAGTGAAGTTAAACAATGAATGGGTCCATAGTCGGTATGAGAAGACTACAGGAATATTTACCTGGGTGTACGTTCAAACAGAGATGAGAAAATCGCGATAAATAATTGTTTGTTTGTTTGTTAGTATGTATATGAATGTTATGTGTATAAACTGTGTTGAGTTATAGTTACTCAGTAGTGTCTCAGTGAAACAACCGACGGGGGATGCCTTGCGGTGACAACAAAAGCAGTGTTTTACTGATCAGTCAAGTTGCTCCAGTGTACTCCATACAAACTGGTTGGCTACTGAAGGGATAGAAAATGGGGAATTCTTGTTTTAAAGCAAACAAGGAATTAGATGGGAAAAATACATGTTTTAACGGGACCCAGACAATATTAAATACTCAGACAGATGGGAGAAGAAGTGTAGTTTTGTAGGAAATCACAAAATTATTACATAGAATTAGTGAAATCAATTGAAGAATGCCTTTCTGAAGAGCTGTTTACCACAGATGAGCAGCTTTGCGACCAAGCACATTGTAGATCGCTTTACTGCCAAAATGATCTAATTTAATGGATTGGTTTAGACATGCATAACAGCATTTTAAGAACAAAGAGAGAAACAAAAAGGGACAACGCTTCATGGTGGAAGGTGATGTATGAATAAAAGTGTATATGATGAAGGGGGTGGCAACACCCATTCCGAAATCCCGCCATTCCGACATCCCGCTATTCCGACATCCCACCATTCCGACATACCACCATTCCGACATACCACCATTCCGACATGCAAACGTCCCACCATTCCGACGTTCAAATGTCCCACCATTCCGACAAGGCTTTCTGTATAAGGAAATGTGTGTTACTCAACAGGTGAGTCCCTTCTTTCTGTTCATGCAATTTATATGTTTAACACATGTTTATAGACAAGCGTTATTAAAAACACAAAGTCTCGGCAACTGGAGGAGGAGAAGCAGTCCGCGGTGGTTTTCAATCACACACTCCAATGCCACTTGTTTCAACTTCCGAAAATTTAATCCAGGAAAAAAAGGCTTACAAACATGGACCAAAACGGCTCCATAACACGCACAAGAATCCAAAAGAAACGAAAATTAACTAAAAGAAAGCAAATAAACAGTATGAAGTGGTCAAAATTGGTTTTACGCATGCCTATGTGCGTCTGGCACATGCGTCTTCGGGCTCTCCCACATTGGTTTGTGGATGAAAGCTATATGTTCAGCTGTAATGTCATGTAAAAACAATCTCTACATGACATTTACTCCCAGGTGTGACCAGTTACGTCCTTAAAATATCAACAGGCTGTATAAAGCCTTGCGCAACGGCTGTGTGTTTGTGCCAAATGCGCAAAGCCCATCCGCGCTTCCCAAAATTGGAGCGAGTACTCATAAATCACGTGAATAACATGAATAAACGGTTTTACTGCATTTTGTTGTGTTTTATACGTTCTATGCTGTCATTTCTCTCTTCTCCTATTGGCAAGGCAAGGCAGAGTGCTCGCAACTGTGTCCTGTGCCGTAGCCGTGATATCTGTTATTGCAATTATTACTTTTGCATATGATGACAGCGTGCAAAAGACGCATGGGCTCTGTGGAGAGCTCCGCTCCAGCTGGCTGCTGTGACAGCTCACTGACACTGTATTTCTGCTTAATCAGTTTCAGTCTCGCCAGAGTTACATTAATATCTGTATTTTTATATTTGAAATTCAGGGGATTTTGATAATAGATTATTAAAGTTTGTTTGCGAGGCTGTGGCCTCTGCATGTGCAAAGCTTGTGCGCCAAACTTTAGGGCGTATTTGCGCCGGCATATCATTAGTGCAAAATGTTTTGGGTAAAAAATAGGCTATTAAAAGGAACTGTCGGAATGGCGGTATGTTAAAAAAAACAAAAAACATACCGCCATTCCGACCATAGGAGGAAAAAAGTGTCGGAATGGTGGGACGTTTGATAAAAAATTAAGTGTCGCCATTCCGACAATTGGAGACCCATGTCGGAATGGCGAGATGTCGGAATGGCAGCATGTAACCATGATGAAGGAGAGACCATTTGAGCAGCACAGCCATTTCGCAGCACAGGGACAGCAGTTCAAGTTACAGGATCTCCCACGTGGTATCACCTGTCACATTGTGTCAAGGCATCAAAAGAAGAAAAAATCACCAAACTCAAAACTCACAAAAAGACGAAGACGCCGGTGAACGAAGAGAGAGTACTGACAAACCAGAAATACAAAAAGATTCTCGATATCAAGATCCAGAAGAAGAGGCTAACAATGCCACGAACACTTACGATGCTGGGAATGATGCCAGCAATGAACAGAGAAGAAGATTCAGTGTCATCAATCTGCAACACGTGCCTCTAATGAGGGGGTGAATATAGAATCCTCAACGATTACAACGTCTCTGGGAACTGTGACAAAAACAAGGTTTAAACCATTTTGATATATATTGTAACCTATTGGCTAAGGAATAGTGCTGAAAATGAGGTAAATCTAATCCACCATTGTCCTTGGTCTTCTGTAGGGTTTTTAAACTAATACGTGGTGGTTTGTTTTTCCACAGAAATTTGGAGATGCATGAATCTAGTTACTTAAACCAAGTAGCAGATGGTTTTATGGGGATCATTGAGAACAAATAGTTAACTTTTGGTAGTATCATCATTTTAATGGATGTAATTCTCCCCATAAGTGATATAGGTAAGGACTTCCAACGAGAGAGATCGTCCTCTACTGTCTTTAATAATTGCACATAATTTAGCTTTGTTAGCTCTGAGAGCCTGGAGGAAATGTTTATGCCTAAATATCTAATATTTCCTGACTGTAAAGTGATCGCAGGTATATTATGGACCCTACAGTTAATGGGCAGAACTGTGGTCTTAGACCAGTTGATAGAGTAGTCAGAAAGTGCTGAGAATTTATTTATGAGTGTGATCGTGTGACTGAGAGACGTCTGTGAGTTCTGAAGGAAAAGTAATACATCATCAGCATAAAGACTTATTTTATGCTCAATATTTTGGGATTAATTACTCACAAACGGGTAAGAAAAGGTAGTATTGCCAGACCATACATGATCAAAAAAGGGAGCGGAGGTCGTTCAGCTGCAAGAAGGTGTGAATGTCTTGTCCGGCATTCTAGTCTCTTCTAACACATTTTTCAGCAATTATGGTTGGACATTCACACCTACTCACAGCCGAACACTTCCGCTCCCGCATTTGATGGTGTATAGCCGGGCATTCTCACCCTTTCTCATCAGCTTTTTGCAAATTATGATCTGACATTCACACCTACTTGCAGTCGAATAGCTCTGCTCCCGCTTTTGATTATGTTTGGTTGGATATTCGAACCTTTTCTTAACTGCTTTTTACAAACTTTGGTCGGACGTTAACACCTTCTTGCAGCCGAACACCTCCGCTTCCGCTTTTGATGGTATATATTCGGGCATTCGAACCTTTTCTTACCAGCTTTTTACAAACCATGGTTGGACTTTCACACCTTCTTGTAGCCGAACAACTCCGCTCCCCCTATTGATTGTGTACAGTCGGGTATTTTAACCTTTTCTTACCCGCTTTTTACCAACTATGGTCGGACATTCACACCGTCTTACAGCGGAACACCTCCGCTCCCGCTTTTGATCATACATTGTCGGGCATTCGCACCTTTTCTTACCCGTTTTTTACTAATCATGGTCGGACTTTCACACATTCTTGTAGCCAAACACATCCGCTCCCGCTATTGATTGTGTACAGTCGGGTATTTTAACCTTTTCTTACCCACTTTTTACCAACTATGGTCGGACATTCACACCGTCTTACAGCGGAAAATCTCCGCTCCCGCTTTTGATGGTGTATAGTCAGGCATTTGAACCTTTTCTTACCCGCTTTTTACAAACTATGGTCGGACATTCAAACCTTCTTGTAGCCGAAAACCTCTGCTCCCTCTTTTGATTATACATTGTCGTGCATTCGCACCTTATCTTACCCGCTTTTTACAAACTATAGTCAGACATTCACACCTTGGTGCTGAACCACCTCAGCTCCCTGTTTTGATCATGTATGGTCTGGCAATACTACCTTTTCTTACCCGTTTGTGAGTAATTATGGCTGGACATTCACACCTACTTGCAGTCGAACAGCTCTGCTCCCGCTTTTGATTATGTTTGGTTGGATATTCGAACCTTTTCTTAACTGCTTTTTACAAACTTTGGTCGGACGTTCACACCTTCTTGCAGCCGAACACTTCCGCTTCCGCTTTTGATGGTATATATTCGGGCATTCGAACCTTTTCTTACCAGCTTTTTACAAACCATGGTTGGACTTTCACACCTTCTTGTAGCCGAACAACTCCGCTCCCGCTATTGATTGTGTACAGTCAGGTATTTTAACCTTTTCTTACCCGCTTTTTACCAACTATGGTCGGACATTCACACCGTCTTACAGCGGAACACCTCCGCTCCCGCTTTTGATGGTGTATAGTCAGGCATTTGAACCTTTTCTTACCCGCTTTTTACAAACTATGGTCGGACATTCAAACCTTCTTGTAGCCGAAAACCTCCGCTCCCTCTTTTGATCATACATTGTCGGGCATTCGCACCTTTTCTTACCCGTTTTTTACAAACCATGGTCGGACTGTCACACATTCTTGTAGCCAAACACATCCGCTCCCGCTATTGATTGTGACAGTCGGGTATTTTAACCTTTTCTTACCCGTTTTTTACCAACTATGGTCGGACATTCACACCTTCTTACAGCGGAACACCCCCGCTCCCTCTTTTGATGGTGTATGTTTGGGCATTCGAACCTTTTCTTACCCGCTTTTTATAAACTATGCTCGGACATTCAAACCTTCTTGTAGCCGAACACATCCACTCCTGCTTTTGATGATGTATGGTTGGGCATTCAAACCTAATTTTTTGCCCGCTTTTCATTAATTTTGGGTGGACATTCACACCTTGTCACAGCCAAACACCTCCGCTCCCTGTTTTGATCATGTATGGTTGGACATTCGCACCTTTTCTCACCCGCTTTTTGCAAACTATGGTTGGCTTTTCACAGCTTCCTCTCCACCATACTTGTATCGTGGGATGTTCACACCCAGTTGCATCCGAAGACCTCCGCCCCCACTTTTGTTGATATTTAGTTGGTCATTCGCAGCTAACCCGCTTTTGGCAAACTATGGCCTTCTTGCAGCCAAACACCTCTGATCTCGCTTTTGATGATGTAAGGTTGGGCATTCAGACCTTGCTTCACCTGCTTTTCACCAAATATAGTCGGACATTCACACCTTCTTGCAGCCGAACACTTCCGCTCCACCTTTTAGTGTTCTATCACACCTTTTTTTCACCGAATTTTATAGATTATGGTTGGAAATTCTCAACCACTCTCATCCGAAGACCTCTCCTCCCGCTTTTGTTAATATATTTGAACTTTAGTCGGACATTCACACCTTCTTGCAGCTGAACCACCTCCGCTCCCTGTTTTGATCATGTATGGTCTGGCAATACTACCTTTTCTTACCCGTTTGTGAGTAATTATGGCTGGACATTCACACTTACTTGCAGCCGAACACCACCTCTCTCGCTTTTTATGATGTATGGACCGGCATTCTTACCTTTTCTAACACATTTTTCAGAAATTACAGTCGGAGATTCACACCTACTCACAGCCGAACAACTCCGCTCCCGCATTTGATGGTGTGCAGTCGGACATTCTCACCCTTTCTCATCAGCTTTTTGCAAATTATGATCTGACATTCACACCTACTTGCAGTCGAAAAGCTATGCTCCCGCTTTTGATTATGTTTGGTTGGATATTCAAACCTTTTCTTAACTGGTTTTTACAAACTTTGGTTGGACGTTCACACCTTCTTGTAGCCGAACACATCCACTCCTGCTTTTGATGATGTATGGTTGGGCATTCGCACCTTTTTTTTAACCATTTTTCAGGAATTATGGGTGGACATTCACACCTTCTTGCAGCTGAACACCTCTCCTTCTTATGATCATGTGCGGATGATATTCGAAAATTTTCTTTCATGTTTTAAAGCAATTATTGATGGACATTCAGACCTTCTTGCAGCTGAACCACTCTGCTCCCGCTTTTGATGGTGTATAGTCGGGCTTTCGAGCCTTTCCTTCCCGGTTTTTACAAATTATGGTTGGACATTCAGACCTTCTTGCAGCCGAACACCTCCGCTCCCTCTTTTGATCATACATTGTCTGGCATTCGAACCTTTTCTCACCAGCTTTTTACAAACCATGGTTGGACTTTCACACCTTCTTGTAGCCGAACAACTCCGCTCCCGCTATTGATTGTGTACAGTCGGGTATTTTAACCTTTTCTTACCTGCTTTTTACCAACTATGGTCGGACATTCACACCGTCTTACAGCGGAACACCTCCGCTCCGCGCTTTTGATGGTGTATAGTCAGGCATTTGAACCTTTTCTTACCCGCTTTTTACAAACTATGGTCGGACAGTCAAACCTTCTTGTAGCCGAAAACCTCCGCTCTCTCTTTTGATTATACAATGTTGGGCATTCGCACCTTATCTTACCCGCTTTTTACAAACTATAGTCAGACATTCACACCTTGCAGCTGAACAACCTCAGCTCCCTGTTTTGATCATGTATGATCTGGCAATACTACCTTTTCTTACAAGTTTGTGAGTAATTATGGCTGGACATTCACACCTACTTGCAGTCGAAAAGCTCTGCTCCCGCTTTTGATTATGTTTGGTTGGATATTCGAAACTTTTCTTAACTGCTTTTTACAAACTTTGGTCGGACGTTCACACCTTCTTGCAGCCGAACACCTCCGCTTCCGCTTTTGATGGTATATATTCGGGCATTCGAACCTTTTCTTAGCAGCTTTTTACAAACCATGGTTGAACTTTCACACCTTCTTGTAGCCGAACACCTCCGCTCCCGCTTTTGATGGTGTATAGTCAGGCATTTGAACCTTTTCTTACCCGCTTTTTTTTTTTTTATGGTCGGACATTCAAACCTTCTTGTAGCCGAAAACCTCCGCTCCCTCTTTTGATCATACATTGTCGGGCATTCGCACCTTTTCTTACCCGTTTTTTACAAACCATGGTCGGACTGTCACACATTCTTGTAGCCAAACACATCCGCTCCCGCTATTGATTGTGTACAGTCGGGTATTTTAACCTTTTCTTACCCGTTTTTTACCAACTATGGTCGGACATTCACACCTTCTTACAGCGGAACACCTCCGCTCCCTCTTTTGATAGTGTATGTTCGGGCATTCGAATCTATTCTTACCAACCTTTTTACAAAATATGCTCGGAGATTCACACCTACTCACAGCCGAACAACTCCGCTCCCGCATTTGATGGTGTATAGTCAGGCATTCTCACCGTTTCTCATCAGCTTTTTGCAAATTATGATCTGACATTCACACCTACTTGCAGTCGAACAGCTCTGCTCCCGCTTTTGATAATGTTTGGTTGGATATTCGAAACTTTTCTTAACTGCTTTTTACAAACTTTGGTAGGACGTTCAAACTTTCAAGCAGCCAAACACCTCCGCTTCTGCTTTTGATGTTGTATATTCGGGCATACAAACCTTTTCTTACCCACTTTTTACAAACCATGGTCAGAGTTTCACTCTTTGTTGCTGAACAACTCCGCTCCCTCTTTTGATTGTGTACAGTCGGGTATTTTCACCTTTTCTTACCTGCTTTTTACAAACTTTGGTCGGACATTCAAACCTTCTTGTAGCCGAACACATCCACTCCTGCTTTTGATGATGTATGGTTGGGCATTCGCACCTTTTCTTACCCATTTTTCAGTAATTATTGGTGGACATTCAGACCTTCTTGCAGCTGAACACCTCTGCTCCCTCTTTTGATCATACATTGTCGGGCATTCGCACCTTGTCTTACCCGCTTTTTACAAACTTTAGTCAGACATTCACACCTTGCAGCTGAACCACCTCCGCTCCCTGTTTTGATCATGTATGGTCTGGCAATACTACCTTTTCTTACCCATTTGTGAGTAATTATGGCTGGACATTCACACCTACTTGCAGCCGAACACCACCTCTCCCGCTTTTGATGATGTATTGTCCGGCATTCTAGTCTCTTCTAACACATTTTTCAGCAATTATGGTCGGACATTCACACCTACTCTCAGCCAAACACTTCCGCTCCCGCATTTGATGGTGTATAGCCGGGCATTCTCACCCTTTCTCATCAGCTTTTTGCAAATTATGATCTGACATTCACACCTACTTGCAGTCGAACAGCTCTGCTCCCGCTTTTGATTATGTTTGGTTGGATATTCAAACCTTTTCTTAACTGCTTTTTACAAACTTTGGTCGGACGTTCACACCTTCTTGCAGCCGAACACCTCCACTTCCACTTTTGATGGTATATATTCGGGCATTCGAACCTTTTCTTACCCGCTTTTTACAAACCGTGGTCGGACTTTCACACCTTCTTGTAGCCGAACAACTCCGCTCCCGCTATTGATTGTGTACAGTCGGGTATTTTAACCTTTTCTTACCCGCTTTTTACCAACTATGGTCGGACATTTACACCTTCTTACAGCGGAACACCTCCGCTCCCTCTTTTGATGGTCTATGTTTGGGCATTCGAACCTTTTCTTACCCGCTTTTTACAAACTATGGTCGGACATTCAAACCTTCTTCTAGCCGAACACATCCACTCCTGCTTTTGATGATGTATGGTTTGGCATTCGCACCCTTTTTTTACCCATTTTCAGCAATTATGGGTGGACATTCAGACCTTCTTGCAGCCGAAAACCTCCGCTCCCTCTTTTGATCATGCATTGTCGGGCATTCACACCTTGTCTTACCCGCTTTTTATAAACTTTAGTTGGACATTCACACCTTCTTGCAGCTGAACGACCTCCGCTCCCTTTTTTGATCATGTATGGTCTGGCAATACTACCTTTTCTTACCCGTTTGTGAGTAATTAATCCCAAAATATTGAGCATAAAATAAGTCTTTATGCTGATGATGTATTACTTTTCCTTCAGAACTCACAGACGTCTCTCACTCACACGATCACACTCATAAATAAATTCTCAACACTTTCTGACTACTCTATCAACTGGTCTAAGACCACAATTCTGCCCATTAACTGTAGGGTCCATAATATACCTGCGATCACTTTACAGTCAGGAAATATTAGATATTTAGGCATAAACATTTCCTCCAGGCTCTCAGAGCTAACAAAGCTAAATTATGTGCAATTATTAAAGACAGTAGAGGACGATCTCTCTCGTTGGAAGTCCTTACCTATATCACTTATGGGGAGAATTACATCCATTAAAATGATGATACTACCAAAAGTTAACTATTTGTTCTCAATGATCCCCATAAAACCATCTGCTACTTGGTTTAAGTAACTAGATTCATGCATCTCCAAATTTCTGTGGAAAAACAAACCACCACGTATTAGTTTAAAAACCCTACAGAAGACCAAGGACAATGGTGGATTAGATTTACCTCATTTTCAGCACTATTCCTTAGCCAATAGGTTACAATATATATCAAAATGGTTTAAACCTTGTTTTTGTCACAGTTCCCAGAGACGTTGTAATCGTTGAGGATTCTATATTCACCCCCTCATTAGAGGCACGTGTTGCAGATTGATGACACTGAATCTTCTTCTCTGTTCATTGCTGGCATCATTCCCAGCATCGTAAGTGTTCGTGGCATTGTTAGCCTCTTCTTCTGGATCTTGATATCGAGAATCTTTTTGTATTTCTGGTTTGTCAGTACTCTCTCTTCGTTCACCGGCGTCTTCGTCTTTTTGTCCTTGAGTTTGGTGATTTTTTCTTCTTTTGATGCCTTGACACAATGTGACAGGTGATACCACGTGGGAGATCCTGTAACTTGGACTGCTTTCCCTGTGCTGCGAAATGGCTGTGCTGCTCAAATGGTCTCTCCTTCATCATGGTTACATGCTGCCATTCCGACATCTCGCCATTCCGACATGGATCTCCAATTGTCGGAATGGCGACACTTAATTTTTTATCAAACGTCCCACCATTCCGACACTTTTTTCCTCCTATGGTCGGAATGGCGGTATGTTTTTTGTTTTTTTTAACATACCGCCATTCCGACAGTTCCTTTTAATAGCCTATTTTTTACCCAAAACATTTTGCACTAATGATATGCCGGCGCAAATACGCCCTAAAGTTTGGCGCACAAGCTTTGCACATGCAGAGGCCACAGCCTCGCAAACAAACTTTAATAATCTATTATCAAAATCCCCTGAATTTCAAATATAAAAATACAGATATTAATGTAACTCTGGCGAGACTGAAACTGATTAAGCAGAAATACAGTGTCAGTGAGCTGTAACAGCAGCCAGCTGGAGCGGAGCTCTCCACAGAGCCCATGCGTCTTTTGCACGCTGTCATCATATGCAAAAGTAATAATTGCAATAACAGATATCACGGCTACGGCACAGGACACAGTTGCGAGCACTCTGCCTTGCCTTACCAATAGGAGAAGAGAGAAATGACAGCATAGAACGTATAAAACACAACAAAATGCAGTAAAACCGTTTATTCATGTTATTCACGTGATTTATGAGTACTCGCTCCAATTTTGGGAAGCGCGGATGGGCTTTGCGCATTTGGCACAAACACACAGCCGTTGCGCAAGGCTTTATACAGCCTGTTGATATCTTAAGGACGTAACTGGTCACACCTGGGAGTAAATGTCATGTAGAGATTGTTTTTACATGACATTACAGCTGAACATATAGCTTTCATCCACAAACCAATGTGGGAGAGCCCGAAGACGCATGTGCCAGACGCACATAGGCATGCGTAAAACCAATTTTGACCACTTCATACTGTTTATTTGCTTTCTTTTAGTTAATTTTCGTTTCTTTTGGATTCTTGTGCGTGTTATGGAGCCGTTTTGGTCCATGTTTGTAAGCCTTTTTTTCCTGGATTAAATTTTCGGAAGTTGAAACAAGTGGCATTGGAGTGTGTGATTGAAAACCACCGCGGACTGCTTCTCCTCCTCCAGTTGCCGAGACTTTGTGTTTTTAATAACGCTTGTCTATAAACATGTGTTAAACATATAAATTGCATGAACAGAAAGAGGGGACTCACCTGTTGAGTAACACACATTTCCTTATACAGAAAGCCTTGTCGGAATGGTGGGACATTTGAACGTCGGAATGGTGGGACGTTTGCATGTCGGAATGGTGGTATGTCGGAATGGTGGGATGTCGGAATAGCGGGATGTCGGAATGGCGGGATTTCGGAATGGGTGTTGCCACCCCCTTCATCATATAAACTTTTATTTATACATCACCTTCCACCATGAAGCGTTGTCCCTTTTTGTTTCTCTCTTTGTTCTAAAAATGCTGTTATGCATGTCTAAACCAATCCATTAAATTAGATCATTTTGGCAGTAAAGCGATCTACAATGTGCTTGGTCGCAAAGCTGCTCATCTGTGGTAAACAGCTCTTCAGAAAGGCATTCTTCAATTGATTTCACTAATTCTATGTAATAATTTTGTGATTTCCTACAAAACTACACTTCTTCTCCCATCTGTCTGAGTATTTAATATTGTCTGGGTCCCGTTAAAACATATATTTTTCCCATCTAATTCCTTGTTTGCTTTAAAACAAGAATTCCCCATTTTCTATCCCTTCAGTAGCCAACCAGTTTGTATGGAGTACACTGGAGCAACTTGACTGATCAGTAAAACACTGCTTTTGTTGTCACCGCAAGGCATCCCCCGTCGGTTGTTTCACTGAGACACTACTGAGTAACTATAACTCAACACAGTTTATACACATAACATTCATATACATACTAACAAACAAACAAACAATTATTTATCGCGATTTTCTCATCTCTGTTTGAACGTACACCCAGGTAAATATTCCTGTAGTCTTCTCATACCGACTATGGACCCATTCATTGTTTAACTTCACTGTTTTGCAAATCCTAATTGAATATTACACATTGACATTGAACTTTACTGGATAAGCAGGTCTTCATTGCATTCAGCAACCTATATGTGAGCATCTATGTGTAAGCTGTTCTTCTTTGCATTTATCAGCAGCAAGCAATTCTTCATTGCACATGCATATGAAAATAGTAAAACAATTCCAATGCGTTAGCGAAACCTTCTATATCAGGAGTGTCCATCATGATGCTGGGAATAGAACCTCTTTCCCATATAGTTTAACCTTCATTACTCAACTGATCATAACTCCGCAATGAGCACATTTCAAAGTATCATTCCTCTACATGTATTCAAAAATCTATGTGTAAATGTTTAATATTTCTTATATTTGTTGATGTCATTCTGTGTGCATGTGGCCTAAACCCAATCTCTGTGTGGCAATTTTAATTTAAACAAGTTGAACTCTGCCTCTGATCATTTAAAAAAGGTGTGTACCAATATCAACCTTTCTCAGGTAATTACTGATCCTACAAAACCAAAGAGATCCTTCAAGGTTGTCCCTGATTGGCTCAATCTTAACAAATCAAAGGTAGAATATCCGCAGTATCTGAACTTGGTGTTAGTTATCACTGCTCAATAGCCTGTATCAGAATTGCAAAAATGAAAACATTAGGTCCACGCTTGGTATCCAGATCCTGAAACATCTCCATGAGCAGGCTTTTTTTTAACTGATCTGTTGAATAGTTATATGACACTGTTAAAATCTCAGATGAAGATCTAGCACTTGACCATTTTTGTAAATCTTCTAATTCCATAGTTGATAAACATGCCCCTTTTAAAAAGTATAGAACTTAGAACAGGTCTAGTCCCTGACTTTCGGCAGAACTGTCTTCTTTACTTTTTTTTTTTTTCCCCTTGTCCTGTTCAGCATTATGTCAGAAGAATTGTAGTCTGAATACCTTTGATGCCAAACAGATTTGCTTTGCTAAGGGAAGTTTTATAAATGTAAAGCTCCCCTTGATGCCCATTTATTTATTTCTGTTTACAATATATGACATGAACTGAACTGAACCGGACCGGGGGACAAGGAAAGAAGAAGAGGAAAGAAGAGGAAACAGAACAAAAATAGAAACAAAAACCAGACAACCAGCTGCTACACCTGTAAAAACAAAACAGACAACAATCCATGGCCTCTGAGGGGAATCCAGCCTTAGCGCCACCAGGAGCACCTGAAAGCAGACAAGCAGAGAAAAAACAAACACACAAACAAACAAAAACAAGCACAAGAAGCGGCAATCGCATACAACACAGCTGTGGATATAGATGACCTGAGACGACATGATAATACATCAACTGCTTAGCGACCATGCTACTGGACTAATGAATGTGTGTGTGTGTGTGTGTGTGTGAGAACATGCAACACCCATGGCACAGGACCTACATGATAACCGTGCTTAGTTATGAGTGTATAAGCGTACAGGGCCACAATCCACAGCCCCCCCCAAGCAATCAGAAGCAGGCAGAGAGGGCCACAAGACCCAGGCCACCAGCAGCCCCCACAGAGCACAGAACCCAGGCAGCCCACCGCAGGGGCAACCACGCATCCACCCAGAAGACTGCAGAGGAAGCCCCCGGAAAGAGCCCCCATAAGCATAGGGCAGAGGCCCTCCGGGAGCCAGGGGCAACAGCCCACCGACCCCGCCAGGCCCCAGCCGCCCTGGACCCGGGCCACAGGGGCCCGAGCGCCCCCAAACCCCCCGGCAGAGGCCCCACCCAATACCTAGGAGGGCAAAGCGCCCCAGACAGCCACAAAGTGGGTCAGCGCCTGCCCCAGCGCCCCTTGCCAAGTGCCCTGGGAGTCAAGACGTGCCCACAGGTGGGTGAAGTTGCGAGCAGTGGGGAGAGGCAACGCTGACGCCCCATCGGGAGAAGCACAGGCAGGCCAGGCGACAGCAAGTCCCAGATCCAGGCCCAATCATTACCACACACACTTTCACGTCCCATACATCCACACATCCACACGTCCTACCTCCCTCGACTCTGCTGGGGTATAGTGCAGCGGGCACACCAGGGGGCCAGCAACCCCCCAGCCACCACAGACCCCGAACCAGCAGAACAATTAATTAATCCTCCTGGCCCCTTCTGCCCCGAACAGACACCAGGAAGCAGGGGTGTGCGAAGAAGACCCCTCCCCTCACCCTTCTGGCTCTTCAATATTTTCTAATAGTGAGCAATTAAAATTGAGGGGCAGCCAAACTTGTAGAACTGGGAGCGCGGCACTCTGGGCAGCCTACATACCCAAAGAGCCCCGCCCACCAGATGCCACTCAGTGTAACCACCCCCCAAGACCTAATGTGTATGTGTGAGTGTGTTTGATAAGTAGTAATGTCTAAGGTGTAATTAAAACAGGGGCAGGGAACTGCAGAGTGCAACCAAAGGGGACCACCTACGTGGCCCCATCCACTACACCCCACCGAACACACACGCCCCCAAAACCCTTCATGTGTGAGTGTGTGCTGTGTACAGGAGCCAGAAGGGAGAGGGGTATGGGGATATATACCGGGGGAGCTACTCTCCCCCAGAGAGGGCAGCCAGGGACTGGCTGTAATAGGCATCCCTGCTACCTGGGAGCCAACAATGGGCAGGAGGGCCTGATGTCCACCAGGCTCGGGGCCTGCAGCGACCATATTCCGGGAGCTACTGTACCCCCAGAAGGTACCCATCCCGCCCCACCCCACGCAACCCAACCCCACCCCGGAGGACCTCTACAAAAAACAAACAAACAACATAAAAAAACAATCAAACAAACCACCCGGTCACACCAGTTGCAGCAGCCCGGGCCTGAGACCCACCATCACCCAGCAACCCACCACCACCACTATGTGATAAAACTAATCAGAGGGGACCAGAGAGAATGAAATTCAGCCAATTGATGTTTTGAGGAGGCAGACATTGTTTCCATGCTAATATAATCTAAAAGAAAATTTCTAAACTGGTTAATACACAGATTGTTCTTCGCTTTCCAGTTCATGAGAATAGTTTTCTTTGCGATACATAACACTGTGAGAACCATGTGTGCTGAGTTAATTTCCATGTTGATGTTGTCTAAGTCACCCAGTATGCACAGTGTGGGGCATGCAGGGATGCTACACTTTAGCCATGTTGATAGGTCCTCACAGACTTCAAGCCAGAACTTCTGGACAGGCGCACAAAACCACAAAGCATGTGCATAATCATCAGGTGTGTTATCTGTGCAATGTGAGCAGATGTTTGAGTGTGTTAGACCCATCCTGAACATCCTTTGTCCTGTATAGTGTGTTCTATGAAGGATTTTGTATTGTATGAGCTGTAAATTAGGATTTCGAGTCATTATGAAGGTGTTCAAACATATTTGTGGTTAGAAGCTATGACCAGAACTGATGGATAAATCTGCCTCCCATTTTGAGGATGGAAGAGACATTGTGTCATCTATCTTAGACAATAATTTATATATTTTTGATAGTAGTTTTGGGGTGCAGATGCTTAGAAATTCTGCTACCCTAGTCGGGAGTTGTAAGTCTGGTTGGTGGAGGATATATCCATCCATCCATCATCTGCCGCTTATCCGGGGGTCGGGTCGCGGGGGCAGGAGCTTGAACAGAGAAACCCAGACGTCTCTGTCCCCAGCCACTTCCTCCAGCTCTTCCGGGGGGACCCCGAGGCGTTCCCAGGTCAGCCGAGAGACATAGTCTCTCCAACGTGTCCTGGGTCTCCCCCGGGTTCTCCTCCCAGTGGGACGTGCCCGGAAGACCTCCCCAGGGAGGCGCCCAGGGGGCATCCTAACCAGATGCCCGAGCCACCTCATCTGACTCCTCTCAATGCGGAGGAGCAGCGGTTCTACTCCGAGCCCCTCCCGGAAGACTGACCTTCTCACCCTATCTCTAAGGGAGAGTCCAGACACCCTGCGGAGGAAACCCATTTCGGCTGCTTGTATTCGCGATCTTGTTCTTTCGGTCACTACCCACAACTCGTGACCATAGGTGAGGATGGGAACGTAGATTGACCAGTAAGTAGAGAGCTTCGCCTTCTGGCTCAGCTCCCTCTTCACTACGACGGGTTGGTGCAGAGCCCGCAACACTGCAGACGCCGCACCGATCCGCCCGTCAATCTCCCGCTCCATTCGTCCCTCACTCGTGAACAAGATCCCGAGATACTTGAACTCCTCCACTTGGGGAAGGATCTCATTCCCGACCCGGAGAGAGCATTCCACCCTTTTCCGGCTGAGAACCATAGTCTCGGATTTGGAGGTGCTGATTCTCATCCCAGCCGCTTCACACTCGGCTGCGAATCGCTCCAGTAAGAGCTGAAGGTCACGGCCTGACGACGCTAACAGAACCACATCATCTGCAAAAAGCAGAGACCCGATTCTGAGGTCGCCAAATCGGACACCCTCAACGCCCTGGCTCCGCCTAGAAATTCTGTCCATAAAAGTTAGGAACAGAATCGGTGACAAAGGGCAGCCCTGACGGAGTCCAACTCTCACCGGAAACGTATCCCACTTACTGCTGGCAATGCGGACCAAACTCTGGCACCGGTCATACAGAGACCGAACGGCCCCTATCAAGGGGTCCGGCACTCCATATTCCCGGAGCAACCCCCACAGGACTCCACGAGGGACACGGTCGAACGCTTTCTCCAAGTCCACAAAACACATGTAGACTGGTTGGGCGAACTCCCAGCAGCTGGTCCACTGTTCCACGGCCAGGACGAAAGCCACACTGCATCTCCTGAATCCGAGGCTCGATTATCCGACGGATCCTCCTCTCCAATACCCCCGAATAGACCTTACCAGGGAGGCTGAGTAGTGTGATACCCCTATAGTTGGAACACACCCTCCGGTCCCCCTTTTTAAAGAGGGGGACCACCACCCCAATCTGCCAGTCCAGAGGCACTGTCCCCGATGTCCACGCGATACTGCAGAGGCGTGTCAGCCAAGACAGCCCTACAACATCCAGAGCCTTGAGAAACTCAGGACGGACCTCATCCACCCCCGGGGCCTTGCCACCGAGGAGCTTTTTAACCACCTCGGCAACCTCAGCCCCAGAAATGGGAGGCCCCGTCTCTGAGCTCTCCGACTCTGCCTCTTCCGAGCACGTGTTGGTAGGATTGAGGAGTTCCTCGAAGTACTCCCCCCACCGACTCACAACATCCCTAGTTGAGGTCAGCAAAGCCCCGTCCCCATTGTAAACAGTGTTGACTGTGAGCCGCTTCCCCCCCCTGAGACGCCGGATGGTGGACCAGAATCTTTTCGAGGCCGTCCGGAAATCGTTCTCCATGGTCTCAGCGAACTCCTCCCAGGCCCGAGTTTTTGCCTCAGCAACCGCCGAAGCCGCGGCCCGTCTGGCCCGTCGGTACCTATCAGCTGCTTCCAGGGTCCCACTGGCCAAAAAGGCCCGATAGGACTCCTTCTTCAGCTTGACGGCTTCCCTCACCACTGGTGTCCACCAGCAGGTTGGAGGGTTGCCGCCACGACAGGCACCGACCACCTTACGGCCAAAACTCCGACCAGCTGCCTCGGCAATGGATAACGGAACATGACCCATTCGGACTCAATGTCCCCCACCTCCCCCGGGATATGGTTGAAGCTCTGCCGGAGGTGTGAAGAAAATTTCCGAAAATCAAACCGCACATGATCATAAGTGGGAGAGGGGGTGTTCAGCTGCAAGAAGGTGTGAATGTCCACCCATACATCATCATAAGCAGGAGTGGATGTGTTCGACTACGAGAAGGTGTGAACGTCCAACCAAAGTTTTTAAAAATCAGTTAGGAAAAGGTTTTAATATCCAACCAAACATAATCAAAAGTGGGAGCAGAGCTGTTCGTCTGTGATTAGGTGTGAATCTCCGACCATAATTGCTGAAAAATGTGTTAGAAAAGGTAAGAATGCCGGTCCATACATCATCAAAAGCGAGAGAGATTGTGTTCAGCTGGAAGTAGGTGTGAATATCCAGCCATAATTACTCACAAACGGGTAAGAAAAGGTAGTATTGCCAGACCATACATGATCAAAACAGGGAACGGAGGTGGTTTAGCTGCAAAAAGGGGTGAATGTCCGACTAAAGTTCAAATATATTAACAAAAGCGGGAAGAGAGGTCTTCGGATGAGAGTGGTTGAGAATTTCCAACCATAATCTATAAAATGCGGTGAAAAAAAAGGTGTGAAGGAATGAATTTTATAGCAAAATCCGAAATCATGCATAACTCCGCAAAAGGAACGTATTGCTCAACCAAAGGGATGCTTCTTTCTCATTCAGGGTAATATGAGGAACTTTATGCTTGATACATTTTAGACATGGATAACTATGAAGGACAAAGCAATTTTAACTTGGTTTGAGCATAGCAATTCATTTTATAGGAAAATATGAAATCGTGCAGGACTCATGAAAGTAAGCTTTTTCTCGGATTCCTGATCCTCCAGTTTTGCTCTTTCCTATACTGCAAAATACAACCTTGTTCTTTGTTGAAATCGATCTAGACATTGATAAATATGAAGGACAAAGCAGTTTTAACATAGTTTGAGTGAAGGAATTCATTTTATACATAAAATCCCAAATCATGCAGAACGTATGAAAAGAAAGCTTTTTCTCGGATTCCTGATCCTTCAGTGTTGCTCTTTCTTCTACTGCAAAATCCAATGTTGTTCTTTGTTGAAGTCGATCTAGACATTGATAAATATGAAGGACAAAGCAGTTTTAACTTAGTTTGAGTGAAGGAATTCATTTTATACATAAAATCCCAAATCATGCAGAACGTATGAAAATAAGCTTATTCTCGGATTCCTGATCCTTCAGTGTTGCTCTTTCTTCTACTGCAAAATCCAATGTTGTTCTTTGTTGAAGTTGATCTAGACATTGATAAATATGAAGGACAAAGCAGTTTTAACATAGTTTGAGTGAAGGAATTCATTTATAGCAAAATCTGAAATCGTGCAGAATTCATGAAAGCAAGCTTATACTCGGATTCCTGAAACTTTAGATTTGCTCTTTCTTTTACTGCAAAGTACAACGTTGTTTTTTGTTGAAATCTATCAATAGATAGAAATATTGATAAATACCAGCTGAACATCTCTGCTGCCGCTTTTCATCATTTATGGTTGGACATTCTTACCTTTTCTTACCCGCTTTTTACAAATTATAATCTGACATTCACACCTACTTGTAGTCAAACACCTTCTCCGAGCTTATGATCATGTGCGGTTTGATATTCAAAAATTTTCTTTCATCTTTTCTAGCAATTATTAATGGACATTCAGACCGTCTTACAGCGGAGCTCCTCCGCTCCCTCTTTTGATGGTGTATGTTCGGGCATTCGAATCTTTCCTTACCCGCTTTTTACAAACTATGCTCGGACATTCAAACCTTCTTGTAGCCGAACACATCCACTCCTGCTTTTGATTATGTATGGTTGGGCATTCAAACCTACTTGTTGCCCGCTTTTCATTAATTTTGGGTGGACATTCACACCTTGTCACAGCCAAACACCTCCGCTCCCTGTTTTGATCATGTATGGTTGGACATTCGCACCTTTTCTCACCCGCTTTTTGCAAACTATGGTCGGCTGTTCACAGCTTCCTCTCCACCATACTTGTATGGTGGGTTATTCACACCCACTTGCATCCGAAGACCTCCGCCCCCACTTTTGTTGATATTTAGTCGGTCATTCGCAGCTTACCCGCTTTTGGCAAACTATGCTATCTATGCATCTACATGTGTTTTGTGGACTTGGAGAAAGCGTTCGACCGTGTCCCTCGTGGAGTCCTGTGGGGGTTGCTCCGGGAATATGGAGTGCCGGACCCCTTGATAGGGGCCGTTTGGTCTCTGTATGACCGGTGCCAGAGTTTGGTCCGCATTGCCGGCAGTAAGTGGGATACGTTTCCGGTGATAGTTGGACTCCGTCAGGGCTGCCCTTTGTCACCGATTCTGTTCCTAACTTTTATGGACAGAATTTTTAGGCGGAGCCAGGGCGTTGAGGGTGTCCGATTTGGCGACCTCAGAATCGGGTCTCTGCTTTTTGCAGATGATGTGGTTCTGTTAGCGTCGTCAGGCCGTGACCTTCAGCTCTTACTGGAGCGATTCGCAGCCGAGTGTGAAGCGGCTGGGATGAGAATCAGCACCTCCAAATCCGAGACTGGTTCTCAGCCGGAAAAGGGTGGAATGCTCTCTCCGGGTCGGGAATGAGATCCTTCCCCAAGTGGAGGAGTTCAAGTATCTCGGGATCTTGTTCACGAGTGAGGGACGAATGGACCGGGAGATTGACGGGCGGATCGGTGCGGCGTCTGCAGTGTTGCGGGCTCTGCCCCGACCCGTCGTAGTGAAGAGGGAGCTGAGCCAGAAGGCGAAGCTCTCTACTTACTGGTCAATCTACGTTCCCATCCTCACCTATGGTCACGAGTTGTGGGTAGTGACCGAAAGAACAAGATCGCGAATACAAGCAGCCGAAATGGGTTTCCTCCGCAGGGTGTCTGGGCTCTCCCTTAGAGATAGGGTGAGAAGGTCAGTCTTCCGGGAGGGGCTCGGAGTAGAACCGCTGCTCCTCCGCATTGAGAGGAGTCAGATGAGGTGGCTCGGGCATCTGGTTAGGATGCCCCCTGGGCGCCTCCCTGGGGAGGTGTTCCGGGCACGTCCCACTGGGAGGAGAACCCGGGAGAGACCCAGGACACGTTGGAGAGACTATGTCTCTCGGCTGGCCTGGGAACGCCTCGGGGTCCCCCCGGAAGAGCTGGAGGAAGTGGCTGGGGACAGAGACGTCTGGGTTTCTCTGCTCAAGCTCCTGCCCCCGCGACCCGACCCCCGGATAAGCGGCAGATGATGGATGGATGGATGGATATATCCTCCACCAACCAGACTTACAACTCCCGACTAGGGTAGCAGAATTTCTAAGCATCTGCACCCCAAAACTACTATCAAAAATATATAAATTATTGTCTAAGATAGATGACACAATGTCTCTTCCATCCTCAAAATGGGAGGCAGATTTATCCATCAGTTCTGGTCATAGCTTCTAACCACAAATATGTTTGAACACCTTCATAAAGACTCGAAATCCTAATTTACAGCTCATACAATACAAAATCCTTCATAGAACACACTATACAGGACAAAGGATGTTCAGGATGGGTCTAACACACTCAAACATCTGCTCACATTGCACAGATAACACACCTGATGATTATGCACATGCTTTGTGGTTTTGTGCGCCTGTCCAGAAGTTCTGGCTTGAAGTCTGTGAGGACCTATCAACATGGCTAAAGTGTAGCATCCCTGCATGCCCCACACTGTGCATACTGGGTGACTTAGACAACATCAACATGGAAATTAACTCAGCACACATGGTTCTCACAGTGTTATGTATCGCAAAGAAAACTATTCTCATGAACTGGAAAGCGAAGAACAATCTGTGTATTAACCAGTTTAGAAATTTTCTTTTAGATTATATTAGCATGGAAACAATGTCTGCCTCCTCAAAACATCAATTGGCTGAATTTCATTCTCTCTGGTCCCCTCTGATTAGTTTTATCACATAGTGGTGGTGGTGGGTTGCTGGGTGATGGTGGGTCTCAGGCCCGGGCTGCTGCGACTGGTGTGACCGGGTGATTTGTTTGATGTTTTTTTTATGTTGTTTGTTTGTTTTTTGTAGAGGTCCTCCGGGGTGGGGTTGGGTTGAGTGGGGTGGGGCGGGATGGGTACCTTCTGGGGGTACAGTAGCTCCCGGAATATGGTCGCTGCAGGCCCCGAGCCTGGTGGACATCAGGCCCTCCTGCCCATTGTTGGCTCCCAGGTAGCAGGGATGCCTATTACAGCCAGTCCCTGGCTGCCCTCTCTAAGGGAGAGTAGCTCCCCCGGTATATATCCCCATACCCCTCTCCCTTCTGGCTCCTGTACACAGCACACACTCACACATGAAGGGTTTTGGGGGCGTGTGTGTTCGGTGGGGTGAAGTGGATGGGGCCACGTAGGTGGTCCCCTTTGGTTGCACTCTGCAGTTCCCTGCCCCTGTTTTAATTACACCTTAGACATTACTACTTATCAAACACACTCACACACACACATTAGGTCTTGGGGGGCGGTTATACGGAGTGGCATGTGGTGGGCGGGGCTCTTTGGGTATGTAGGCTGCCCAGAGTGCCGCGCTCCCAGTTCTACAAGTTTGGCTGCCCCTGAATTTTAATTGCTCACTATTAGAAAATATTGAAGAGCCAGAAGGGTGAGGGGAGGGGTCTTCTTCGCACACCCCTGCTTCCTGGTGTCTGTTCGGGGCAGGAGGGGCCAGGAGGATTAATTAATTGTTCTGCTGGTTCGGGGTCTGTGGTGGCTGAGGTGTTGCTGGCCCCCTGGTGTGCCCGCTGCACTATACCCCAGCAGAGTCGAGGGAGGTAGGACGTGTGGATGTGTGGATGTATGGGGCGTGAAAGTGTGTGTGGTAATGATTGGGCCTGGATCTGGGACTTGCTGTCGCCTGGCCTGCCTGTGCTTCTCCCGATGGGGCGTCAGCGTTGCCTCTCCCCACTGCTCGCGACTTCACCCACCTGTGGGCACGTCTTGACTCCCAGGGCACTTGGCAAGGGGCGCTGGGGCAGGCGCTGACCCATTTTGTGGCTGTCTGGGGCGCTTTGCCCTCCTGGGTATTGGGTGGGGCCTCTGCCGGGGGGTTTGGGGGCGCTCGGGCCCCTGGGGCCCGGGTCAAGTGCACGGCCCATGTCTGGGCGGCTGGGGCCTGGCGGGGTCGGTGGGCTGTTGCCCCTGGCTCCCGGAGGGCTTCTGCCCTATGCTTATGGGGGCTCTTTCCGGGGGCTTCTTCTGCAGTCTTCTGGGTGGATGCGTGGTTGCCCCTGCGGTGGGCTGCCTGGGTTCTGTGCTCTGTGGGGGCTGCTGGTGGCCTGGGTCTTGTGGCCCTCTCTGCCTGCTTCTGATTGCTTGGGGGGGGCTGTGGATTGTGGCCCTGTACGCTTATACACTCATAACTAAGCACGGTTATCATGTAGGTCCTGTGCCATGGGTGTTGCATGTTCTCACACACACACACACACACACACATTCATTAGTCCAGTAGCATGGTCGCTAAGCAGTTGATGTATTATCATGTCGTCTCAGGTCATCTATATCCACAGCTGTGTTGTATGCGATTGCCGCTTCTTGTGCTTGTTTTTGGTTGTTTGTGTGTTTGTTTTTTCTCTGCTTGTCTGCTTTCAGGTGCTCCTGGTGGCGCTAAGGCTGGATTCCCCTCAGAGGCCATGGATTGTTGTCTGTTTTGTTTTTTACAGGTGTAGCAGCTGGTTGTCTGGTTTTTGTTTCTATTTTTGTTCTGTTTCCTCTTCTTTCCTCTTCTTCTTTCCTTGTCCCCCGGTCCGGTTCAGTTCAGTTCATGTCATATATTGTAAACAGAAATAAATAAATGGGCATCAAGGGGAGCTTTACATTTATAAAACTTCCCTTAGCAAAGCAAATCTGTTTGGCATCAAAGGTATTCAGACTACAATTCTTCTGACATAATGCTGAACAGGACAAGGGGAAAAAAAAAAAAAGTAAAGAAGACAGTTCTGCCGAAAGTCAGGGACTAGACCTGTTCTAAGTTCTATACTTTTTAAAAGGGGCATGTTTATCAACTATGTAATTAGAAGATTTACAAAAATGGTCAAGTGCTAGATCTTCATCTGAGATTTTAACAGTGTCATATAACTATTCAACAGATCAGTTAAAAAAAAGCCTGCTCATGGAGATGTTTCAGGATCTGGATACCAAGCGTGGACCTAATGTTTTCATTTTTGCAATTCTGATACAGGCTATTGAGCAGTGATAACTAACACCAAGTTCAGATACTGCGGATATTCTACCTTTGATTTGTTAAGATTGAGCCAATCAGGGACAACCTTGAAGGATCTCTTTGGTTTTGTAGGATCAGTAATTACCTGAGAAAGGTTGATATTGGTACACACCTTTTTTAAATGATCAGAGGCAGAGTTCAACTTGTTTAAATTAAAATTGCCACACAGAGATTGGGTTTAGGCCACATGCACACAGAATGACATCAACAAATATAAGAAATATTAAACATTTACACATAGATTTTTGAATACATGTAGAGGAATGATACTTTGAAATGTGCTCATTGCGGAGTTATGATCAGTTGAGTAATGAAGGTTGAACTATTCTGGAAAAGAGGTTCTATTCCCAGCATCATGATGGACACTCCTGATATAGAAGGTTTCGCTAACGCATTGGAATTGTTTTACTATTTTCATATGCATGTGCAATGAAGAATTGCTTGCTGCTGATAAATGCAAAGAAGAACAGCTTACACATAGATGCTCACATATAGGTTGCTGAATGCAATGAAGACCTGCTTATCCAGTAAACTTCAATGTCAATGTGTAATATTCAATTAGGATTTGCAAAACAGTGAAGTTAAACAATGAATGGGTCCATAGTCGGTATGAGAAGACTACAGGAATATTTACCTGGGTGTACGTTCAAACAGAGATGAGAAAATCACGATAAATAATTGTTTGTTTGTTTGTTAGTATGTATATGAATGTTATGTGTATAAACTGTGTTGAGTTATAGTTACTCAGTAGTGTCTCAGTGAAACAACCGACGGGGGATGCCTTGCGGTGACAACAAAAGCAGTGTTTTACTGATCAGTCAAGTTGCTCCAGTGTACTCCATACAAACTGGTTGGCTACTGAAGGGATAGAAAATGGGGAATTCTTGTTTTAAAGCAAACAAGGAATTAGATGGGTAAAATACATGTTTTAACGGGACCCAGACAATATTAAATACTCAGACAGATGGGAGAAGAAGTGTAGTTTTGTAGGAAATCACAAAATTATTACATAGAATTAGTGAAATCAATTGAAGAATGCCTTTCTGAAGAGCTGTTTACCACAGATGAGCAGCTTTGCGACCAAGCACAATGTAGATCGCTTTACTGACAAAATGATCTAATTTAATGGATTGGTTTAGACATGCATAACAGCATTTTAAGAACAAAGAGAGAAACAAAAAGGGACAACGCTTCATGGTGGAAGGGGATGTATAAATAAAAGTGTATATGATGAAGGGGGTGGCAACACCCATTCCGAAATCCCACCATTCCGACATCCCGCTATTCCGACATCCCACCATTCCGACATCCCACCATTCCGACATACCACCATTCCGACATGCAAACGTCCCACCATTCCGACGTTCAAATGTCCCACCATTCCGACAAGGCTTTCTGTATAAGGAAATGTGTGTTACTCAACAGGTGAGTCCCTTCTTTCTGTTCATGCAATTTATATGTTTAACACATGTTTATAGACAAGCGTTATTAAAAACACAAAGTCTCGGCAACTGGAGGAGGAGAAGCAGTCCGCGGTGGTTTTCAATCACACACTCCAATGCCACTTGTTTCAACTTCCGAAAATTTAATCCAGGAAAAAAAGGCTTACAAACATGGACCAAAACGGCTCCATAACACGCACAAGAATCCAAAAGAAACTAAAATTAACTAAAAGAAAGCAAATAAACAGTATGAAGTGGTCAAAATTGGTTTTACGCATGCCTATGTGCGTCTGGCACATGCGTCTTCGGGCTCTCCCACATTGGTTTGTGGATGAAAGCTATATGTTCAGCTGTAATGTCATGTAAAAACAATCTCTACATGACATTTACTCCCAGGTGTGACCAGTTACGTCCTTAAGATATCAACAGGCTGTATAAAGCCTTGCGCAACGGCTGTGTGTTTGTGCCAAATGCGCAAAGCCCATCCGCGCTTCCCAAAATTGGAGCGAGTACTCATAAATCACGTGAATAACATGAATAAACGTTTTTACTGCATTTTGTTGTGTTTTATACGTTCTATGCTGTCATTTCTCTCTTCTCCTATTGGCAAGGCAAGGCAGAGTGCTCGCAACTGTGTCCTGTGCCGTAGCCGTGATATCTGTGCAATTATTACTTTTGCATATGATGACAGCGTGCAAAAGACGCATGGGCTCTGTGGAGAGCTCCGCTCCAGCTGGCTGCTGTGACAGCTCACTGACAATGTATTTCTGCTTAATCAGTTTCAGTCTCGCCAGAGTTACATTAATATCTGTATTTTTATATTTGAAATTCAGGGGATTTTGATAATAGATTATTAAAGTTTGTTTAAGAGGCTGTGGCCTCTGCATGTGCAGAGCTTCTGCGCCAAACTTTAGGGTGTATTTGCGCCGGCATATCATTAGTGCAAAATGTTTTGGGTAAAAAATAGGCTATTAAAAGGAACTGTCGGAATGGCGGTATGTTAAAAAAAAAAAAACATACCGCCATTCCGACCATAGGAGGAAAAAAGTGTCGGAATGGTGGGACGTTTGATAAAAAATTAAGTGTCGCCATTCCGACAATTGGAGACCCATGTCGGAATGGCGAGATGTCGGAATGGCAGCATGTAACCATGATGAAGGAGAGACCATTTGAGCAGCACAGCCATTTCGCAGCACAGGGACAGCAGTCCAAGTTACAGGATCTCCCACGTGGTATCACCTGTCACATTGTGTCAAGGCATCAAAAGAAGAAAAAATCACCAAACTCAAGGACAAAAAGACGAAGACGCCGGTGAACGAAGAGAGAGCACTGACAAACCAGAAATACAAAAGGATTCTCGATATCAAGATCCAGAAGAAGAGGCTAACAATGCCACGAACACTTACGATGCTGGGAATGATGCCAGCAATGAACAGAGAAGAAGATTCAGTGTCATCAATCTGCAACACGTGCCTCTAATGAGGGGGTGAATATAGAATCCTCAACGATTACAACGTCTCTGGGAACTGTGACAAAAACAAGGTTTAAACCATTTTGATATATATTGTAACCTATTGGCTAAGGAATAGTGCTGAAAAGGAGGTAAATCTAATCCACCATTGTCCTTGGTCTTCTGTAGGGTTTTTAAACTAATACGTGGTGGTTTGTTTTTCCACAGAAATTTGGAGATGCATGAATCTAGTTACTTAAACCAAGTAGCAGATGGTTTTATGGGGATCATTGAGAACAAATAGTTAACTTTTGGTAGTATCATCATTTTAATGGATGTAATTCTCCCCATAAGTGATATAGGTAAGGACTTCCAACAAGAGAGATCGTCCTCTACTGTCTTTAATAATTGCACATAATTTAGCTTTGTTAGCTCTGAGATCCTGGAGGAAATGTTTATGCCTAAATATCTAATATTTCCTGACTGTAAAGTGATCGCAGGTATATTATGGACCCTACAGTTAATGGGCAGAACTGTGGTCTTAGACCAGTTGATAGAGTAGTCAGAAAGTGTTGAGAATTTATTTATGAGTGTGATCGTGTGAGTGAGAGACGTCTGTGAGTTCTGAAGGAAAAGTAATACATCATCAGCATAAAGACTTATTTTATGCTCAATATTTTGGGATTAATTACTCACAAACGGGTAAGAAAAGGTAGTATTGCCAGACCATACATGATCAAAACAGGGAGCGGAGGTCGTTCAGCTGCAAGAAGGTGTGAATGTCCAACTAAAGTTTATAAAAAGCGGGTAAGACAAGGTGCGAATGCCCGACAATGCATGATCAAAAGAGGGAGCGGAGGTTTTCGGCTGCAAGAAGGTCTGAATGTCCACCAATAATTCCTGAAAAATGGGTAAAAAAAGAGTGCGAATGCCAAACCATACATCATCAAAAGCAGGAGTGGATGTGTTCGGCTAGAAGAAGGTTTGAATGTCCGACCATAGTTTGTAAAAAGCGGGTAAGAAAATGTTCGAATGCCCAAACATAGACCATCAAAAGAGGGAGCGGAGGTGTTCCGCTGTAAGAAGGTGTAAATGTCCGACCATAGTTGGTAAAAAGCGGGTAAGAAAAGGTTAAAATACCCGACTGTACACAATCAATAGCGGGAGCGGAGTTGTTCGGCTACAAGAAGGTGTGAAAGTCCGACCACGGTTTGTAAAAAGCGGGTAAGAAAAGGTTCGAATGCCCGAATATATACCATCAAAAGTGGAAGTGGAGGTGTTCGGCTGCAAGAAGGTGTGAACGTCCGACCAAAGTTTGTAAAAAGCAGTTAAGAAAAGGTTCGAATATCCAACCAAACATAATCAAAAGCGGGAGCAGAGCTGTTCGACTGCAAGTAGGTGTGAATGTCAGATCATAATTTGCAAAAAGCTGATGAGAAAGGGTGAGAATGCCCGGCTATACACCATCAAATGCGGGAGCGGAAGTGTTCGGCTGTGAGTAGGTGTGAATGTCCGACCATAATTGCTGAAAAATGTGTTAGAAGAGACTAGAATGCCGGACAATACATCATCAAAAGCGGGAGACGTGGTGTTTTTGACCTTTTGATGGTCTATGTTCGGGCATTCGAACCATTTCTTACCCGCTTTTTACAAACTATGGTCGGACATTCAAACCTTCTTGTAGCCGAACACATCCACTCCTGCTTTTGATGATGTATGGTTTGGCATTTTCACCTTTTCTTACCCATTTTTCAGTAATTATGGGTGGACATTCACACCTTCTTGCAGCTGAACAACTCCTCTCCCGCTTATGATCATGTGCGGTTTGATATTCGAAAATTTTCTTTCATGTTTTAAAGCAATTATTGATGGACATTCAAATCTTCTTGTAGCCGAACACATCCACTCCTGCTTTTGATGATGTATGGTTTGGCATTCGCACCCTTTTTTTACCCATTTTTCAGGAATTTTGGGTGGACATTCAGACCTTCTTGCAGCCGAAAACCTCCGCTCCCTCTTTTGATCATACATTGTCGGGCATTCGCACCTTATCTTACCCGCTTTTTACAAACTATAGTCAGACATTCACACCTTGCAGCTGAACCACCTCCGCTCCCTGTTTTGATCATGTATGGTCTGGCAATACTACCTTTTCTTACCCGTTTGTGAGTAATTAATCCCAAAATATTGAGCATAAAATAAGTCTTTATGCTGATGATGTATTACTTTTCCTTCAGAACTCACAGACGTCTCTCAGTCACACGATCACACTCATAAATAAATTCTCAGCACTTTCTGACTACTCTATCAACTGGTCTAAGACCACAGTTCTGCCCATTAACTGTAGGGTCCATAATATACCTGCGATCACTTTACAGTCAGGAAATATTAGATATTTAGGCATAAACATTTCCTCCAGGCTCTCAGAGCTAACAAAGCTAAATTATGTGCAATTATTAAAGACAGTAGAGGACGATCTCTCGTTGGAAGTCCTTACCTATATCACATCCATTAAAATGATGATACTACCAAAAGTTAACTATTTGTTCTCAATGATCCCCATAAAACCATCTGCTACTTGGTTTAAGTCACTAGATTCATGCATCTCCAAATTTCTGTGGAAAAACAAACCACCACGTATTAGTTTAAATCCCTACAGAAGACCAAGGACAGTGGTGGATTAGATTTACCTCATTTTAAGCACTATTCCTTAGACAATAGGTTACAATATATATCAAAATGGTTTAAACCTTGTTGTTGTCACAGTTCCCAGAGACGTTGTAATCGTTGAGGATTCTATATTCACCCCCTCATTAGAGGCACGTAATGCAGATTGATGACACTGAATCTTCTTCTCTGTTCATTGCTGGCATCATTCCCAGCATCGTAAGTGTTCGTGGCATTGTTAGCCTCTTCTTCTGGATCTTGATATCGAGAATCCTTTTGTATTTCTGGTTTGTCAGTCCTCTGTCTTCGTTCACCGGAGTCTTTGTCTTTTTGTCCTTGAGTTTGGTGATTTTTTCTTCTTTTGATGCCTTGACACAATGTGACAGGTGATACCACGTGGGAGATCCTGTAACTTGGACTGCTGTCCCTGTGCTGCGAAATGGCTGTGCTGCTCAAATGGTCTCTCCTTCATCATGGTTACATGCTGCCATTCCGACATCTCGCCATTCCGACATGGGTCTCCAATTGTCGGAATGGCGACACTTAATTTTTTATCAAACGTCCCACCATTCCGACACTTTTTTCCTCCTATGGTCGGAATGGCGGTATGTTTTTTGTTTTTTTTAACATACCGCCATTCCGACAGTTCCTTTTAATAGCCTATTTTTTACCCAAAACATTTTGCACTAATGATATGCCGGCGCAAATACGCCCTAAAGTTTGGCGCACAAGCTTTGCACATGCAGAGGCCACAGCCTCGCAAACAAACTTTAATAATCTATTATCAAAATCCCCTGAATTTCAAATATAAAAATACAGATATTAATGTAACTCTGGCGAGACTGAAACTGATTAAGCAGAAATACAGTGTCAGTGAGCTGTCACAGCAGCCAGCTGGAGCGGAGCTCTCCACAGAGCCCATGCGTCTTTTGCACGCTGTCATCATATGCAAAAGTAATAATTGCAATTACAGATATCACGGCTACTGCACAGGACACAGTTGCGAGCACTCTGCCTTGCCTTGCCAATAGGAGAAGAGAGAAATGACAGCATAGAACGTATAAAACACAACAAAATTCAGTAAAAACGTTTATTCATGTTATTCACGTGATTTATGAGTACTCACTCCAATTTTGGGAAGCGCGGATGGGCTTTGCGCATTTGGCACAAACACACAGCCGCAACGGTTGTAGCTTTATACAGCCTGTTGATATCTTAAGGACCTAACTGGTCACACCTGGGAGTAAATGTCATGTAGAGATTGTTTTTACATGACATTACAGCTGAACATATAGCTTTCATCCACAAACCAACGTGGGAGAGCCCGAAGACGCATGTGCCAGACGCACATAGGCATGCGTAAAACCAATTTTGACCACTTCATACTGTTTATTTGCTTTCTTTTAGTTAACTTTCGTTTCTTTTGGATTCTTGTGCGTGTTATGGAGCCGTTTTGGTCCATGTTTGTAAGCCTTTTTTTCCTGGATTAAATTTTCGGAAGTTAAAACAAGTGGCATTGGAGTGTGTGATTGAAAACCACCACGGACTGCTTCTCCTCCTCCAGTTGCCGAGACTTTGTGTTTTTAATAACGCTTGTCTATAAACATGTGTTAAACATATAAATTGCATGAACAGAAAGAAGGGACTCACCTGTTGAGTAACACACATTTCCTTATACGGAAAGCCTTGTCGGAATGGTGGGACATTTGAACGTCAGAATAGCGACGTTTGCATGTCGGAATGGTGGTATGTCGGAATGGTGGTATGTCGGAATGGTGGGATGTCGGAATAGCGGGATGTCGGAATGGCGAAATTTCGGAATGGGTGTTGCCACCCCCTTCATCATATACACAGTTATTTATACATCACCTTCCACCATGAAGCGTTGTCCCTTTTTGTTTCTCTCTTTGTTCTTAAAATGCTGTTATGCATGTCTAAACCAATCCATTAAATTAGATCATTTTGGCAGTAAAGCGATCTACAATGTGCTTGGTCGCAAAGCTGCTCATCTGTTGTAAACAGCTCTTCAGAAAGGCATTCTTCAATTGATTTCACTAATTCTATGTAATAATTTTGTGATTTCCTACAAAACTACACTTCTTCTCCCATCTGTCTGAGTATTTAATATTGTCTGGGTCCCGTTAAAACATGTATTTTTCCCATCTAATTCCTTGTTTGCTTTAAAACAAGTATTCCCCATTTTCTATCCCTTCAGTAGCCAACCAGTTTGTATGGAGTACACTGGAGCAACTTGACTGATCAGTAAAACACTGCTTTTGTTGTCACCGCAAGGCTTCCCCCGTCGGTTGTTTCACTGAGACACTACTGAGTAACTATAACTCAACACAGTTTATACACATAACATTCCTATACATACTAACAAACAAACAAACAATTATTTATCGCAATTTTCTCATCTCTGTTTGAACGTACACCCAGGTAAATATTCCTGTAGTCTTCTCATACCGACTATGGACCCATTCATTGTTTAACTTCACTGTTTTGCAAATCCTAATTGAATATTACACATTGACATTGAACTTTACTTGATAAGCAGGTCTTCATTGCATTCAGCAGCCTATATGTGAGCATCTATGTGTAAGCTGTTCTTCTTTGCATTTATCAGCAGCAAGCAATTCTTCATTGCACATGCATATGAAAATAGTAAAACAATTCCAATGCATTAGCGAAACCTTCTATATCAGGAGTGTCCATCATGATGCTGGGAATAGAACCTCTTTCCCAGAATAGTTCAACCTTCATTACTCAACTGATCATAACTCCGCAATGAGCACATTTCAAAGTATCATTCCTCTACATATATTCAAAAATCTATGTGTAAATGTTTAATATTTCTTATATTTGTTGATGTCATTCTGTGTGCATGTGGCCTAAACCCAATCTCTGTGTGGCAATTTTAATTTAAACAAGTTGAACTCTGCCTCTGATCATTTAAAAAAGGTGTGTACCAATATCAACCTTTCTCAGGTAATTACTGATCCTACAAAACCAAAGAGATCCTTCAAGGTTGTCCCTGATTGGCTCAATCTTAACAAATCAAAGGTAGAAAATCCGCAGTATCTGAACTTGGTGTTAGTTATCACTGCTCAATAGCCTGTATCAGAATTGCAAAAATGAAAACATTAGGTCCACGCTTGGTATCCAGATCCTGAAACATCTCCATGAGCAGGCTTTTTTTTAACTGATCTGTTGAATAGTTATATGACACTGTTAAAATCCCAGATGAAGATCTAGCACTTAACCATTTTTGTAAATCTTCTAATTCCACAGTTGATAAACACGCCCCTTTTAAAAAGTATAGAACTTAGAACAGGTCTATCCCTGGCTTTCGGCAGAACTGTCTTCTTTACTTTTTTTCCCCCTTGTCCTGTTCAGCATTATGTCAGAAGAATTGTAGTCTGAATACCTTTGATGCCAAACAGATTTGTTTTGCCAAGGGAAGTTTTATAAATGTAAAGCTCCCCTTGATGCCCATTTATTTATTTCTGTTTACAATATATGACATGAACTGAACTGAACCGGACCGGGGGACAAGGAAAGAAGAAGAGGAAAGAAGAGGAAACAGAACAAAAATAGAAACAAAAACCAGACAACCAGCTGCTACACCTGTAAAAAACAAAACAGACAACAATCCATGGCCTATGAGGGGAATCCAGCCTTAGTGCCACCAGGAGCACCTGAAAGCAGACAAGCAGAGAAAAAACAAACACACAAACAAACAAAAACAAGCACAAGAAGCGGCAATCGCATACAACACAGCTGTGGATATAGATGACCTGAGACGACATGATAATACATCAACTGCTTAGTGACCATGCTACTGGACTAATGAATGTGTGTGTGTGTGTGTGAGAACATGCAACACCCATGGCACAGGACCTACATGATAACCGTGCTTAGTTATGAGTGTATAAGCGTACAGGGCCACAATCCACAGCCCCCCCCCCAAGCAATCAGAAGCAGGCAGAGAGGGCCACAAGACCCAGGCCACCAGCAGCCCCCACAGAGCACAGAACCCAGGCAGCCCACCGCAGGGGCAACCACGCATCCACCCAGAAGACTGCAGAGGAAGCCCCCGGAAAGAGCCCCCATAAGCATAGGGCAGAGGCACTCCGGGAACCAGGGGTAACAGCCCACCGACCCCGCCAGGCCCCAGCCGCCCAGACATGGGCCGTGCACTGGACCTGGGCCCCAGGAGCCCGAGCGCCCCCAAACCCCCCGGCAGAGGCCCTATCCAATACCCAGGAGGGCCAAGCGCCCCAGACAGCCACAAAGTGGGTCAGCGCCTGCCCCAGCGCCCCTGGCCAAGTGCCCTGGGAGTCAAGACGTGCCCACAGGTGGGTGAAGTCGCGAGCAGTGGGGAGAGGCAACGCTGATGCCCCATCGGGAGAAACACAGGCAGGCCAGGCGACAGCAAGTCCCAGATCCAGGCCCAATCATTACCACACACACTTTCACGTCCCATACATCCACACATCCTACCTCCCTCGACTCTGCTGGGGTGTAGTGCAGCGGGCACACCAGGAGGCCAGCAACCCCCCAGCCACCACAGACCCCGAACCAGCAGAACAATTAATTAATCCTCCTGGCCCCTCCTGCCCCGAGCAGACACCAGGAAGCAGGGGTGTGCGAAGAAGACCCCTCCCCTCACCCTTCTGGCTCTTCAATATTTTCTAATAGTGAGCAATTAAAATTGAGGGGCAGCCAAACTTGTAGAACTGGGAGCGCGGCACTCTGGGCAGCCTACATACCCAAAGAGCCCCGCCCACCAGATGCCACTCAGTGTAACCACCCCCCAAGACCTAATGTGTGTGTGTGAGTGTGTTTGATAAGTAGTAATGTCTAAGGTGAAATTAAAACAGGGGCAGGGAACTGCAGAGTGCAACCAAAGGGGACCACCTACGTGGCCCCATCCACTACACCCCACCGAACACACACGCCCCCAAAACCCTTCATGTGTGAGTGTGTGTGGGTGCTGGGGTGAGCATTCTGACTCGAGGCACCCGTGCACTGTCCCCACAGTGCTCCACAAGTCGCTCATGCACCTCTGTGACAGACCACTGGGACAGGGGTTTACATTTGAAAATCAGTGAGAGTTCTGGGTCAGGGCAGTGTCTAACGAACATGGCCGTCAAGACACGGGGCAAACCCTCGAATGACTTACTCTGTCTCTTAAGACAGTCCTCTGTTACGTCCATTGCTCTGTTTAGTCGTAGCCAGTAATCAAAGGGATCCTCACCCTCCTTCGGTAATGTGGCATACAAAATCAGCCAGAGGCATTCCAGAAGAAACTGTGTCGCTGAAGTGCTGCTTCAGAATCTCAAAGATGGGTTCTGGGCCTCCAGACAGGGATACTTGCGGCCTACTACGAACGCCCACTCTAACGACATCCCGTGCCCTCCCACTGAGCTTATTCAGCACCTCCTCAGCCTGTTCAGCAGCTGGAACCCCCTTCTTCTTCAGGTACACCATCATCATTTCCTCCCACTCCTGAAACAGTGTGTCCATCACGACCATCGCCTTTAAACCCAACAGGCTCTTTAGCCTCAGATCTTATCACTACATTTAATAATGATGGATCTATAACGGTGTTACCAGCAGGACCCACAGAGCTATTCCCCAGCCCATTACCCAAACGAGACTCCAGGCATGCAGCGATGGTCTCACCTATGGAGAGGCCAATCTGCGTGGCCACACCAGCCAGGTAATTGCTCGATGCTTCCCCCCCTGGCGGAACTGGCGCTTGCCATCCATCATGCTACAAGTCCCCAGAAGCACCATCAGCCCCTCCCAGGTTCCTGACACTGAATCCTGGAGTAGATGCCCCTGGAGAGAGCAAGAATGTAGCTCTGCCCCTGCCGACCCAAGGAAGTGGGGTAGATGTCACTGAACCCCTCCCTCTTCTAAAAAACATGTTATTGTCCATCATGTACACACAATACAGTACCTTCAAATATACACAGTCAATGATCAATAAAAAAAACTTTTTTTTTTTTTTTTTTTAAATATTCACACTAAGTCAAACGACTCTGAATATATCAACAATGTTCATTAACAACCTGGACTGCCTAACCATACAGTCATCAGTAGGATACACCACCATTTAAAAGTCGAAGCTGCTGGAGATCGCTGCATCCAGAATGACACACTCACACTCCTCAAAGCCGCCGCGAACTGCAGCGCACCACTCTGTCCCCACGTGGTGTAATGTGTGACTACACCTGACGCAGACAGTTGACGTAGACTTGACCAATGAACATGGGACTCCGTTCCCGCCACCGATTGTCTAGCAGTCTTTGATCTCGCCGCAGCGCGCTCAACTGCGCGGCCTGGCTCTGCCCGCAGCAACAGCTCAAAGGAATAGACGGACCCGACGACCCAACTCGACGAAGAAAGAAGCTAAACGGGTCACGGCACCAGTGTAACCATGCCAGCCCTTGGTACTGGTAGGTTCAGTTCTCTTTAATGATAACCTGCGTTGTGTTTTGTTAGCAATTGAGACTTGTTGGTTTCGCCTGCACCGGCCGTTTATTCTCTCCTGTATAACACACGCGAGAATGCTCGTCAGACACGGTTAACTCACACAAGCTCGGGCGCATCCGTCGCAATACTGACATATACACAATGAACAAAATACACATTTACCTGTATAACACACGCGAGAATGCTGGTCAGACACGGTTAACTCACAGAAGCTGCAGAGGAATGGAAATACTTAATAAAGGTAAGTAGCCAACATACCACACACAACAACAATAAACGCAAGTGGAATGACAACCGTTACATGAACGTCCAACCAAAGTTTTAAAAAAAGCAGTTAAGAAAAGAGCTGTCCGGGAGCGGAGTTGTTCGGCTGTGAGTAGGTGTGAATCTCCGACCATAATTGCTGAAAAATGTGTTAGAAAAGGTAAGAATGCCGGTCCATACATGATCAAAACAGGGAGCGGAGGTGGTTCAGCTGAAAGAAGGTGTGAATGTCCGACTAAAGTTCAAATATATTAACAAAAGTGGGAGGCGAGGTCTTCAGATGAGAGTGGTTGAGAATTTCCAACCATAATCTATAAAATGCGGTTTCACTGAGGTTAAACTAATTGATCAATGTTGGTTCTGTTTATACTAATATGAACTTAATTGAGGAATGAGGCGGCGTTTCACTGACGTTAAACTCATTGATCAATGTTGCTTCTGTTTATATTAATATGAATAAAATTGATGAATGAGGCTGGGTTTCACTGAGGTTCAGCTTTGTGATCAATGTTGGTTCTGTATATATTTATATGAATATAATTAACGAATGAGGCTGTTTTTCAAAGAAGTTAAACTCATTGATCAATGTTGGTTCTGTTTATATTAATATGAATATAATTGATGTATGAGGCTGGGTTTCACTGAGGTTCAGCTTTGTGATCAATGTTGCTTCTGTTTATATTAATATGAATAAAATTGAGGAATGAGGCTGGGTTTCACTGAGGTTAAACTCATTGATCAATGTTGGTTCTGTTTATATTAATATGAATAAAATTGAGGAATGAGGCTGCTTTTCACTGAGGTTAAACTCATTGATCAATGTTGTTTCTGTTTATATTAATATGAATATAATTGATGAATGAGGCTGGGTTTCACTGAGGTTCAGCTTTGTGATCAACGTTGGTTCTGTATATATTTATATGAATATAATTAATGAATGAGGCTGTTTTTCAAAGAAGTTAAACTCATTGATCAATGTTGGTTCTGTTTATATTAATATGAATATAATTGATGAATAAGAGTGGGTTTCAATGAGGTTAAACTCATTGATCAATGTTGGTTCTGTTTATATTAATATGAATATAACTGAGGAATGAGGCTGGATTTCAATGAGGTTCAGCTTTGTGATCAATGTTGGTTCTGTTTATATTAATATGAATATAACTGATGAATGAGGCTGGGTTTCACTGAGGTTCAGCTTTGTGATCAACGTTGGTTCTGTATATATTTATATGAATATAATTAATGAATGAGGCTGTTTTTCAAAGAAGTTAAACTCATTGATCAATGTTGGTTCTGTTTATATTAATATGAATATAATTGATGTATGAGGCTGGGTTTCACTGAGGTTCATCTTTGTGATCAATGTTGCTTCTGTTTATATTAATATGAATAAAATTGAGGAATGAGGCTGGGTTTCACTGACGTTCAGCTTTGTGATCAATGTCGGTTCTGTTTATATTAATATGAATATAATTGATGAATGAGGCTGGGTTTCACTGAGGTTCAGCTTTGTGGTCAATGCTTGTTCTTTTTATATTAATATGTATATAATGGATGAATGAGGCTTGTTTCACTGAGGTTCAACTTTGTGATCAATGTTGGTTCTGTTTATATTAATATGAATATAATTGAGGAATAAGGCTAAGTTTCACTGAGGTTAAACTAATTGATCAATTTTGGTTCTGTTTATATTAATATGAATATAATTGATGATTGAGGCTGGGTTTCACTGAGGTTAAGCTTTGTGATCAATGTTGGTTCTGTTTATACTAATATGAATATAATTGATGAATAAGAGTGGGTTTCAATGAGGTTAAACTCATTGATCAATGTTGGTTCTGTTTATATTAATATGAATATAACTGAGGAATGAGGCTGGATTTCAATGAGGTTCAGCTTTGTGATCAATGTTGGTTCTGTTTATATTAATATGAATATAACTGATGAATGAGGCTGGGTTTCACTGAGGTTCAGCTTTGTGATCAACGTTGGTTCTGTATATAATTATATGAATATAATTAATGAATGAGGCTGTTTTTCAAAGAAGTTAAACTCATTGATCAATGTTGGTTCTGTTTATATTAATATGAATATAATTGATGTATGAGGCTGGGTTTCACTGAGGTTCATCTTTGTGATCAATGTTGCTTCTGTTTATATTAATATGAATAAAATTGAGGAATGAGGCTGGGTTTCACTGTGGTTAAACTCATTGATCAATGTTGGTTCTGTTTATATTAATATGAATAAAATTGAGGAATGAGGCTGCTTTTCACTGAGGTTAAACTCATTGATCAATGTAGGTTCTGTTTATATTAATATGAATAAAATTGAGGAATGAGGCTGCTTTTCACTGAGGTTAAACTCATTGATCAATGTTGTTTCTGTTTATATTAATATGAATATAATTGATGAATGAGGCTGGGTTTCAATGAGGTTCAGCTTTGTGATCAATGTTGGTTCTGTTTATATTAATATGATATAATTGAGGAATGAGGCTGGGTTTCACTGAGGTTAAACTCATTGATCAATGTTGGTTCTGTTAATACTAATATGAATATAATTGAGGAATGAGGCTGTGTTTCACTGACGTTAAACTCATTGATCAATGTTGCTTCTGTTTATATTAATATGAATAAAATTGATGAATGAGGCTGGGTTTCACTGAGGTTCAGCTTTGTGATCAATGTCGGTTCTGTTTATATTAATATGAATATAATTGATGAATGAGGCTGGGTTTCACTGAGGTTCAGCTTTGTGGCCAATGCTTGTTCTGTTTATATTAATATGTATATAATTGATGAATGAGGCTGGGTTTCACTGAGGTTCAGCGTTGTGATCAATGTTGGTTCTGTTTATATTAATATGAATATAATTGATGAATGAGGCTGGGTTTCACTGAGGTTCAGCATTGTGATCAATGTTGGTTCTGTTTATATTAATATGAATATAATTGAGGAAGGAGGCTGCGTTTCACTGAGGTTAAACTAATTGATCAATGTTGGTTCTGTTTATATTAATATGAATATAATTGATGAATGAGGGTGGGTTTCACTGAAGTTCAGCTTTGTGATCAATGTTGGTTCTGTATATATTTATATGATTATAATTAATAAATGAGGCTGTTTTTCAATGAGGTTAAACTCATTGATCAATGTTGGTTCTGTTTATAATAATATGAATATAACTGATGAATGAGGCTGGGTTTCAATGAGGTTCAGCTTTGTGATCAATGTTGGTTCTGTTTATATTAATATGAATATAACTGATGAATGAGGCTGGGTTTCACTGAGGTTCAGCTTTGTGATCAATGTTGGTTCTGTATATATTTATATGAATATAATTAATGAATGAGGCTGTTTTTCAAAGAAGTTAAACTCATTGATCAATGTTGGTTCTGTTTATATTAATATGAATATAATTGATGTATGAGGCTGGGTTTCACTGAGGTTCAGCTTTGTGATCAATGTTGGTTCTGTTTATATGAATATGAATATAATTGAGGAATGAGGCTGGGTTTCACTGAGGTTAAACTCATTGATCAACGTTGGTTCTGTTTATACTAATATGAATATAATTGATGAATGAGTCTGGGTTTCACTGAGGTTAAACTCATTGATCAATGTTGGTTCTGTTAATACT
The DNA here is from genome assembly GCF_036924035.1 of Leuresthes tenuis. Taxonomy (NCBI): domain Eukaryota; kingdom Metazoa; phylum Chordata; class Actinopteri; order Atheriniformes; family Atherinopsidae; genus Leuresthes; species Leuresthes tenuis. The sequence goes on from NW_027325374.1 coordinate 26,629,922, forward strand.
AATATGAATATAATTGAGGAATGAGGCTGTGTTTCACTGACGTTAAACTCATTGATCAATGTTGCTTCTGTTTATATTAATATGAATAAAATTGATGAATGAGGCTGGGTTTCACTGAGGTTCAGCTTTGTGATCAATGTCGGTTCTGTTTATATTAATATGAATATAATTGATGAATGAGGCTGGGTTTCACTGAGGTTCAGCGTTGTGATCAATGTTGGTTCTGTTTATATTAATATGAATATAATTGAGGAATGAGGCTGGGTTTCACTGAGGTTCAGCATTGTGATCAATGTTGGTTCTGTTTATATTAATATGAATATAATTGAGGAAGGAGGCTGCGTTTCACTGAGGTTAAACTAATTGATCAATGTTGGTTCTGTTTATATTAATATGAATATAATTGATGAATGAGGGTGGGTTTCACTGAGGTTCAGCTTTGTGATCAATGTTGGTTCTGTATATATTTATATGATTATAATTAATAAATGAGGCTGTTTTTCAATGAGGTTAAACTCATTGATCAGTGTTGGTTCTGTTTATAATAATATGAATATAACTGATGAATGAGACTGGGTTTCAATGAGGTTCAGCTTTGTGATCAATGTTGGTTCTGTTTATATTAATATGAATATAACTGATGAATGAGGCTGGGTTTCACTGAGGTTAAACTCATTGATCAATGTTGGTTCTGTTTATATTTATATGAATATAATTGATGAATAAGAGTGGGTTTCAATGAGGTTAAACTCATTGATCAATGTTGGTTCTCTTTATATTAATATGAATATAAC